>NC_133324.1:37764106-38074315 GCF_042186555.1 Aquarana catesbeiana
GCTAATCCAATTTGTGATAGGAGATCCGTCTCCACTTCCTCCCTCAGGTTAGGGGGCCTATAGCATACTCCCAGTATTATTTTCCCCTTAGCTTCATCCCTTTGGAGCTCTACCCATAAAGATTCCACCTCCTCCCTAGCCCCCTCAGTGATGTCTTCTCTCACATTCACTTGTACATTATTCTTGATATATAGGCATACCCCTCCCCCTTTTTTACCCTCTCTATCCTTGCGGTATAGGGTATACCCTTGAATGTTTGCCAGCCAATCATGAGAGCTGTTGAACCAGGTCTCTGAAATTCCCACAAAATCCAAATCCTCCTTGTACAACAGTATCTCTAGTTCACCCATCTTGTCCGCCAGGCTCCTGGCATTGGTGAACATGCCACATAGTTTAGACCAGTCGCATATTGTCCTCGTATTGGGTGTTTCAAGATTGCAACTTGGACTTGCTACTATACTCACCTTGTGTTTTTGTGCTTTGGTTAACCTACCACTAATGCCCCCAATACTACCCTCTGGAATATCTTCCGCGCTGGCTATCACTGTCTCTGGACCCTCCCCCCTATCGCTTAGTTTAAAAACCCCTCTAACTTTTTGGCCATCTTCATTCCCAGCAGATCTGCACCCTCCTCATTTAGGTGCAGTCCGTCCCTTCTATAGTACCGGTTACCGACTGAGAAGTCGGCCCAGTCCTCCAGGAACCCAAACCCCTCCTTACTACACCAGCTCCTCAGCCACTTGTTTACTTCCCTAATCTCCCTCTGCCTCTCTGGTGTGGCTCGATGTACCGGTAGTATTCCTGAGAACACTACCTTGGAGGTCCTTTTCCTCAATTTAGCTCCTAAGTCCCTAAAATCGTTCTTTAGGACACTCCATCTGCCTCTGACTTTGTCATTGGTGCCAACGTGCACCATGACAGCCGGGTCTTCCCCAGCCCCTCCCAGTAATCTGTCCACAAGATCCGTGATGTGCCGAACCCGAGCGCCCGGTAGACAACATACTGTTCGGCGCTTCAGGTCTTGGTTACAGATTGCCCTCTCTGTCCTTCTAAGAATTGAGTCCCCTACCACCAGAATCTGTCTTTCCTTTCCCTTTGCTGCCCCCCCACTCTCACTGGAGGAGTTCTTCCCCTGGCAGCTAGGAGAGTCCCTCATCTCCAGCAGTGCTGGTCCCTGACTGGTTACACCAATGTCACTCAATGGAGCGTACTTATTGGGATGCTCCAGTCCTGGATCGGCCTCCCTGGCACTTCCCCCTCTACCCCTCCTGACTGTCACCCATCTACTCTTTGCTAGTGCCTGCACCTCTTTGTCTCCACCCGCCTCTGTGCTGGCCCCTGCCGGCACCTGCCATGTACGTTCCTGGCTCACCTTTAGTATGGAGGGACTTCTCAGTGCTGACAGTTGCTTCCCCAGATTCAGGACCTGGGCTTCCAGGGAAACAATGTGCTTACATTTTGCACAGCAGTATTCGCCCTCGATCGGATGATCAAGGAACGCATACATGCGGCAAGATGTACAAAGAGTCGCCTCTCCACACCCGCCGGGCATCGTACCTATTAAATTTAGTCAGGATTTGGGGATTTTACCCTGTCCAAATTACCTAACAGCTAGCTTCCTGGCACTAATACTCAAGACAATACACAGGTACACGACAAGACAATACACAGGTACACAATACACAAGTACTAACGATCCACACACACTACTCAGACAACACTCAGATACTCACACTACACAGGTACTATGACCCCTGTTATAACCTCCTGTTTTAAACTCTTGTTTTTAACTCCCACTTAATCCAGCTCCACTTACACCAAGCTCCACAGCTTCAAACTGAGCACGCTCAGACTGAGTCATACAACAAGTTAAATAGGCACCTGTGAGCAATTAACCACACCCCTTAATTGATAGACTGATGAAACAAGAAAAAAAAAAAAAAAAAAAAGCTATTTAAAAAGTGACAGCAAAAGGCAAATTAAAAACTAAAAGGAAAAGTCCCCAAAATGCAACCCAGTAACATGATGCCTAACATAGTGAAACAAAGGATTTTGGGTTTACATGCACTTTGAAGTGTATTAATCAATATTTTTGTAACTGAATGGTGTCAGCCTTGCACTTTTTTTTTTTTTTTCATTTTAAACAAGTATAACACAATAATTTCAATGGTATATTTAACAGACCAAACAGGAGGAATAGGAGAGTATGTGTTACATACACTTGAAATCATTTTAACCTGAGGGACAGAAGTCAATCCCAATAGAGAACCCCATAGTCCATGAGTATGAGTAGGAAATTATCCCTACAAATATTTTACTTTCTTGTTTAATTTCTGTTATTTATACCTATATGTGAAGGGCAGATAAGGCTAATATAATATTTGAAGCAATAAAGATCATGGGTGATGCTAAGAAATGTCATTGCTTGACTATCACTTTTACATATCTGTTGTGAAAATTGTACAATTGGCGGCCAATGTCATGAAAAGTGAGTGTCACATGTGCTCCTCCTCACCGTATTATTGTCTTCATCCCATGTTATATTGTTGGGGTCAATGTGAAGTTGGTCTTCTTCTTCAGCCCATGGTGTGTACAAACCAACATCAGTTTTACTTGTGCTAAGGTGGCGGAAGGACTTCACCCCATTTACTATTTTGTAGTAGAAAGGAAACTCACCATTTTGATCGAAGAAGGTCATTCTGTCTGCTGTCTTATATGGATTTTTTATTTGTTTCACATATTTCTGCAACTGGAGGACAAAAAAAACCTCAAACAAGTTAAAGCTGAAGTTTAATTTTTCAGTTTATATCTTGCTTTCCCTTGTTTCTCCATCCCCATTTACAACACTTTTTTTTTTTTTTTTAATAAAATCTTTCTGTTTATATTTTATGCCTTATTTTAAATTCAATTGTTTTAATCATTTCCAATAAAATACAAGGATAGCAACAGATATATTTTACTAAAAACAGGTGGGCGAAACAACGTTATGTAACGTCGCTTCACCCTGTGGCCATTAGGGGCGTGTGCCTGCCCACTGCTTGCTCCCAGAGCCAATGCATGAACCTGGCAGTCGCGATCACCGCTGGTCTCCCGCGATCGCTGGTGACACACCGAGAACCGGGATCTGTGTGTGTAAACACAGTTTCCGGTTCTCTGAGGGGAGAAGAGACAGATCGTCTGTTCATACAAAGTATGAACAGCGATCTGTCATCTCCCCAAGACAGTCCCCTCCCCCCTTCAGTTAGAACACAGAGAGGGAACACAATTAACCCCTTGATTGCCCCCTAGTGGTTAACCCCTTCCCTGCCAGTGACATTTTTACAGTAATCAGTGCATTTTTATAGCACTATAAATGCAATGGTCCCAAAAATGTGTCAAAAGTGTCTGATGTGTCTGCCATAATGTCGCAATCCCAATAAAAATCGCAGATCGCTATTATTACTAGTAAAAAAATATAAATAATAAAAATGCCATAAAACTATCCCCTATTTTGTAGATGCTATAACTTTTGCGCAAACCAATCAATATACGCGTATTGTGATTTTATTTTTTTTTTACCAAAAATATGTAGAAGAATACATATCGGCCCAAACTGGGGAAAAAAAATTATATATTTTTGGGGGATATTTATTATAGCAAAAAGTAAAAAATATTGTGTTTTTTTTCAAAATTGTAGCAGTTGGGACTGAGGCCAGTGTTCCAAATTCAACTACCTTGACCACACTTGAACCTGGCTGTCCTGGCTTGCCCCCCCAAAGCACCCGTGAAATTAGACAGAATTATCTTGAGTACTTTGCGGGTAGGGGGCCATTGATATGCCAGACAATGTGTGAAATTTTTTCTCAAATAAATATTTTTGGTATAAACTGAACTCATATTTCATTTGATTTACTGCTTGTGTTTCTTTTAGCTGTCTCCTTGGTTCTCCAATGGCCTTTTTTTATGGCCATTTTCTTCAATAGTGCAAACGTAATTTTTTTGATACATGAAGTGACAATCTCTTCTTCTGTGAAATTTTATGTTGTGGGTTTGCTACACACACCTTGTTTTTGTTGTTAATGTATGTAATGCATTAATGATAAAAAAATTCATGATTTTCAGCACCATGAATTAATTTCGGGAGTCACGAAAATGGCATGATTGTGGCAAATTATAAAGCACTGTGGGAGTTATTTACTAAAGGAAAATCCACTTTGCACTCCAAGTGCACTTGAAAGTGCACTTGCAGTACAAAGTGAACTTGCCTTTAGGAAATAACCTCCATTGTCACTGAAAACAACAACTTACTCCAAAAACTGCTATTGAGCATTGAAAGAAGAAGCCACACATTGTTGAGTCTTAAATGATGCACACAAATTGAGAGTTAAAATGGGGATTTCACTCCTGATCCCATGCCTAAAGTCAACATCTGCTAGTGTTTTGGACCAAACCAGAATCATTCGGTACTTTTGTTTCTCTCCAAAACATTTGGCGCCCAAAAGTGGGGCTCGAGATTGGCCCAAAAGGAAGCCGAACTTAGAAGACACTGAAAGAGGACCAAAATACGGGCGGAACAGAGCCTGATCAACTCTGGAGAAAACAGTAAGACATTTTCCTTAATAATTTGTCTGCTGTTTGATCCGCATCTGTATTTGGTTAATTTCTGTCTCCGCATCGGCTTCCCGCGGTCCACAAAGACAGGTATATATCTTGTCTCGAGCCTATTTATATAGTACGAACCTGCAATTGACCCACCTGTATTTGGAGTATCTTGTGTTTTGTTTTGTCGATCGATCTTGTGTTTTGTGACGGCTGTTGTGAATGAGGGATTGATTATATAGTCATGGATGGAATAATTGACGTGGTTAAACTTCTCTTGAGGATTGAATTCAAGAGAGGGCGTCGGAACGCGGTTAAACTCCTCCTGGGGGAAATAATTGTCGGTGCGGTGTAGCACGGGTTTCCAGGGGGGGCGTCAGGAATACGCCCGGCGGTGGTGTGGGGATCTGATTAAGTCCAGAATTCACTCCAGTCGTCACATCAATTGTTTTTTAATGTCATGTCCTAGATGTGTCTGTGCACTGTTGTTCGGCATTAATGAGGAGGCCTGGGGCTTGGTCACAAAGGTAGAGCCAGGTTATAAGAGATCTATTCTCGGTTACAAACCTCGAGGTCCCCAAAGTAATGGTATTCAGATTGAATGTACATTATCCAGTGAAATTTTCAGTTGGTAAGAAGTTGGAAGTTATTGAGTCTGAGGTCAGGATAACAGGACAGGGAGGTAAAAAGTGTCCCCTACAATCTCAGCAGCCAGAAGATTACGAGAAGGCAGAGAAAGCCAGAGTGAGGAGTTTGGGTTTTGAGTTGGGACGTGTAGCAGACGTCTGAAGTGGTTCACTGAGTACCAGCTGTTGACTTTCATTCTGTGTTTCATCTCATGTCTCCCCATTAACAGATTTAACAGAGATCTCTTCACTTCCTCATCTTCCACATCACCCTGTCACTGCATATCTTCATTTCTCTTCTGTTTTGCTTCAACCTTTCTTGCTTTTCTCTCCTTCTATTCAATCCAAGAATTGTGTGAAATGGGAAATAAGTTGACTAGGCCCACAGAGGGCAGTTTGGCTTGTGATTTGGTACTAGAGCGGGAGGGAGAGGATGCTGTAAAAAAGGGAAAGAAATTAGCAAAAGTTTGTGGAATTGATATTCATTTGGGTGGTAGATTACAAGTAGATGAATGGCGTACTGTTTTTTGAAACGTAAATAAGGTCTGTTGCCAGATTATGGGTTGCTACGAGCAGCAGATGCTTGGTTTAAAGTTGCAAACGCTATTCATGAAGAAGAGGGTGAATGGAACAGGAAACAAACCAAAATGGTTGCATCATGTACGTGTACAAGAAAACTAGATAAGAGGAAGTTAAGTACTCAGCCACCGCCCTATAATGGCGTCTGGTCCCCAGGAAGTATACACTGCCCTTCGTCTACCGCCCCTCTGTTCTAAGTGACACCTCCCCCTGTGGCAACACGCCCTATGCCACCGCCCCATGAACCGCCCACACCGAAACCCACCCACATGTTTCCAGTGATGGAGCATAGTAGCAACCAATGTAGCATTTTAATTAAATAAATAATTTATGTATAGGATGTATTGAATATTTCTGAATATTTCAGTCAGAGTCTGAATTTAGTTGTAATTGCTTACCCTTGCATTATTGAAGCTAAAAGGTGTTTCTTTTGGTTTTAATTGTGTTTAAGCTGTATTAGCAATAAAGAGGAAGTTTATGTATTCTAGGCGTTATGCAAGAAGAGCAAAAGAGGAAGTGCTTTCTTTACTTAAATCTATGTGCTAGATTTAGGTAGGCCCCATTCACATCTGAGCATTTTGTATTCTAAAAAAAAAAAAGACTCAGTATCTAACCAGAATGTTTAGAAAGAAAAATAAATATGTATGTTGTGGAGATCGGCTGGACCGAGGCTCCCTACAAAAATTATTCTGTATGGAGATGGTTCACATCTCTACTCTAAAACGCCTAAAGTCAATATGTGTACAAGAAATTTACTGATTTGGGTTTAGCGTGCTGAACAGAGCGCATAGACACGTTAGCTGCCGCATTTATTTCAGGTCTTAAAGAGTCAATCCGAAAGGGTCTGAGTATAGAGAACCCACAACCTTGGAGCTTGAGACGTTGTTATTAGTAGTTATTAGGTCCAGAATCCTCACAGAGCAGTAGAGAGTAGCTCCTCTCATGTTGGCCTCTGACACACCCTATCTGCGCCCACCAGTACCAACTTCATGTGTCTGCTTGCTACAACTGCGAAAGACCCAGCCACTCCAGAAGGGAATACCGAAGCCCATGAAAATTCACCCACAGTCAACCAAGCCCCAACCATAGTCCACATGAAAGCGCCCAGTACCAGGGACATGACACCTCACCTCGCCTACCTCTCCGGATCACATGGACCTTCTCCACAAGGATTCAGGCAAGCTTGTTTCACCTGCCAGCTACACCTGGACTGTTATGCCACAAGGTGCCCAGAACTCCCCCTCCCAATTCGCCAAGGCAATGGCCCTCATTCTGGACACCTGGATGACATTGTACTCCTTCAGTATGTAGATGACCTCCTGCTTGTGATTGCCTCAATCTACTCTGAAAGCCTCCTCCACTACCTGGTTGAGCAAGGTTGCAAGGCCTTAAAAAGCAAAAAGTCCAGAAAGAAGGTGATTTTCCCAGGCCTCTGCATCTCTCAAGGCACCTGACATCTCACTGAAGAAAGAGTTGCTGCAATCAAGGGCATCCCTTTGCCTCAAGGTCAAGCAATCCCTTTATGATGCCTTGAAATCTGACCCTTTCCTGCTTTCTCCAGAAGCTGTGGACAATTTTGAAACTCTGAAGGAGATCCTCTCAACAGCCTCTGCTTTGGGACTAAAAGTCTTTCAAACTGTTTGTCTCAGAGAGGCAAAGACATGCCACAGGAGTTTTGGCTCAGGCCCATGATAACAGACTCAGGGTATCACTCCTGTCAACTGGACTCAGTGGCCAGGGGGGGACCCTCCTGCCTTAAAGCCGTCTGTGCAGCCCGATGCCCCTCATGACATAACTGCCATACTGAACCAAGTACAGCCCAAACACCTGTCCTCAGCAAGACACCTCAGACTTCAGTGTGCCTTGCTTCTCCCCGATAACATCACTATCCTCTGATGTGATACCCTTAACCCATCCACTCTCCTTCCTCTTCTCGAGGGGGGAAACTCTTTGGAAAATGATTCTCATCTCACTGCTCATGACTGCTTCGAAGTGATGAAGATAGACACAACACACTTACTGACTGCCAGTGAAACAGCATGCAAAGAGACTGGATGAAATTTTGGGATCATCCGGAAAACCACAGGGTTCCTGACAGCAGCAGGAACACCTGTAAAACACAGTGCAGCTATCAAGGACTTAATGGATGCCCTACTCTGCTGGGAAACAAGCTGCAGATCGAACACGAGAAGTGGTCAGCAGAGTGAATGCACCTATCCTGGATGACCCAATAGACACCCCTGAAGAGACTGTACAAACCACTATGATTATGATTCTACAAAACCTTTCTGTAAACAGGACTCACCTCAAGGAGCAACAAGAGACAGCTGACAAAAAAGAAAAATGAGTGTTTATCAAAAAAGGAGCCACAGAAGTTGAAGGAATCACGGTATTAAACAAGAGACTGCGTCTGCCACGTAGGCCGGAAGCCTATCCCGTTACCAACATGACGGCGAAGACCACAGCTAAAAGACTTTTAACAGAAATAGTGTGCAAATATGGTGTCCCAGAGGTTATAGAGAATGCTCAGGGGCCGGCTTTCACGGCCTCAGTAACCAAGGAGATATAGACAGCCTTAGGGGTCACACTAGCTTTCCACACTCCATACCATCCTCAGAGTGGTGGGAAGGTGGAAAGACTGAATGGCACAATAAAGTCTAGAATGCTGAAAATGTCTCAGGAAACGGGAATGAGTTGGCCAGACAGCCTACCCATTGCCTTTGCCATTGCCTTGTTCAGTGTTAGGTACACCCCCAGGGGAAATCATGGTTTGTCACCCTATGAGATATTGTTTGGCTCAGCCCCCAGACTGGGTTGTTATTTTCCACAACAGTTGCAACTTCAATCTGATGTATTAACTGATTATGTGACTGCTTTATCTCGAGAATTAACCCGTATCCATGCGCAAGTGTTTTCTTCCATTCCAGATCCTGAGTTAGACACAGGATCACACAAGTTGGTCCCTGGTGATTGGGTCCTGGTAAAGAAGTTTGTGAGGAAACACACCCTTGAACCCAGATATGATGGTCCTTTCCAAGTCCTTCTGAAAACTACCATATCAGTAAAAGTGGCCGGAAGGAACTCGTGAATACACGCCTCTCACCGCAAGTCCTGTGCCCGAGGAAGAGGCTGAGGAGACCAAGCCATGATCCTGTTTATCCTTTTTATTCTGATTGTTGTTCAGGCACAAAAAGTAGCCATCAAACAGAAAGATGGCATAACCCAATTCTGGTGTAATTCATCCAACACACATGTTGCCATTTTCATATCCCCTTATAGTAAGATACTTCCAGGTACTGATTACAGTGTCCGGTCCAATGAAAGTAATAGTGTGTACACTCGACACAAATTACTGACACATACAAGGTTCAGTAAATTGGTACTTCTGCTTTTATTACTTCCTGGACCCCGGCTGATATACTGTGAGCCGGATATTTTGTTATCAAAACAAATATCAAATAAGACAAGCGTATGCAGACCACAAGATATACTTATTCATTATTGTAACAAAGTATAAGCTTTTAGCTGGGTTATATCTATATAAGGGAATAGCAGACTATCATAGCTAAATAGGGTGTCTTGTTTCCAGTTCTTGAAAAAAGGCGCAATCTTCTTTTAACTTGTTCTTAACTCTTGCAATTCTGTTCCACAAAAAGGGAGAAGCTGGCAGACATCTAATTGAGCATGGTTAAGGCTAATAGCTGGTTATATGAGATAAGCACTTATATCTATGCAATTATATTATAAATAGGCATTTCACCATAACACTCATAATCACATTCCATTACACTAGCTCCCATCATAGGGGATCAATGGATATGTTTCGGGGGTGCAACCCCTTCCTCTCAGCTACTTTAGTTGTGAGGAAGGGGTTGCACCCACCAAATGCGTACATCTTCAAAATTGGCTATCAAGATACTTAAAAATTGGTGAAAATTATCAAAAAAAGAAGACTTTAGTTGTTTTTTAGATTCTGACTAAAACATCAATGATGGTTTTTGAGTCTTTTTTCAACATCATTGATGTCTTCCTTGATCTTCTGTAAATCAAGATTGCAAATCATGATCTCCCCGATGAGGATCTGTGCACTTGCATTTTTGAATGTTTGAATTTGAGTTTCTTCTTCCACAACATCCACATCACCCTAAATTAAAAAACACACCATGTATTACAAATATGCAGGCATACATCTATTACCTGAAGCTGTGGTCTCAGACACTCTCCTGTTGTGGTCACAATTTCACTAACTTCCAAAACCTCTCCTTCCTCCACATCCTCTGGTTGTTTCGGTGGTATTTCCCCTTCTTTAGATGGTTGTGGGGCCCTGGTGTCCTCAGATGTCCCAAGTTTTTTTCTCCCTTATGTGAATTAAAAAAGGTATACTTAGCACACAGATATTTGAGTCCAGAAATAGGAATATGAAACATTGCTTGGAAGTGTCATACAATTGTCTTTTTGGGCAGAGTTCCAAGCTGAAGACATTTTTTGTCCTTTCTAAAGCTGGAATACTTACCTTTTTTGTACAATTTTAACACATGGAGAGACCCCTAGTATCCACTGAGGCACCTGTGTGGGACACCCTAAAAAGTTTGTTCTGGTGTCCCACACTAGTGCTCCTGCATCCAGATGCGTAAACAGCTGCTGAGTGTCCTCTCCTTACACTGAATGAAGTTTACATTTCATTCTAGTTACAAACGCATCTACAACAATGTACAAAACTTATTTTAATACAAATAGGCCTGAACAAATGTAGTTAACCTGCATCTGCCATAAAACATTGTATTAGTGGGCGAATGAACAATGTTTACTACAAATGATTACTGTGCCTACGAACCTGAAAGTTGCCATTTTAAACTGTACAACAGTAAAGAAAAGCACATGGCACAGCATGCAAGTAATAATAATAATAATAGGAACACACGACAAATACTTACTTTTTTGAAGAACTCTCTTGATCCTTCTCTACTGATCGTGCTCCCTCAATGTCAAGTCTGACCAACGTTTCCTCAGTTGATCCTTGGATCGCCGTACCCCAAAATTCCGGCGCAGACTCTTCACAACTTTAGTCATGATCTTGGCCTTTCTCACGTTTGGGTAAGGTCCATGCTTCCCATTACAATCGACCCTCTTCAAGATGTCCACCATCTCCACCATCTCTACAAAGGACATATTTGAGGCCTTAAATCTCCTCCGGGACTGAGACGTTCGTGGCTCGGGGCTTTCGTCGTTTCTGCCAGAATCATGCACTTGCTCTTTCTCTGCCATGTGCTCTTCGCACTGCGCAGAAAGAGCAGGGGTGGGGAATAGACTAGAAAGAAGGTCAGGGGCGAGCGGAGTTTTCACACATGCACAGTGTATATAAAGCGTAACACGCGTGCGTCGTACATACGATCTGTGAGCGGAGGAAGGAGTACCTGAAGCGCCGATCATTAAAACGAAGGTATAGTTTGAACTTGGGACAAGATTAAGAGAGTTTAGCCTGACATTAGGGTTTGTCTTGTGTTGTGTCTTGCAGAGAAAATGGATGGCTTCAATGACCACAACTTCCTGCCCATATTCCTAGACAAATACAGGGAGCTGCCCTGTCTGTGGCAGGTGAAACATCCACATTATAATCATAAACAAAAGAGGCAGGCAGTGCTGGAGAAACTGCTGGAGTTGGTGAAGCCAGTGGTCCCCACGGCAAACATCACCTATTTAAAAGCCAAAATTAGACTTCCGGTTCCGGCGCCGCATGGAGTAGTTGCCTCTCAACGCAGCTTGCACACTACGGACACAAAACCGGCATATAAAAACAGCTCAGAAACCCACATCCACCCTCGGCCACTCCGGGTGTCATCCCTCAGTCTATGGACCAATTCGTGGAAGTACTCGACAGCGCCGCCGGCCCAGCTGCAAATCGAGGCCCCGGCTTTGGCCTACACGGAACCTCACTCAGATGCTCGGATGGCGGAGATGGAGGTAAGCGGCAGCACAGCCTCTCATTCCTCCCTACAAGCCTCCACCGCTCAGCCACTACCTCAGACTTCCTCTCCCCAAGCCTCCCTTTCTCAGGCCTTCTCCATACAAGCCCCCACTCCACAGTATGCTGGGGACCACAAAACAGAGCGCATAGCGCAGGCTGTAGCAGCCCTCCTGTCCCTCATGATTTCCGCATCTGTGGAAAAGGCTGTCAATGCAGGGATGAAACAAATAAAGGCCCAGCTAGGGGAACATAACACTAGGCTGAACGAGCTAGAACACCGCCTATCCAGCATGGAAGAGGAGATGTACCAAGCCCAGGCCACAGAACAAGCACAAGACAAGACAAACCAATATATTATCCAAAAACTCGATGATTTGGAAAACAGATCCAGAAGGAGCAACCTGCGATTCGTGGGGATACCTGAATCTCTTCAAGCATCTGCTCTATCAGACTTCTGCTCACAACGCATCCCGGAGGCGCTAGGCCTTACAGGCTCTTGCACGGTGGAACGCGCACACCGGATGGGGTCCTATAATGAGGAACACAAGAACCCTCGGCCCATCATCGCTAAATACCTGAACTACTCTGACAAGGCGCTTATTCTCCAAAAAATCAGACAAACCCGCTCGTTCCAAATCGATGGCGTGAAGGTTCTAATTTTTGCCGACTACTCCATCGAGGTCTCAAAGAAGCTCAAAGCCTTCCAGCAGATATGTTCAGAACTCTTTAACCACTTCAATACCCGGCCATAGTCAAATGACGCCCACAGATGGGATCTCCCATCCTGGCTGGACGTCATATGATGGCCTCGGCTTTCCGCCGCTACTGCGGGCCCCCGGGGGCCCGCAGAGCTGCGATCGGGGTACCGTTGTGTCCCTCAGGACACAGCCGTTCCCCGATAGGGGTATTGAAGTGGCAGTGGCAGGCGGCGGCGGGTGTCGGAGCGTCGGTAACAGCAGATCTGTCAATGCAGAGCGGCATTGGGAAGCGACATGTATCGTCTCTTCTAGTGGTTCCGGTGACAAGCAGAGCGGTGATCGGGGCTGAGGCTTTTCCCCTGGATACAGCTCAGCCCCGATCACTGTAGCCAATGACATGACTCTTCATCACATGACCGGCTGTGTCCAATCACAGCCGGTCACTAATGTAAACAACACAAACACTGTGTGTGTAACTGCTGTTGCTGGGCTCTTCTCCTCACACGGATCCAGTGTGAGGAGAAGAGATCAGCTAACAGTGAGTTACCTATACATATATGTACTACTGTGCCCAGATTGCCACCCCTAAATAAAGAGTACCTGTCATCAGGCGTACCTGTCATCAGGAGTACCTGTCATCTCAGAGTACCTGTCATCTAGAGTACCTGTCCATCAGGAGTACCCGCCACCTCATCACTTGCCACCAGAGTACCTGCCACCTCATCACCTGCCACCAGAGTACCCGCCACCTCATCACCTGCCACCAGAGTACCCGCCACCTCTTCACCTGCCACTAGAGTACCCGCCACCTCATCACCTGCCACCAGAGTACTTGCCACCAGAGTACCCGCCACCTCATCACCAGAGTACCTGCCACCAGAGTACCTGCCACCTCACCACTGGCCACCAGAGTACCCGCTACCTCACCACCTGCCACCAGAGTACCTGCCACCTCACCACCTGCCACCAGAGTACATACAGCCAGTCAGCCACTATGTCCAGAAAGGTGTACACCCCAGAAGAGGCATACCAAATACTGAGTCTGACCGATGAGAGCAACTGGGAGCTCTCACCGCTCAGTTCAGATTCTGCTTCTGATTCGGAATATGAGCCCCCCGAAGGCAGCACATCAGGATCCGAATCAGAGGAGGAAGTAGTCCGTCCAAAAAGACGATGGTCTGAACACCAGGCAGCTACCAGCAGTGCCAGCGGCGGTAGACCCCAGGAGGAGGGGCCCAGTACAAGCGCTGCTAGACCCCAGGAGGAAAGGCCCAGCACAAGTGCACGCCAAAGAAGTAGGGCCCAATCCCATCTTCCAGATTCCTTGGCAAACCCATTGTGGCTGCCTTCTACCACAGGGTCAGCCACGATCCCCCCTTTTACAGCACAGCCGGGTGTGCAGGTCAACACTGCAGGATTTTCACAAATGGATTTTTTAAATGTATTTTTCCCTAATGAATTGATTCAAGGCATCGTGGACCAAACTAATCTCTTTGCCCAACAATTCATTGCAACCAACCCCAGCTCCAGCTATGCCCTGCCCTTTTGAATGGAGACCCGTAACAGTAGTGGAGCTAAAATTGTTTTTAGGCCTAACCCTCAACATGGGGCTTACAAAAAAAATGAAATTCATAAGTATTGGTCGACCAAACCCATCCACCATATGCCAGTTTTTTCATCAGCCATGTCCAGGTCCCGATATCAAATCATAATGCGCTTCTTGCATTTCAGTGACAACTCACAGTGCCCCCCCAAAATCACCCAAACTTTGACAAACTATATAAAGTTTGCCCCCTAATTAATTTTTTTTCCCAGAAGTTTGCCGAACTTTATGTCCCTGACAAAAACATATCTGTGGACGAATCCCTGGTGCATTTCATAGGCTGGGAATCAAGCAAGCCCCCAGTAAGAGGGCGAGGTATGGCTTGAAGCTTAACAAGCTTTGTGAAAGCGCCACCGGTTATGTGCACTCATTCCGCGTGTACGAAGGCAAAGATTCCCAGCTCCAGCCCCCTGAGTGTCCCTCGTACATGGGAATAAGTGGGAAAATTGTTTGGGAGTTGGCATTCCCACTCCTCCAAAAGGGGTACTATATTTATATGGACAATTATTATACTAGTTTGCCCCTTCTCCGCCACCTATATCTCAAACAAACTTTGGCCTGTGGTACAACAAGAAAAAAAACGAAAGGGCTTCCCACAGTGTCTTGTCACCACAAACATTCAAAGGGGGGAATCGACAAGCTTGAGGAACGAAGAAGTGTTGGCTGTAAAGTGGAGGGATAGAAAAGATGTGTACATCATGTCCACCATCCACGATGACACCTCGGTGGAACTTCACAGAAGGCGCGGTACCGTTCGCAAGCCTACCTGTATCACTGAGTACAATAAATACATGGGGGTGGATTTAAACGATCGGTTGTTGCAGCCCTATCTTTCAACAAGAAAATCCTTATTCTGGTACAAAAAAGTCGCAATTTATTTTTTTCATTTGGCCCTTTTAAATTCTTTCATAAGCTACCAAAAATCAACAGAAACACCCACCACCTTCATAAAGTTTATTGAAGACATTGTCACTGCCCTGATTTATCAGCAAGTATCCCCCCCGAAAGCATTCGCTCTGATCCTGTCAGCAGACTACATGAGCGCCATTTCCCAGACCTTATTCTACCAACAGGATCTGGAAGACGACGCCAAAAAAAGTCGGGTGTGCACCAAAAAAGGAATTAGGAAGGATACCAGCTTCCATTGTACTGACTGTCCCTCCCAACCTGGCCTTTGCATCGGAGAATACTTCAGGCGATATCACACTCTGGAAAATTATTAGTCCATATTTCTAATACTGCCATTTCCCCGTTTTTGATTTCTGTCCTGAATATTTCCCTTCCTCTACCAACCATATCATTGCCTTCCATGTGAACCGACCCTGGCCTGTTTCTCGGCTATGCCTCTGCCTACCGTCTGCATTGTTTTTCTGCCATGTTTTTGCCTTTCACGTGAACTGACCCTGGACTGTATCGACTATGCCTCTGCCTACCGTCTATTTCTGCCTTTTACCTGCACTGACCTTGGCCTGTTGACCATGTTTTTGCCTGCCCCTTGGATTGATCTTTCACCCTGCTACACAGGGGTCTCACATATGTGAGGGGCTCCAGAATAGTGTTCGGAGTTCAGAAAACCAGTTTTTGGTTTTCTGTGTTCCCATAACAGGGTCTGGTTGCCCGGAGGCTTCAAAGCGATTTGGGTGGGAGAAGCCTCTACCCCTGTCCCCATTCTTTCCTGACCGATGCCCTAAGCTTGATGGTACTGCCTGCTCCATGGACAAATACTCTGGCTGTGCTGACCATACCTCTGCCTGCTGCATGTACTAACTATGGACAGTATTCCTGCCTGCTGCATGGACGATCCTTTGATCCTTTTGCTGCTGTTGACCACATCCCTGCCTGCTATCTGGACTAATGCTTTGGCTGTGCTGACATCTCTACCTGTACTGACTGTTCCTGCCTGCTGCCTGTTTTGCTGTCGCTGTCCACGTTCCTGCCTGCTGCCTGGACCGATGCTCTTCTCTGTGGACCACTGCACTACTAAAACTGCAGGTAATCTTTTCTTTACCCTTTACTCAGCAGAATGTATTTTGGTTTGTAATTGGTATGTACAGTACATGCTATGTGTTAGAAATATGAAGGGCCTTCAACAATGTGACAGGTTGGCAGGAATTTGTGTGTAATGTATGCTCCTAGAACAACTGACAGTGCTACTTGGATGTTGGGCCTCTGTATGTGGCCAGACTATGTAAAAGTCTCACACATGTGGTATCGCCATACTCAGGAGGAGTAGCAGAATGTATTTTGGGGTGTCATTTTTGCTATGTACATGCTATGTGTTGGAAATATCTTATGAATAGACAACTTTGTGTAAAAAAAAATGCGTTTTCATTTATTTTCTACAGTTTCCAAAAACTTCGGGAAAAAATGAACCATTCAAAAGACTAATTATGCCTCGTAGATTATACGTTGGTTGTTAGCTTTCCAAAATGGGGTCATTTTGTGGGCATTTCCATTGTCCTGGTGCTCCAGGGCCTTCAAAATTGTAATAGGTGGTTGAGAAATGAGATGTGTAATTTATGCATGTAGAACGCCTGATGGTGCTACTTCAATGTTGGGCCTCTGTATGTGGCCAGGCTATGTAAAAGTCTCACACATGTGGTATTGCCATACTCGGGAGGAGAAGCAGAATGTATTTTGGGGTGTCAGTTTTGCTATGTACATGCTATGTGTTGGAAATATCTTATAAATGGACAATTTTGTATTAAAAAATGTGTTTTCATTTTTTTCCCCACATATTCCAAAAACTACTGGAAAAAAATGAACCGTTCAAAAGATTCATTATGCCTCATAGATTATACGTTGGGGTGTTAGCTTTCCAAAATGGGGTCATTTTGTGGTCGTTTCCATTGACCTGGTGCTCCAGGGCCTTCAAAAGTGTGATAGGTTGTCATCAAATGAGATGTGCAATTTATGCTCGTAAAACGCCTGACGGTGCTAGTTGGATGTTAGACCTCTGTATGTGGCCAGGCTGTGTAAAAGTCTCACACATGTGGTATCACTATACTCAGGAGGAGTAGCAGAATGTATTTTGGGGTATCATTGCAAGTATGCATGTGCTGTGTGAGAGAAATAACTTGTTATTATGACAATTTTGTGCAAAAAAAAAAAAATTTCAAGAATTGTGGGAAAAAATTACAACTTCAAAAAACTCACCATGCCTCTTACTAAATACCTTGGAATGCATGCTTTCCAAAAAGGGGTAATTTGGGGGGTATTTGTACTTTCCTGGCTTGTTAGGGCCTCAAGAAATTAGATAGGCCTTCAGTACATCAGGTGTGATCAGATGTGATCATTTTTCAATGATTTGCACCATAGCTTGTAGACTCTATAACTTTCACAGAGACCAAATAATGTACACTAATTTGGGTTATTTTTACTAAAGATATGTAGCAGTATACATTTTGGCCTAAATTTATGAAGAATAATTACTTATTTGCAAAATTTTACAATAGAAACTAAAAAAAAAGTGTTTTTTTTTCAAAAATGTCTCTCATTGCAAAAAATAAAAAAAACCAGCAGTGATTAAATACCACCAAAAGAAAGCTATGTTTGTGAGAAAAAAATGATTAAAATTTGGTTTGGGTACAGTGTAGCATGACTGAGTAATTGTCATTCAAAGTGTGAGAGCGCTGAAAGCTAAAAATTGGTCTGGGAAGGAAAGGTGTATAAAAGCCCTGTATTGAAGTGGTTAAACAACAAATTAAATTCACTTTGGCCTTCCCAGCTACCCTACGCCTCAAGACACCTAGTGGCAACCAGCTATCCTTCCAAGAACCCTCGGAAGCAGAAGCTTATCTGCGGTCTATGCTTTCAAACCCCCACCAGCACACCCCTTCTAAAGCTACTCCGATTAACCACTCCCTGGATCAACGGAGTCCACGCAAAGACTCCCCCAAACGCTTCAGATCCTCGATCCCGGACCAGCATCGTTTCACCCCTCGCTGACCAGAGACTCAGTTTTTTTTTTTTTTTTTCTCTGGCTACCCAATTTCGGAAAATGGCCCTTACTGCACCTCCTTAGGTTTTCGGAAGGCACTCCGTCAAGTATGATGCTATTATGATTCATTGTTCAGTTATCAGTTTTTTCTCTTTGCAATTGTTCTTCTATTATATTTGATTAGTCCCTACTGGCCTCACTGTGTATGGCTTAATTCACCCTCCCCCCAAAACTCGGCCCGCAGGAGCCTACACAAACACCTGCCACCCTCTCATGGGTTCTCTAGGGACGTGTCAGAAATGTCCTATTCTGGGAGTTGACCTACACAGTGACTCCATGCGGAAAAAAGTGAAGTTTACATGTTTAAATGTTATGTTCTGTTTTTTGATTCCCCCCCATGACATTCCCCCCCTTCCCCTCTCTCTTCTCTCCAGAGCTCATACAAACCCTCATATACCTTTAATCCGCATCACTATCAGGATAACAACACCATGCTCCCTGACATAGCTGGTACTTTAACCCACCACCTACACGGTGGCAAATCTAACTCATCAGCACATATCCCTCCCAAGACCCCCCATATATGAAAATAGTTTCCTGGAACGTAAAAGGCCTCAGGTTCCCCCAAAAGAGAATTCTCCGACATCTCAAACGGATCAAAACTGACATAGCCTTACTTCAGGAATCACACTTACTAATCCCAGACTTTCATCGCATGAAGAAGCTTTGGGTAGGCACTGTCTTAGGCTCCGATGCGATAGGTCGCAAAGCTGGTGTTCTCCTGCTAATAAACAAAAACCTCCCCTGCACAGTTTTGTCAGTGAAAACAGACAATCAGGGTCATCTAATCACGGCACATGTCCAAATAGGCTCCAAAAGCTAGTGATTAGGAATGTCTACGCTCCCAACAGCCCAGGCAGACAATTTTACACTGAATTGTCCACCTGGCTACTTAACAACACCCATCTCCCCCACCTGGTTGGAGGGGATTTCAATAATATTCTCCATCAGACAGACGATAGATCATCCCCAAAATGCCCAAAACCAGGCTCCGACCCCTCCGCCCCTTCTTTCTTTGCAAACACCATGGAGGCCATCCACCTTCAGGATCTATGGCGCCTCTCACACCCGGTGGACAGAGAATTTACATTCTTCTCCAACCCACACAAAATATTCACAAGGATAGACAATTTCTTTGGCTCACACAACTTACTCCCCTTCCTCCATAATGCCGACATTCATGACATAACCATTTCCGATTATGCCCCCATAGAACTGACACTCGATAATCTTGACCTACATCCACACCGCAATATTTGGAGGTTCCCCTCCTACCTACACAACAACACTGACTTCCAACAGTACATATCCAATGCATGGACTGAATATTCCTCCAAACATGCCCCCACATAAATGATCCTGACCTCTTCTGGGACGCCAGTAAAGCATTCCTAAGGGGCCGTATTATTTCATATGCTACCTCCTTTAAGCGCAATATTTTTACTAAATACAGAGCGGCCAGTTCATGCCTACATCAGGCACAACGCTCCTTATACACTAAAGACTCCCCAGATGCCAGAAATGAATCGCAGGCAGCTAAAAGAGAATTCGATACTTGGGTAAACACCCTTGAACTCACAAAAAAGGCCCACTTGGATGCCACCTTCCACAAGTATGGGAACAAGGCAGGCTAAACTCTTAGCCAGACTCTGCAAAGGCCCTTTCCGCCCGACACATATCACATCTCTCTGTGACAACAAAGGTAACCTCCACTCCACAACAGATCAATAAGGTCATGCTTAAATTTTACTCCACATTATACGCCTCAGATCCCATAGATATACAAACAAGCGCGCGCCTTCCTAGAAAAAATAAACATGCCCAAAATCTCCTCATCACAACTAGAGGCCCTTAATGCCCCTATTTACCTTCCTGAAATCTCGACGACCATTCGCAACCTAACCCTCTCCAAGGCCCAGGGTCCAGACGGATTCACTAGCAAATTTTATAAGTCCCTACAAACCCTCCTAGAACCCACTCTTCTTCAAGTATACAAGGGTATATGGTCAGGCAGTGCCTACCTACAGTCGGGGAACCAGGCCATTATAAAATTACTATCTAAGAAGGGCAAAGACCCCCAGGACCCGGGATTATACAGGCCCATCTTGCTTCTCAATCTAGATGTGAAAATTCTTTCTAAAATCGTAGCTAATAGGCTAGCCAACATCATCCCCTCATTGATCCTCTCCGCCCAATCTGGCTTTGTAAAAGGCAGAACCGCCACCCTCAACATCCGCAAAGTCATGCTGGCCTTAGTACATGCCATCCAACACCCAGATACAGATCATGCCATTATCACGTTAGACGCGGAGAAAGCCTTCGATAACGTTAGTTTCAATTCGTTATCCTTGACTATGTCAGCAATGGGATTCGATGGCCCCTTCCACCATCTTATTACCGCCATGTACACTGCCCCGACAGCAAGATTAGTGGTAGCAGGTCTTCTATTGGAAGAATTCCGCCTCCACAAGGGTACACGCCAAGGTTGCCCCCTATCCTCACTCCTCTTCAACATCGCCCTAGAACCCCTTTCCAGGTACCTAACATTAACAGCTCCCTTACATGGCATAAAAGTCCTGCGCACTTCCCTATTTGCAGACGATGTTCTTATATTCTCAGCCAACCCCCCATCAGATATGCTAACCATAAAAAAGGTATTTGACGAATTTCGTCTATGCTCTGGTCTCTGCATTAACTATAGCAAAAGCGAAGTTCTCCCCATTGGCACTCACTCTAAACCATCTTGGGCCCAACACTCCATCTTTCCTGTCGCAAAATCCCATATTACCTATTTGGGAATAAAAATAGGGAAACTCCCCTCTTCACTTTACCACCTCATTTACCCTCCTCTATTGTCAAAGATAACTCAGGAATTGACTGCCTGGATGGATCTACCCCTCTCGCTCTTGGGAAGATGCCACTTGATAAAAATGGTCAGTTTTGCAAGATTATTATACCCTTTACAAACTATTCCGCTACTTCTCCGTCACAAGGATGTGACTTCGCTCAATTCTGCTATATCTAAATTCCTATGGCAAAGCAAAAGACCATGTATAGCTTTCAAAAAACTGTATCTTCCCAGGCGCGAAGGGGGCATCAGTCTCCCCCATGTTAGAATTTATAACTTAGCATGTCTGCTTAGAACTAGCCTAGACTGGATAACGCAGTCCTCTCGCTACTCCAACTTCTCTTTGGAATCTGACATGGCTCATCCGTATTTATTAGTGGCCCTCCTTCACTGCAAATGGAAGTCAGTCCCCCCTCTCTATCAACATAACCTCCTACTAAGGGATACAGGAATAGCATGGAGAGAAGCTAGGAAACTGCTCAAGGTATCTCCCTTCGTGTCAACACACCTTCCGATTCAGGGGAACCCGGTCTTCCCACCCGGCATGGAACACAAACCCTTCACAGTATGGGAACAGAAAGGCCTAATGAAATTCTCCTCCCTCTGCAACACAGTGACGAGGCAGCCATTACCCTTTGCCAACATAGCGGAAACATTTTCTCTACCCACAACACATACCTTCCACTATGGTCAATGCACCAGTTTCCTAAAAGACGCATGCAAACAAGATAACAAAAGGTTCCAGCCCAACGTCACAGACCAAATGATCCTGAATAACTCTTACAAAATCTCGGACATATACAAACCTCTCCTACACAAGTCCTCTCTACCTCTCTCATCATCATCAGTCAACAATTGGAGCAAAGATTTCCCTGACCCGAACCTAGTGGATAAATCCTACAAGGCCGCGACACCGTACAAAAACGAATGCCCCGTACACACGGTCGGACTTTGTTCGGACATTTCGACAACAAAATCCTAGGATTTTTTCCGATGGATGTTGGCTCAAACTTGTTTTGCCTACACATGGTCGCACAAAGTTGTCGGAATTTCCGATCGCCAACCATGCGGTCACGTACACCACGTACGACGAGACTAGAAAAGGCTGGTTCAGAACCAAGCGCGGCACCCTTTGGGCTCCTTTTGCTAATCTCGTGTTAGTAAAAGTTTGGTGAGAGACGATTCGTGCTTTTTCAGACTCATGGCTTTCAGATCGTTTTCTGCCGTTCAGTTTGTGCTTGTGGGTTTGTATCTGCTCTTCAGTGCGTGCAAGCAAGTTCCGCGTGACTTTAAGTAGTCATTGTATTCTTGTTCGTTCGTTACTGGTTTTCAGGTCGCTCTTCACAGGCCTTGCTGTTCTTCAGTGCGTTCTGTTACTTCGTTCTGAGCAGCCGACCGTTTTCTAGCCATGTTTCGTATGCGTACTCCTCGTAGAGTTTGTGCTGTGCGGGAGCTTGGTGTTGGGGTCCTTACCTTGACACAAGTCCAGTCCATGAACAGGGTGGGGAGGAGTTCATGGACCAAAAATTGGTTGCTTCAGCGTGACCAGTTCTGTCATATGCCTTTGCTCCGTGAGATCCGTGAGAATAATCCTGATGATTTCAGGAACTTTCTCAGGATGACGGACCCCGTGTTTCACCGTTTGTTGGCTTTGCTGACCCCCTATATCAGCAGGCAGGATACCTGCTTGAGGCAAGCCATCACTGCGGAGCAGAGGTTGGTCGCTACCTTGCGGTATTTGGCCACAGGGAGAAGTCTGCAGGACCTCAAGTTCTCGACAGGCATCTCCCCCCAGGCTCTTCTTTGTGGACATTTACTGCTTGTGTTTGTTTGAGCTGACCCTGACAGAAATGTGTGGAGTGCAGAAAATGTCGTGATTGTGTAACCTTACAAAGCACTGTTGGCTGTTATTTACTAAATGCAAAGACACTTTTCACTACAAGTGCACTTGCAACTGCACTGAAACAGCACTTGTAGTGCAAAGAGGATTTGCCCTTAGGAAATAACCCCCATTTTCTCATAAAACAACAATTACATCACCCCAAAAGTGTTGTAGCGTTGAGACAATAATCCACACATTCTTGATTAACAATCTTTTTAATACCTGCACAATCACATGTGCATTTACCAAAGGTTTTTCTGACAAACCGACATGTTTGTTGTATAACAATTTTTGTGGTGTCATTATCCAAAATCAAAATGTCCATTTTATAGAAAACAGGCCTGTGTAAAACCCACAAGAAAGACACAAATCTTGATCTTACAAAGTTCACATTTGGTAGAACTTGAAGGCAATATCAGACATGAGTATTTAGGAACTGTGTTTGATATTGCGTTCAGATGGGGGGAAATCACCCCAGGAAAAGCTAAATTTGGAAGATGCACACAAATTTCACAATGTCAACATGTGCTATCTGCCATCACGGGGGATCAAGGGACATGTTTTGGGGGAGAAAGCCCTTCCTCACCGCTACTTTATTATTGAGGAAGGGGTTGCACCCCCAAAACGCGTCCATTGATCTCCCGTGATGGCAGATAGGACATGTTGGCACACTGTGTGCATCCTCCAAATTTGGCTTTGGGAAAAATCACAAAAACATTTCGCACATTGTAGCACACAAAAGAAGAAAGTGATTTGGAGGGGTTTTAAACTCTCCCCAAAACATCAATGATGTTTTTATATTTTGGAATAACATCATTGATGTTTTGCTTGATGATTTCCAATTGTAAATTACACCCCATGATCTCCCCGATCAGGATCTGGGCATTTTCGGATGTGAAAGGATCTTCATCCACAACCTCACGATCACCTAAAAAGAGAGGAACCCAAAATAAATTAGGTCTAAAAAATATGCCGCCATCCATCTCTTATCGGAGCCTGTGGTCGCAGACACTCAGCTGTTGTGGTGACAATTTCCACCATGTCTTCTTCCTCCTGCTGATCTTGTGTTGGGGGGATTTCCCCTTCTTCCAGGGGGGGGGCTCTGGTCTCCTCGGATGAGGGGTGTCCTCCGAGTCTTTTCTCCCCTATGTAAAACAAAAATGGTATAATTAGCACACAGATATTTGATGGCAGAACTATAAAGATGAAACATTGCTTGGAAGTGGGGTACAATGATCTATTTTAGCAGAGTTCCAAGATGTAGCTTTTTTAATGCCCTTTGTCAACCTGCAATACTTTACCTGTTCAGTACAAGCTTCACAGATGTAGCCCCCCCTATAGTATACACTGGAGCACCTGTGTGGCCCCCCTAATAAAAATGGTGTTCTGGGGTCCCACACTAGTGCTCCAGTGTCCAGATGTGAAAACAGCTGCTGAGTGTCCTCTCCTTACACACAATCTAGTTTGCATTTCATTCTAGTAACAAAGCTATCTACACAACCAAATTCTTTGAAGACAAGTATAGGGCGTCAAAATGGTGGCCAAATGCATATGGCCTAAACAATGGTATTTTATCGTCCGAAATAAAAATGTGTGATCCGAACGAATAATGTGCCCATGAACATGAAAGTTGCCATTTTAAACTGTACAACAGTTCCTAAAAGCACATGGAGCAGCACAAACCTAATAAACATAAGAACAATAGGAACACAGCACAACTACTTACTTTTTTGCAGCACTCTCCGGATCTTTCTGTACTGCTCGTGTTCTCGTAATTTCAGGTCCGACCACCGCTTCCTGAGCTGATCTTTCGATCGTCGTACCCCGAATTTCCGGTGCAGACTCCTGACCACTTTCGCCATGATCTTGGCCTTTCAGACATTGTGGTTGGGGTAAGGCCCATACTTTCTATCATAGTCGGCCTTTTTCAGGATGTCCACCATCTCCAACATCTCCCCAAAGGACATATTTGAGTCCTTTAATCTCCTTCTGGATCGGGACGTTTCAGGCTCCGGCCTTTCCTCCTCCTCCTCCTCCTCGTTGCTGTAATTAGCACGATCCTGCTGTCTATCGGCCATGTGCTCTTCCTCCACTGCGCCGAATGAAAAGGGGTGGGGAATAGAATAGAAAGAACGTCAGGGGCGGGTGGAGTTATACGCATGCGCAGTGTGTATAAATCGTAACGCGCGCGTCTTACGTACGATCTGTGAGCAGAGGAAAGAGCATCGGAGATGCCGATCGTGCTAACGAAGGTAGGATCTAAACTTGGGCCTATACTGCTTCGAAATGGAAGCCTATATTGTAACAAGATTAGGGGAGTTTGGCCTGACATTAGGGTTTGTCTTGTGTTGTGTCTTGCAGAGAAAATGGATGGGTTCAACGACCACAATTTCCTGCCCCTGTTCATAGACAAGTACAGGGAGCTGCCCTGTCTGTGGCAAGTGAGACACCCCCACTATAACCATAAACAGCAGCGCTGGAGAAACTGCTGGAGTTGGTGAAGCCGGTGGTCCCCACAGCAACCATCCCCTATTTAAAAGCTAAAATTGGTGGCCTGAGGAGCACTTATCTTAGGGAGCGCAAGAAGGTCACAGATTCCCAGAGATCCGGAGCTGCAGCAGATGACATTTATGTCCCCAGGCTGTGGTACTATGAGAGACTGCGATTTCTGTCAGACCACACTGAAGTCAGGGAATCCCTCTCCACTCTTCCTTCCACCCTTCCTTCCATCCCAGCTGAGGCTTCTGATGTCCAACCTGGGCCTTCCAGCCAGGAAGAAGTGGAGGAGCCCAGCTGGAGTCAGGTATAGCATTCTTCTACAGATTTCTGGGCAATAAATAAATGATGTTTACTAGATGTTATTATTGATCACTAATTGCTGATTAAAAAAAGTGTTTTACATATCAATAGACAGTAGTGGGCACCCAAAATTGGGACAAGAATGCAAAATGCTGGGCTCAGAAGGATAGTCTGTTATATTTGTTAACATTCAATTTGCAGCAGTCAGGAGGTGAAAATTGTGTGTGATTGATGTAAAAAATACTAAAACTATGTCCCTTTTTCATACACAGGAAGACCTCAGCCAGGAGGAGGCTGTGGAATGTGGCAGTCAGGAGGAGGCTGGGATTATTAATGTCAGCCAGGAGGAGGCGGGGATTAGTGGCAGCCAGGAGGAGGCAGGGCTAAGTGGCAGCCAAGAGAAGCCTGGGACAAGTCGCAGCCTGACTGAGTCTCAGGTTCCTCCCCTCCGCCTGCCACATAAACGAGCCAGGAAGGCCACTCCCAGTCCTGTGCAGGATTCAGCATACAGGCTGATCCAGGAGACTTCGGCGTCCCTGAGAGCCTTCCCCAGTCCTGAAGAGGCCTTTGCCTGCATGGCTGCCACCAAATTGCTGGGAATGCAGGAGGGCCAACGCAAGATCTCTGAGGACCTGATTTATAAAGTCCTACGTAAGGGGGAGAGTGGGGAACTGACACACAAGACGGATGTCATTGAGATCGACGATCCTCCTCCTCCTCCTGCTGCCACAACTCCATCACCACAGCCAAAGCCTGTAAGGAAGCATGGAAGGAAGACCAAAGAGTGATGACCCTGGGTTCAGTCTGGTCTGACAGAAGATGCAGTCTCTCGTATGACCACAGCCTGGGGACACAGATGTCATCTGCTGCTTTCCGGATCTCTGGGACTTCTGGACCAGACTGCCCTCCCTTAGATATGGACTCCTCAGGCCACCAATTTTGCTTTTAAATAATTGATGTCTGCCCTGGGGGTCCAAGGCTTCGCCCACTTCTGCAGTTTCTCCAGCGTTGCCTCCCTCTTTGTTTATAGTTGTGACCCCTTAATAAAATTATTTAGGTAAATTCTACTCTCCTGTGTGTGTTTTCATCCAAAAAGGACAGTTTGTTGGTGACGATTCAGGTACATTTCTAAAAACATAACATGTGAAATTAACAAGGGACAACAACACCAAACAATCTCCTACAGATTAAATAGAACAACATATCAATGGTGTTGTGGGAACTTGTCACAAAAAACACACAAACATTTTCGGGAGTACAAATCAAAATCACCAAAAAAAAAAATTAAAAAAGAGAAACACAAAAAAGATTCTACATTAAAGTCAAAAAAAAAAAAAAAAAAAAATATGTTGTCAGATGTGAGAAATCAAAATATATTGAGGGAATCCCGATAAATAGTAACGAAAGAAGTTTGTGAGAAGTGTGTGTGAATATGAGCATCAAAACTACTTAATTCTTGTCACATTATAAAGAAGAAGAGAGTGCGCTGTATTAAACCATTTTGAACATTGCAGCGTGACAAAAGTGCTGTATCCATTGCGAACACTAAGTTTACCAGAACGAGCTGTCCCGTGTCGGAATTTCTTCTGAGCATGCGTGGCACTTTGTGCGTCGGAACAGGCCACACACGGTCGGAATTGTCGCGATCGGATTTTGTTGTCGGAAAATTTTATCTCCTGCTGTCCAACTTTGTATGTTGGAAAATCCGATGGAAAATGTCCGATGGAGCCCACACACGGTCGGAATTTCCGACAACACGCTCCGATCGGACATTGTCCATCGGAAAATCCGACCGTGTGTACGGGGCATAACACCCAACGAAATATGGAGAGAAACGCAACTGAAAATAGTACACAGAGAATACATGCCTTTCCTATCGTCAAAAACAGATAAGAGCAAAGCCTTTTGCCCCCTCTGCAACCTACCAAAACCTTCTCTGACTCATTGCTTCTGGGACTGCTCCTATATCTCTACCTTCTGGGATCAGGTACTTTCCTACGTATTTGAAGTGACTCTACTAAAACTACCAAAGGATCCGCTACTCCTCATCTTTGGCCACTGGGACCCAAAACTGTTGCCTTGGTCTCAAACCACTACTACAAATACAAGTCACGTGGGTTTCTCAAAAGATACCCTTTCACACAAAGAGTGGTCTCTGATTTGCCTTCTAATTGCGAGAAGAACCATTTTGAAATATTGGATCTCTCCTCTCAGCCCTAACATCACCCACATCAAGCGAGAGCTCCTACATCTACTCATCAAGGACCGCCTAAACACGGATTTCAAACAGAAAAAATCCAAAGACCGCTTCTACTCCAAATGGCATTCCTTCATGCTCTCATCTCTCTCCCAGGAGGAAATAGCAAATTTCAGCCAATCCTCTTTCTCTTACTATGACTCCTATTCTCCAATACCAAAAGAGACGATCTCCTCATAAAAAGGTCTTCTCTTGTCAAAACGACCATAGCTCAGGCCGCTTTCCTTGGCACACCAAGAGCACTATTAGATTATCATTAGACTACCATCACCAGCTATCCAATATGGTAAAATGCATCTGGACAATCATATATGTTTCAAACATGTAGCCCCCCCCCCCTCTCTTATTCCCTACTTTTACACCCTCCCCTCCCTCCCTCCCCCCTTGTTTTGCTTTCCTTATCCCTTGCCTCTAATGTTATCTAACAATCTAGTAATCACAGCGATTTCCTAAACAGATCCATCCAGGTATCCACTACTAATAGACAACTATTAGATTGTTATGATCTGTTGTTACTAGCTTATCCAGCCTTCCCATCTGGGTATATACACTTGTGAATATCCCTCAGGTAGACATAAGTATGTACCGAAGCTCGTTAACCTCTGTAAATTGTTTTACAAAATGGCTGTGTACAGTACTATACTATATTGTACGTTGGATAATCAAAATAAAATCTTTTTGAAAAAAAAAAAGCCAAAATTGGTGGCCTGAGAAGCACTTATAATAGGGAGCGTAATAAGCTCCAGGAATCCATGAGATCAGGAGCAGCAGCAGATGCCATTTACGTCCCCAGGATGTGGTACTAGGACAGACTGCGTTTTCTGTCAGACCAGACTGAAGTCAGGCAATCCCTCTCAACCCTTCCTTCTACTCTTCCTTCCACGCTTCCTTCCATCCCAGCTGAGGCTTCCAACGTCCAACCTGGGCCTTCCAGCCAGGAAGAAGTGGAGGAGCCCAGCTTGAGTCAGGTATAGCATTGTTCAACATATTTCTAGGCATAAAATTAATGATGTTAACTAGATGTTGTTATTGATCACTAATTGCTGATTTAATAAAGTGTTTTACATATCAATAGACAGTAGTGGCCAAAAATGTTTTCGGACAAGAAGTAAAAATGCAGAGGTCAGAATGATAGTCTTTTCTATTTGTTAACATTCAATTTGCAACAGTCATGAGCTGAAAATTGTGTGTGATTGATGAACCAAATACTAAAACTATCTTCTTTTTTCATACACAGGAAAGCCTCAGCCAGGAGGAGGGCGTGAAATGTGGCAGCCAGGAGGTGGCGGGGGTAAGTGTCAGCCAGGAGGTGGCGGGGGTAAGTGCCAGCTAGGAGGTGGTCAGGTCCAGTCGTAGCCTGACAGAATCCCAGGTCCCTCCCCTCCACCTTCCAACCAAAAGGCCCAGGAAGGGGAGTAATGTGCAGGAGACAGTGCTTGGACTAATTCGGGAGGCTAAGGCGGCCCTCAGAGCCACCCACTCTTCAAGATGCCTTTGCCTGCATGACTGCCATCAAAAATGCAGGAAATGGAGGTGTGTGAGGAAATTATGTATACAACCCTAAATAAGGGGTTGAGGGGCCAAATCACAACCAAAACACACCTGTGTGAGTTGGACCATCCTCCTCCTCCACCTCCTGCCACACCTCCAACACCACAGCCACAGCCTGGAAGCAAGCAGGTAAGGAAGAGTGGAAGGAAGAAAAGAAAGTGATGGCCTAGGTTCAGTCTGGTCTGACAAAAGACACAGGCTGTTGTATGACCACAGCCTGGGACATATATGTCATCTGCTGATGTTCCTGATCTCTTGTAGTCTGGGACCGCATTGTGCTCATGATTATATGGACTCCTCAGGCTAACAATTTTGGGGGTAAAATAGTTTATGTGTGCCCTGGGGTACAAAGGCTTCGCCAATTTCACCAGTTTCTCCAGCGTTGACTTCCTCTTTATTTTATTATGACCCATAATAAATGGCTATTTTGTATTCACAAATACTTGCCTCTGTGTTTTTCTTCAAAAAGGACAGTTTGTTTGTGAGTAGACAGGTACATTTCCAAAATACAATGTCAAATTAACAAGGGACACCAACACAAACCAACCTCCTTGAGGTTAAAAAAATACAGATAATAATGGTGTTGTGGTAACTTGACACACAAAAAGAAAAAAAAAATATTATGGAGAGCACTAGAAAAAAAAACAAGGAGATCTTGATAAAAAAACACACACACATGTACACACGATCGGAATTTATGAGAATGGATTTTGTTGTCGGAAAATTTGAGATCCAGATCTCAAATTTTGTGTGTAGGAAATTCTGATGGAAAATGTCTGATGGAGCCTACACACGGTCGGAACTTCCAACATGAGCTCCCATCAAACATTTTCCATCGTGTTTACAGGGCATTAAAGTGTTACTAAACCCAGGAGCCTGCATTCACTATATCTGGCCTCCCACAGTACACAGAACATGGAAATGCAATATTGTGAGAAGTGAAACAGAGAGCACCAAAGGAGATAAGACCACATCCCAGGTAAATGTTAATAGAGAGAAATGGGCTTTGAGGCTTATTAGGCCTCGGGACTTTATTGGTGTATTAAATTTGCAATATTCAAAGCATATCAATTCAGAGATGATATTTTGTTAAAACAAAGAATTTTTATCAAACAACATTTAAAAAAAATTCTTTGTATAAGATCAATGAAGATACAAAAATTTCATAAGATGCAAAATGACTTGTAATAAGAATACCACTTTTCTCAACATGTTTCGCTCATTAGAGCTTCTTCAGGAGATTTAGCATGTGGCATCATTATAGTACTGAAGGTTATATGAGGAAAAACAAAGACAAACAAAACAAAGGGATCAATTAGTTGTTGATTACACCATTGGTTAGGTATAAATATTTATCAAACATTTAGACAAAAAGGAAAATCATAAATATAAATAATATGAACAGTATTAAATATTTTACAAACATAATATGAAAAACATGAGATTTTCATTTCATATAAAATCAAATTAGTGAACTGCTATATAAAGAGAACCTTACCTAAAAGATTAAATTTCAATGAATTTTACTCAGAACTGGGGATCCTGAATATTAGGAATTCTACTCCATGGATGGCCTCCCCCCGTAGCTCAACACCTCACAAAAATGTTTGCAGAGATAATACAAAGGCGATTGGGATTAAGAGGGTCCCAGCTAATAATAGAGGGACCAATGAAAATGAAATTAGGAACCGATATATATATATATATATATATATATACACATATACATGCACGTACATGCTACATATATATACAACATATATGTACAACCGTACATACATACATATAGTTTAATGTCATTATATTTCGTTGTGTCTCAGATAAATAAAAACAAATGTTTTGAGAATTATCTCAGCAATATTAATTGAGGATTGATTAATTGATGATCTCCTCCCACCTTCAGACCTCTCCTCTTTCTCCAGTTTGCACGGACACCCGGGGCACATCCGGTGTTTTGGCCTTAATCTTTTTTTTTTTTTTTTGTGTTTCAAAAATTTTTTATTTAAGGTAATAGAAAGACATGTATCGTATAAATGATATAAGAATACATATCAATACATATTAAGTTTGTACAGGTACAATATTGAGTACAATAGTAGGGAATTATATGGAAAGGGGAACAACAAGCGATATGGTTAATGAGAGTAAAACTTGCAATTATAGCGACCATGAATGAGGTAAAAGTATATTCATCAATCTGTTAGAATGTTAATGATTAAATACATGGAATATCTAGTAACCTAGAGTAGACTGAAATCGTCTTCTGAGAATGAAATGTGCCTGGGGATAACATAAACTGGTGAGCTTGAGTAGAGGGAGTAGCCATTAGCTACATGAGGACCAAGGCATGACCAATCTCGTCCCCTGCACCCCTAACGAGATCAAACTGTGCGAGGGGGGATGGTGATAAATACCTGTGGTGGGATATCATCAGTGTTGGTCCGTTGTGCTATGTAGTGTGATTTCTAAATCTTCTATGGTATGTGGTGTGTCTAAAATCCGTAAAAATTTTGGGGGTTAATTTTCTGGGGAGGAGGAGGGGATTAGAGAAGTCTTAAGTTTTAGCGTATAATCAGAAGGGAAATCTGAAGTCTGGTGGGAAGGATGTGCGAGTCGCAAGTTCCCTTTGGATCAATAACTAAATCTGAGGGTAGCAGTTGGGTATGAACTAGGGTATGGAGGGAAAGGCAGGAAAGGTGGACACTCCAACCCTAGCTCAGGGTAAGCAATCCAGTAAAAGTGTCAGTGGGTTCCAGAAGGGAGTCTGGGTTGTGGGTCTAGCATTAAGGTCTTAAATTCCTGAGAGTCTTGGAAATGTATCCAACATGCCCATGTAGTACGAAACTTTGTAGGATTATCTTTAGCTTGGTGTATTAAAGCCTCCATTTCCACTATTTTTTCTACACGTTTCAGCCAGTCAGATATTATGGGAGGATTAGCGTCTTTCCAACATAATGGGATGCATTGTTTAGCAGCATTGATGAGGTGGAGCATTAAAGATTTTCTGTAGGTGGATTGTGGTATAGATGTATGGTGTAGCAGATATTGAGCGGGGGTAAAATCTAGGGTGTAGGTGGTAATGTGAGCTATCATTTCGTGTACTTTTTCCCAGAATGGTTTTATGTGAGCACAGTCCCACCAGATATGGAGAAGAGAGCCTATTTCAGAGTTACATCTCCAGTACATCGGAGAGATAGTTGGATGAAATAAATGTAGACGTTCGGAAGTGCGGTACCATCTTGAGTACAATTTATAATTGTTTTCCTGTGCTGTGACGTTGATAGAGCCTTTGTGTATATGCTCATGTATACTCTCCCATTCCTCTGTAGGTAGGTCTAGATTAAGCTCGCTTTCCCATTTCTGATTGACCGTGATAGATTTATGGTCTATCGTTCTGAAAAGTAAGGAGTATAGTGTCGAGATGAAATGACTTTGAGGACCTGTAGAGGAACATAAGGCTTCAAAAGGGATTAGGTCTCTACACCATTGAGAGATGGGGTTGATATTAGTAAGAAAGTATCTTATTTGTAGAAATGTGAAGAATGAGATATTGCGATCTGGGAGTCTAGAGGGCAGATCAGAGAATGAGATGATTGAGCCTGTGTGAAAAAAGTGATGGGCTCTCAGAGTATGTTCCGTTTTGGCGAAGAGTACGTTGTTTTCCAAAAGGCCTGGGGGGAAGTCAGGATTGCCACTCAGAGGAGTCATTGGACCTGGTGAAGGTGTTAATTTGAGAGAGTGACATACTTTTCGGAAGCTGTCCAAGGTAGGTCCTATCAGTGGATGTGTGGAGTGTTCCTTAGGGGTGGCCTTAGTGCTGATCCATGGTACATGGGAGAAAGGGATTTGGGTACAAGAGTCTTCGAGTGAGATCCAGTCTTTAGAATGTGTGTGGATGTGCTAATCAATCAGTCTGGTGATGTGGCAAGCAGCATGATATTTGTGGATATCCGGTAGGCCTAATCCACCTTTAAGTTTGGGGAGTGTCATTCTGTCCCAGCCGATTCTGGGAGATTTGGTTGGGACGGTCTGCAAAATGTACAATATGCGGGGCAAGATGTTCATTTTTAGTATGGCAATTCTCCCAAACCAAGAGAACTGCCCTGAAGACCACTTGGTGAGGTCTGTTTTTATATTTTGGAGAATGGGAGAGTAATTCCTGTCATATAGCTCAGTTAATTTAGAGGGTATTTGAATGCTCAAGTATGTAAGGGCATGTGGCTCCCAGCTAAAAGGAAAATTAGCTTGGCATTGGGATACTATCGTCAGTGGGAGGGTGATGTTGAGGGCTTTAGATTTTGTGACGTTTATTTTCAAATTAGACAGTTTATGGAAGAGGTTAAAATCTTTGAGGAGGTTAGGTATGGTGTTTAAAGGGTTAGAAAGAAAAAGAAAGATGTTGTTGGCGTAAGCTGCGATTTTGTAGTTTTTGTGTCTGATATCAATGCCTGTTATATTTGGGTTAGTCTTAAGTTTGTGTAATAGAGGTTCTAGTGAGAGTACCAAGAGAAGGGGGGATAGGGGGCATCCTTGTCGAGTGCCGTTTGAAACGGAGAAGGCGTCCGACAGGCGGCCGTTGACCCTTATTCTGGCAGTGGGAGAGGTATATAATGCTAAGATCATTTGGTGGAAGTGTGCTGGGAACACCATAGCCTGTAGCACTGCTATTATATATTCCCTTGTGACCCTGTTGAATGCCTTCTCCGCATCAAGAGATAGAAAGAAACCTTGTTTGGGGGAAGTTGAGAGCCAGTGATGGATGTTGATAGCTTTGATAGTATTATCCCTAGCTTCACTGCCAGGGATAAAGCCGACTTGATCTAATGAAATCAGTTTGGGAAGGGAGTATGCGAGTGGCGAGAATTTTGGTGTACATTTTAATGTCGACATTTAGGAGTGATATAGGTCTGTAGTTAGATACTAATGTTTCGTCCCTTCCTGGTTTGGGTATGAGTGTGATGTGGGCTTCAAGGAGTTCTTTATTTGCTTGTGTTGGAGAAGAAAGAGCATTAAAAGTCGTAACGAGATGGGGAATAAGTATGTCTTGAAAAGTCTTGTAGTAACTTACAGTCAGACCGTCGGGGCCTGGGCTTTTACCCATTTTAAGTTGTTTCAGTACTTCTGTGATCTCCTCTGTACTAATGGGGCGAACTAGACTTGATGAATCCTCTGGCGAGATATAAGATGGACAGTGATGTGTTAGGAAATCTTTAATTATATCCTGTCTGTCTGGAGTGATTCCCCGCTCTTTGGAGGAGGGTAAATTATAAAGTTCAGAAAAATATTTAACAAATTAGGTGGCAATATCTCCTGACGAGGCAAATGAGGCGCCTGATGGGTCTCTGGTTGTATGTATAGTGTGTGAAGCTTTCCTGGATTGTAGTGCTCTTGCTAGTAATTTGCCTGATTTGTTCCCCAACTCATAGAACAGTTTTTGAGTGAGGATGTATTTGCGCTTCAAGGATTTGCCTAGTGTTTCAAGAAGCTCCTCTCTGGCTTTGATTAATTCTGCAAGGGATTTAGTGGCCAACAAGAGTTTGTGAGCTTGTTCTAGGCTATGGATTTTTGCTGATAGTGCTGCAATGTGATTCCGCTTAATTCTGTTTCTGTGTGCAGTCAGAGACATGATTTCACCCCGTATAACGCATTTATGAGCTGCCCAAATGCTGGATTGTTTTGAGTCAGCAGAAACATTTTCTGCAAAGTATTGCATGAGGCGTGTAGTGATTTTTTGAGTGATATCAGTGTCGGTCAAGATTGAGTTATCTAAGCGCCAAATCATATTTTTGGATCTTACTTCTGGTATGTCTAAGGATATGGAGACAGGGTTATGATCAGAGAGAACCATTGGGTCAATTGAGGCCTTTGAAAGAAGTGGTAAGTCCATTGGGGATATAAAGAAATGATCGATTCTCGTGTATTTAATGGTCTCGGAGAAGTTTTTTGATGGCTTTAAGGGCTCTATATGGCATGGAGGATGCCCCTGTGGAAGAGTCTAGTGAGGGAGATAGAGCCACATTAAAATCTCCCCCGACAATGAGGATGCCTGAATAAAATTCAGTTAGCAGTTGGAGAGTTTCACGGAAGAATAGAACTTGTTTCGTGTTAGGAGCGTACAGTGTGATGGGTTCGTTATATAGAGTCCCTTTGAGGAATAAATATCTACCTTTAGTGTCTCTCCTAACCTCCGAAACTTGTAAGGGGCAGTTCTTAGCTATTAATATCGATACACCTTTCATTTTAAATTCCTCATTGGAGGCATGATTTGGGGATGTTGTCTGAGCGGAAGTGGGTTTCCTGCATAAATGCTATCTGGGTTTTGTTTTGCCTTAGGGTGTGTAGCAGTTTCGATCTTTTCTCGAGTATATTGAGCCCGCGCGTATTCAATGAGCAAAATTTCACTTGGGAGTTGGGCAGTGGTCTATTGCGACCTTGTAATCCCCGAGTTGGGGTGTCCACCCTTGATGGAGTGGAGGGGGTGTTCATTTCAAGTTATTGGTATGGAAGTGACTAACAAATGAGGTTGATGAAAGCGAATCGGAAGATGGCTGTTCTTGTGTTACAGCAAAGTGGGGCGGAAAGGGGCGGGGGAATGTTTGAGTATCCTCCTCTATTGGAAGAGGGGTATAGAGTACAGTGTGTTGTCAATGGAAGTTGACCTGAACTTAGGTCCAGGATGTTCCACTGCACTGTGTGGGGGTTGGAGAGAACCTAGCTCGGAGGATATTTCAAAAATAAAATAAACCTAAGTGAACCTGAGTGAACCTGCCATCACCAGTCAGTGATGCAGACAGGAGGAGGAGAGTGGATGTTAAAAGAGTGCATCAATTAGGTCGGGTAAAGTATGAATTGTTAAAGAGAGTGGAAGCTGGTGAGATAACAGGAGATAATTGAGGAAACAGTAGGGTTTCACATCAAGAGTGTAAATACATGAGGATGCGACTATGATTTGACACAATAATTATAACAAGTAATGAGAGATATTGCATGCCATGCGTGAGAGCGTGTAAGGAGGTGTCATTCTCGGGTGAGTGGCAGTCAAATATTACCATGTAAGTCAGGATCCCCAAAAACACTTACGCATGGTGGTAACTTATTAGAACAAAACATCATAGTAATCATAAACTGTTAACAAAAACATTGCAGAATTTGCAGGACCTGAGATCCCTAAGTGCCCGCAACCTTATTATCACCTTAAAGGAACCTGTGAATCGAGATAATCGCAAACTTAATATCAGCTTGCTCTGTCATCATTCTCCACTTTGTGACTAGATGTTATTTGCTTTAATGGGCAGCTGTAAAGCTTTGGATACGCTACTACTAGAATGTTTAACTGGGTAATAGGTGGTAGGGGGTGTGAAAGAGCAGATGGTCATTCCCAAGACTCATGAGCCATACAATGTATCTGAAAGCCTGTAAGGAGAAATGAGGTATCTTCACTGAGAAATGTAATGAGCATAGACCCCTAAGTGGTTTACGGCATAGTATTAGTGTAGTGATTTTCAGTCATCACAGGAACCTTATGGTCTGGTGTTCTGTATTAACCATCCAATTAAATATGTATCCCATGTCTGTGGGGGAGCAATATTTTACTGGTTAACCTTGTGGGGGTGCATTTATAAGTAAAAAGATCAGGTGCCATAGCACTGAGGACATGTAGGGAATGTAGGGAATGTAAGAGTTTTGTAGTACTTCCTGAACTTGTCATCCAGGAAGGTAGAGCCTTGGGGTCAGAAAGCATTATGTATCTTGATACGGTAAGGCTTGTGTGTGTCATTAGTAATGGTGTAAGAGAGATGTATAGGTATGGGGAGGTAAACGTTAAGTAGTTATATTTTACATGTCAGGTAGAGTAAGGTGAAATCCTCAGTGCTATGAGTTGACATTAAGGGCTGTGTGGCCGGATTGTAGAGTTGTGTAGTGTACTGGTATATGTAGGCCCATGTTAGAAGAGTGCCAGGACTATCTATTGGTGATTAAATGAAGTAAATCAGCTCACCTAAAGTAATATACCTCTACCCACATGCAGATATGTCTGTCATATCTTACTCATTCCTATGCAATAACATGTAGCATGAGTTACCGAAGGTATAGAGAGATAGTCATGGAATTAGAGAGTTGTAGGATGAGCAAGAGTCAATCAATCAATGCGGGAGCAGAACCGTCCCTTCATAAGAGGCTTGCATTGGCAACGGTAAGAAAGGACACTGCGAACAGAATGAAAGCCAGTGGAAGTGTCATGTGACAAGGATCGGGTCTCGCTGGGCAAATGGGAGTCAGTTGTTGTGTTGACCGTGACAGGATGAGAAGAAAGGGTGGGAGAGCAGCATCCAGAGCATCGGTCAGAGCAAATTCACAGCGTAGTTATTCCGAGGAGTCGAGGCTCTCCCCATTCTCATTGGGCATCGGGAGTTAGCGATAGCGAGGCAATTAGGTACAATGAAAGTCAACTTAACTGAACTGAAAGTAGAAGTTACAGAACTAAGCCGGAACATGGCTGCAAACAATCCTGTTAGGAATCATTGTGACGGGCGTGTTCAGTATTCCCTCCTGACTCTCCGAGACTGTGGGGAGTCGGATGGGCTGGAGCCATGGTGTGTGTGTATTGTGACGGGGATTGCGTCTTCTGTTGCTTGAAGGGGATCTCCATCCAGAAATCCTTGCTTCTTGTGCCTCCATCGGTTCTTCTTGCGGAGCTTGTTTCCTCGCAGTCGGATAGCGGAATTCTGCGTACCAATTAGGTACATCCACTAGGGGAATGTTCAGAGTGTCACAGAATGAGTGCAGATCCTCTGAAACTTTTAGCAGGGCTGTGCATCCTAGATGGGTATCCAAGAGGCAGAAGGGGAACTTCCACCTGTATTCAATTCCTCTGGTACGCAGGACATCAAGTATTGGTTTAGGATCCCGGCGATGTTGCAACGTGATACTGGATAGGTCCTGAAAGATCTGGACAGTGAGGCGCATGCGCGGAGGCACCTAAGATGGACGCCTAGTCCGGGAGCTCCGTCCCGCCTCAGCAGACCGGACCGAATTAGCGGCACTTGGACCGGCGATCGAACCCTGGAGTTCACCCACACAGTCACCTGAACCCCCCGGGGACTTCCCTGATGTACTCAGGAGCTGTAAGAAGGAACCTGAAGCCGGCTTTTGAAGCCGTTTTACCGCAGGCCGAGACGGTCAAGATGGCGACCGCTCCTCACAGCTCCTCTGCGGCCTACAAGCCATATAACTCATGCGAGGCATCCCCCTCCCTGCTTCAGCCAGAGTCTTTTGCGGGCATTATTCCCACGAATCCAGCCTCCCCAGCATCCACAGCATCCCTCCTAGACCACAACCTAGCAGGTCTGGGGCTCTCCCCGATGGATGCAGGCCCTCCCCAGTCTCACCAGCTAACACAGCAGGGGGATCCAGGCCTGCTCCAGCCGGTCTCAGTGGCGGACTTATACACTAAATTTGCGGAACTACTAGACAGAGGCCTTCATAATACCGCACACAAAATAACAAGTGACATTAAAGCAGATCTCCAGAACATTGGAAATCGCATGGAACTCATTGAATCTAATCTGGACTCCACTATTTCCAGAACAAACCAAAATACTGCCTGTATCCAGACCTTGCAGGAACAACTAGAAACTGCTAATGCTAAAATTGATGACCTTGAAAACCGTAATCGACGGTACAACTTTAGGGTCAGGGGGCTCCCTGAATCCTACAAGGATATCCCTGAAACTATAAAATCATTCATTCAGGGATTACTGCCAGAGACTCCACAACACAGACTTGAACTGGACCGAGCCCACAGAGTCCTCCGGCCCCCCAGAGCAGACGGTCTCCCCCGTGACGTCATGGTAAAACCTCACTTTTTCGCTATCAAAGAAGAGGTGATGAGGAAATCAAGATCCATGTCTGAAATAATGTTTCAGGGGCACCATCTGCAAATATTTGCTGACCTCTCACCGTCAACTATACAAAAAAGGAGAACCCTAAAACCACTGCTTCAAATCCTGATGGATAAAGAAATCAAATACTGGTGGCTTTTCCCATTTCAACTTAAACTGCTCCACAAAGGCAAGGCGTATACCTTCGGCTCCCTACAGGAAGGAGAAAAGCTTTTCCTACAATTAGGCTTCATCAACCAAGACCCGACTGCCCACCAAACAGGATCCCAACCCAACTCAGCTAAGAGACATTTGCCCACGAGTCCTCTGAATCCAGTTTGGGAGAAGGCAAGAACCAAGAAGTCCAAGGAAACTAACCCTCCATGACTCTCAGTCCTTTCTTTGCCCACGGCATATCATACCTTTGACGTCCACTGACTTTTTTTTTGTTTTTTCTTTTATTTTGTCTCCTTCCTCTTCCCCCCCTTCAGATGTTGGCTGAGGGATGGGAACCTCCACATCTGTGACCCCTGAGATGAGTGTCATTTTGGGACACCCTCACGCCTCTTTCGAGGCGATCTCAGGGGACACAACTCTCGAAGACACTGTTGTCTCCCGTTTCTCATGATACACGGTCTTTGATTTACTTCACCATAGCTTTTTGTTGATTCAGGTGGGGAGGAGGGAGGGCAAGTAACCGTCTATCCAGATGGCCCATGGGAACATCCCTTTATCAGCTATGCTGAATCTGGGGGATCCCCCAGTAGGGCTTTTCCCAGGCTGGATGGGCGTAATCCCTGATAGTTCTTATTACTCCAGGTTCATCCACACAATTTTATTATTTGTTTTTTTTTTAGTTATATTCATAGTTTGCTGGTCAGTACACTTTCTCACCCGGGCTTCTCTTCATGTGAAAGCATATTTTTATGGGGGTTAAAGTGTATCTGTAGGTTCAAGTGCCTACTTCAAGACTGATATTTTAATTACCATATTAGGCGGTCCATCTGCTGGGGTGGTGTTCATGCCCCCCTTTCTGTCTAGTGGATTTTGTATCCCGAATGCCACTGGACAGGGTAATTCCCTACCCCTTGGAGGGATTCTTTTGTGACTCACACCTTCTGATGGAGGACCCTGTCCCCTCCATTCTCCGGGGATCTCCCTTGCTCCCTGTCTTTCCTTCCTTTCTGATGCCCTCACCACGCTCGGCCTGTCATTTGAGATGCCTTGGACCCTGTGGTTACCAGTTGGTGAGTGCTGTGAATTGCCCAGCTCTGCTCCTACCTGTGCTCGATGGCTAAAGACACACCAGTTAATACACCACTTAAAATAGTGTCCCATAATGCTCAAGGCCTGAACTCCCCGTCCAAAAGGCGCAAAGTCTTCCAATACCTACACTCCCAAAAAGCAGACGTGATCCTTATGCAGGAAACTCACTTTCCCAGAAGTTTCAACCCCTCCTTCATCCACTCCAAATTCCCATTCTTTAAACTTGCCAATGCTGAGAATAAAACAAAGGGGGTGGGTATTTTCATTTCTAAAAAATGCAAATTTACACCCAAATCTGAATTCAGGGACCCTGATGGGCGCTTCATCCTCTTAGTGGGGGACTTAGACGACCAACTATACTCTCTAATCTCGTATTATGCCCCCAACAGGGGCCAGTATGCCTTCTTCCAAACTATGTTCGCAACACTAACGCCACTATTGGAGGGCACAGTGATTTATGGAGGCGATTCTAACTCGGCCTTTGACCAGGGGATGGACAAGTCTCGACCCCCAGGCAGACGCCTCACTAGACCAACGAAACAGAGCCTATGCATAGCCAAACTTATATTCCAGCAGGGCCTCATTGACATATGGAGGGAAGTGAATCCCACGCTGCGAGACTTCACGCACTTCTCTAACCCCCATAGGTCTTTTGCGAGAATCGACCACATCCTAATAACCTCTGCATCCGTTCCACTAACGAATAAGGCACTTATCAAAGATGTAGTCTGGTCGGATCACTCGTTGGTGGTCCTTGTAATTCAGCGCCCGGGGGGACATAAACCTGTCCGGCGATGGAGGCTCAACGAGTCCATCCTGAGTGACCCGATCAGAACGAAAGAAATCGAAACTAACATTCGCAACTATTTTCTCAATAATGATACACCAGACACTAGTCCCTCTTGCCTCTGGGCGGCCCACAAGGCAGTAATAAGAGGTCACCTGATCCAACTAGCCTCCCAAATTAATAAGGAAAACAAAGCTGACATAGAAAAGCTGGATAGGGAGTACACAGCCTTAATTAAACGACACAAAGCAGATCAATATGCTGTTCCTATCACTCAATTAGACGCAGCACGCACGGCCTTAAACCTCGCCTTAACTACCAAGGCTGAAAAATGGCTTTGGTGGAACAGAAACAGATTCTATAGTAACGGCGATCGAATAGGTCCCATGCTTGCAGGCAAATTATCCCCGAAATTCAGATCTCCGGCCTTACCGAAGATCAGGATTCACGGTGGCCCTCAACGGATCATGGGGGAATTCCAAACCTTTTATCAATCCTCATACAGTAGTGGAATTTGCCCTTCTCCAGAGGCAATGGACTCCTTCCTCAATAACATACAGATCCCTAACTTAGAAACAAGACACCGCTTGAAACTAGACTCCCCTATTTCAGCTGAGGAAATCTGCGCGGTCATTAAAAAACCTGAAATCACAATCGGCCCCTGGCCCTGATGGTTTCTCCGTACCATATTACAAGTCATTCTCTACTTTGCTCGCCCCTTATATGGCTAGATTCTTCAATGCTCTTAGGAAGGGGGATACACTTGACACTTCTCTAAACACGGCTTATATCACGGTCCTCCCTAAGCCAGATAAAGACACAAGCTCGGTCAGCAACTACAGACCAATATCTCTCATTAACAATGATTTGAAGATCCTGACCAAGATCCTTGCAGACCGCCTGGCCTCCTTCATTAGCTTATACATTAATAAAGACCAAGTGGGCTTCATACCAGGAAGGCAGGGTCCCGATCAAATTCGCAGAGCAATTGATATAGTATCCCTTATTAATTCCAACTGGGATGGGGGCCCATCCAGACAGGGTTGTTTACTCTCTCTGGACCTACAAAAAGCATTTGACGCTATCCAATGGCCCTACATATTCCATCTACTACAAAAATGGGGTTTTGGGGACTCCTTCCTCAATATCATTCACGCATTGTACTCAACTCCTTCAGCTCAGGTGCGTCTGCAAGGGTTTTACTCAGACTCCTTCCCCATAGCTAGAGGTACAAGACAGGGGTGCCCACTCTCCCCGTTGATCTTCGCCATAGCGATCGAGTCCCTGGCGATAGCCATCAGAAACAATCCGAACATTCAAGGTATTCAAAGTGGTTCCCGATGCCATAAATGTGCATTATTTGCGGATGACATCTTACTATTTGTATCATCCCCGCTCACTTCACTTCCTAATATATGTCGTCTCCTGGATGACTTTGGAAAGATCTCGGGCCTCAGGGTCAATTACGACAAATCCCAGGTGCTAAATATTAATATCCCAGAACCTCTCCTGGCCAGACTCAGGGACAGCTTCCGGTTCTCATGGAGTGACTCGTCCATCCCTTACTTAGGGATACAGCTAACTCCTAAAACAGAACTCCTGTATCAAGCTAACTTTCCTCCTCTCTACAAAAAACTGGAGGAGGACCTCTCACGTTGGTCCAGGCTGTCCCTGACCTGGCTAGGCAGAATCAACATGATCAAAATGACCCTACTCCCCCGCATTCTATACTATTTTAGAGCTCTTCCAACATCGATCGATAATAACCGCCTAAAATGCTTCCAAGCCAACATTGTTAAATACATATGGGGTAAAGGGGGTCACAGATTCTCCAAAGCGATCCTGTTTAGACCTAGGTCAGAAGGTGGCATGGGATTACCGAACCTAATCTGGTACTTACAAGCAGCACAATTAGCCCAGCTATCCACAGTCTACTCTAGATGGGAACAACCTGACTGGGTCCACATAGAGAGACAAGCGATCCCCCTCCACACCCTGGACTTCCTCCTCTGGAGCCCAAGAAAACTCAGACCCTCCATTCTTTCCCCAACGTTGTCACACTCCTTTGCATTATGGGACAGATTGAAAAGCAACAAAAGATTAACATCTCCCATGGCACCATTACAGCATTTATTTAACAATCCCGAATTCCCCCCAGGTCTCCACATTTCTGACTTTAAATGGTGGCTCGACAAAGGGATGTACAGAATAGGACACTTCCTTAGACCATTAGGCCCACTCTCTAAAGCTTTTTGTGTCAGCAATCTAGATATGCCACAGTCTGAACTATTTAGATTCTCCCAAATATCAAGCTACTTACACAATAAGTGTAGATCACTCCCGAATGGAACCCAAATGACTCCTTATGAACTTTGGTGTGGACAGGCCAGCGAGCAGAGGGGGGGCTTTTCTGTGATTTACAGGGCCTTATCCTCTGCGCATTCCAAGGCACCTTACATGCTAGCCTGGGAAGAGGATCTATCTCAAAGCTGGCAACTGGAAACCTGGCACAGAAACTTTTTCCAATCTTACAAAGGCATCCTAAACTCTGGGCTCGTGGAGAGTAGCCTGAAAGTGCTAACCAGATGGTACTTGGTTCCCTCCAAAATAGCTCGCTTTTACCCTTCAGCGTCCCCCCCCTGTTTTTGGGGATGTGGCCTTAAGGGCGATATGCTCCACACATGGTGGACCTGCCCCAGAATCAGACAATTCTGGCACAAGATCTTCACTTGGATTTGTAGGATAGCCGAAAGACCTATTCAAATGTCTCCTCTAGTGGCACTCCTCAACTTCCCAGTAAGAGAAGTTTCCAGGATCACACAACGCCTCATCTTCTTTATCATTCTAGGAGCCAAGCTCACCCTAGCTAAAGCATCGAAAAAAACAACAGTCTCCACACTCCTAGCCAAAAGAAAGATTTCCTGGATTATGAACCAAGAAAAAATGGCAAGTGTGATCCTGGAACGCTCAGCTAAATTCCAACAAATTTGGGAACCTTGGGCGACGTACATTGGGGTCACGCTTTGACCCTTCCCCAGAGCTTTTACACATCGACGTGTCTCTGGCCCCCAGCCGACTCCTAAGCATCTCTCTCAACCCTTATCTCCTTCTCTCTACAACCCCCCTTTTCTCTTCTCTATACTTTTCTCCTCCCTTTCTCACCTCACTTTCCCTCTTTATTGATGGTATTAGGCTTTGGCCTGTAATCGAAGGTTTATGGCCTGGACCTCGGATGGGAATCCTCCAGAGTCGGTCCCCGTTCCTGGCCCAAGCCAGAACAGCCTCATAGGCGCCCTGATCCCCGGTTTTCTATTTCATTTGTTTCCATATTTACTTACGCAGAAGCGAATGTTAAACAGTTTATGAAGTTACTAGTTAAAAATCAGTAGACACCGAAACAGTTCAATCATATACTGCGGTGAACATAGATCTGATAGCCTTGGTTAATTTCACCACCCTTCCTCCTAGATAGTGGACACTTTACATTCTCTAGTTGGAGTAATGTTGGGGGTGGAGGAGTTCCGCCACAGTATGTACCCAATTGGGGTGGCGGACCTCTCCCTCCCATTTTCGCATATAATCTAATCTAAATCCGATCTATTGCTCTCCTGTGTTTACCTTGCTCAAAGTTCTTGACTGATTTTGTTCATATTATACTACAATGTCATGTACACCAAAGCCTCATTAAGTTGTACACAATGCGACCTTGATGGTCATCTGTATTTTGCTGTCTCAAATTATAGCAATGACATGTAATGTTTTCCCTACGTCCCTTTTCCCTTTACTTTTGAAAATAAAAAAATATTGAAACGAAAGATCTGGACAGTATGCCCTTCATGTAGTAATTGTTGACGGCTCCTAGCTTGCCTGAGGATTTCTTCTTTGAGCCTGAAATCTGCAATGCAGCAGATTATATCCCTTGGGTGATCTGTGTCCCTGCCTTTGGGGCGAAGGGCCCTATGTATTCTTTCCATGGCGATCTGTGTCAGAGGTGGCCTGTTCAACAAATCATTGAACAGGCTGCTTACAGCTGGTGAGAGGTGGTCAGTAGATACAGTTTCAGGCATACCTCTGATCCTGAGTTTGTGACGACGGCCTCTGTTGTCGAGGTCTTTGACATGACGCTGGATTTCTCTCAGTTGAATAGTGTTGTGTCGATCCGTCTGGCGGCTTTGCGCAGTACCTGGTCATGTTTTGCCGTTACGTGTTCCACCTCATAAACCCTGTCAGACAGCGTATGTATGTCAATACGCAGATCAGCAATGGCCGCTGACAGGGTGTCTTTTATGTCAGCAGCTATTGTCCGCAGGTCATGAATATTAAGGTAAGGCTGGGCGGGAGCGCTAGCGTTGTTCATAAGTACCGGGTCGGAGGTTTGAGGTAGAGGAGGGGACTTAGCTGTGGTGCGTCCGAGATCTGAGGTAGGAAGGCGCCATGTTGCTTCTCTGTGACCAGAATATTTCAGGTATATTCTGGCCGATTCCTTCAGTCTGCCCTCTCGGGGAGCGGGATCTAGATGCAGATGAGGTTCTAGAAGCTGTCCCCATTGTCAGGAGCTGTTTTTTCTGATACAAACCTCTGGTTTTAAAGTGAAAGGACTGGCGACGGCAGGAGCTCTCTAGTTAAGTGGCCATCTTCCTGCTTGGCCAAGCCACATCCCCTTGGCCTTAGTCAATGACCTCCACTGTTTATGCCCTTTGTTTGTCATCTCGCGCTTTTTTTACCCCCCAGGAGTTTTTCCATCCTTTTGTTTAGCCTCAGGGTCCAATCCCATGATCGATTTGTCTCTCGATCCGGTCTCACTCTCTCCTGTGCCTCTTCTGCCCCCCTCTCACCTTCTATGGGCAAAGTGATTTCTAACATGGCGATCAGTGACTATGCACCATTGCCGCAGCCCTGACGTCCTGTCCTCCTGTGCGGGCGCATGCGCAGTGACATCTTTCTCATGTCCGCGGCGTGGCGGTGATGTCAGATGCTGCCACGCCAGAGTTTAATACAAATACGGGGCACTGCTCTTGGTTTCCCCGTCATTACTCTGCTGGACACACTCAGGACAAGACAGAGGGATACTTCCCTCTTTGCTTTGACTCCATCTAATTCTTTTTCACTGCTTCACTGAGGTAGGTCTACCTTTTATTATAACAAAACAGCCGCCTGATCCTTTCATATTTGATATTGATATTTTCATTTATCAAATCAACTTTTCTATAATTTATTTATTTTTGTCCATCACTATGTTTCAGGGTCTGGTCTAGATTAAGCGGGCCTTCCAGATCTCCCTCAATTTTTTTTGACCCATTACATTTTATCATTCCCACACATCCTCTCTATAAAGTGCTTCTGTCCAACCATCACTGTGGATGTAACTACCGGATACGATTGATTCCATCAATTAATATTGCTGAGGTAATTCTCAAAACAAATTTTTATATTTATCTGAGACACAACGAAATATAATGACATTAAACTATATGTATCTATGTACGGTTATACATATATGTTGTATATATATGTAGCATGTGCATGCATGTATATGTGTAGATATATATATATATATATATATATATATATATATATATATATATATGTATCTCTGTTCCTAATTTCATTTTCATTGGTCCCTCTCTTATCAGCTGGGACGTTCTTAATCCCAATCGTCTTTGTATTATCTCTGCAAACGTTTTTGTGAGGCGTTGAGCTACGAGGGGAGGCCATCCATGGAGTAGAATTCCAAATATTCAGGATCCCCAGTTCTGAGTAAAATTCATTGAAATGTAATCTTTTAGGTAAGGTTCTCTTTATATAGCAGTTCACTAATTTGACTTTATATGAAATGAAAATCTCATGTTTTTCATATTATGTTTGTAAAATATTTAATACTGTTCATATTATTTATATATATGATTTTCCTTTTTGTCTAAATGTTTGATAAATATTTATACCTAACCAATGGTGTAATCAACAACTAATTGATCCTTTTGTTTTGTTTTGTTTGTCTTTGTTTTTTCTCATATAACCTTCACTACTACAATGATGCCACATGCTAAATCTCCTGAAGAAGCTCTAATAAAGGGAAACATGTTGAGAAAAGTGGTATTCTTATTACAAGTTGTTTTGCATCTTATTAAATTTTTGTATCTTCATTGACCTTATACAAAAAAAAAATTAAATGTTGTTTAATAAAAATTCTTTGTTTTAACAAAATATAATCTCTGAATTGATATGCTTTGAATATTGCAAATTTAATACACCAATAAAGTTCTGAGGCCTAATAAGCCTCAAAGCCCATTTCTCTCTATGGAAATGCAATAGTTTTAGTAAATATAAACTACTAAATACCTTTTCTCATCAGCAGTATAAAGCAGTCTTGAGACTTCTACCAGTTCCTGGTTAAAGCTTGTAGGAGGAGTTTTCATACTGCACTGAGCTGTCCTATCGGGATCAAGGACCCCTGACCCACTGCCTGGAAAGTGCTGATCACATGTACTCTCCCAAGAAAAAAAAAAAAACTTTCTAGCAATATACACCAAGCTGAGCATGTGCAGCCTGACTCCAGTAACTCTGTCTTATCCGGACCTGTTCTAGAGTCAGTGGACGAAGAGGAGGATCTGTGCATACAAGATCAAACAGCTTTTTTTTACACAATACAGATGATGAACCCCCTAGGTTCTACAGTGACTATAAAAAGCCTGCATATACATATATTCATATACATATGCATATACAGACTGATTTTAGTGTTGTGGGTTTAGTAACACATAGTAAAACTTATATACACTGCTCAAAAAAAATTAAAGAAACACTTTAAAAACACATCAGATCTCAATGGGGGAAAATATTATGGACTGGGTAATGTGTTAGGAGTGAAAGGATGCCACATCGTTTGATGGAAATGAAAATTATCAACCTACATAGGGCTTAATTCATAGACACCCCAAAAATTGAAGTGAAAAAAATAGTCAGCAGGCTAGTCCAATTTGCTGAAATTTCATTGCACAAACTTAAAATAGTTCTCAGTAGATTGTATGGCCCCCACTTGCTTGTATGAATGCCTGACAATGTCGGGTCATGCTCCTAATGAGAAAACGGAGGGTGTCCTGGGGTATTTCCTCCCAGATCTGGACCAGGGCATCGCTGAGCTTTCTTAACAAACTGAGGTGCAACCTGGCGGCGACGGTTGGACTGAAACATAATGTCCTAGAGGTGTTCTTTTGGATTTAGGTCAGGTGAGCATGGGTCTATTAATTCCTTCATCCTCCAGGAACTGGCTGCATAGTCTTGCCACATGAAGCTGGGCATTGTCGTGCACCAGGAGGAACCCAGGACCCACTGCACCAGCATAGAGTCTGATAATGGGTCAGAGTGACATTGTCTACTGTGTAGATGTCTGTGCATCCCTCCAAGGATATGCCTCCCTAGACCATCATTGACCCACCACCAAACCGGTCATGCTGAACGATGTTACAGGCAGCATAACATTCTCAGCGGCTTCTCCAGACCCTTTCACATCTATCACATGTGCTCGGGGTAAACCTGCTTTCATCTGTGAAAAGCACAGGACACCAGTGGGGGACCTGCCAATTCTGGTGTTCAATGGCAAATGCCAATTGAGCTCCATGGTGTTGGGCAGTGAGCCACTAGAGGATGTTGGGCCCTCAGGCCACCCACATGAAGTCTGTTTCTGATTGTTTGGTGAGAGACTTTCACACCAGCCTGCTGGAAGTCATTTTGTAGGGCCCTGACTGTGCTCACCTGTTCCTCCTTGCACAAAGGAGCAGATACCGTTCCTGTAGATGGGTTAAGGACCTTCTACAGCCCTGTCCAGCTCTCCTAGAGTAACTGCCTGTATCCTGGAATGTCCTGCATGTTCTTGAGACTGTGCTGAGAGACACAGCAAACATTCTAGCAATGTCATGTATTGATGTGCCATCCTGGAGGAGTTGGACTGCCTGTGCAACCTCTATAGGGTCCAGGTATCATCTTATGCTACCAGTAGTGACACTGACCCTAGCCAAGTGCAAAACTTGTGAAAAACAGTCAGAAAAGATGAGTAGGGAAAAAAAAGGTCAGTGGCCTCTACCTGTAAAACCATTCCTTTTTTGAAGGTCATGTCGTTGTTGCCCATCTAGTGCACCTGTTGTTAATTTCATTAACACCAAAGCAGCTAAAACGGATTAACAACTCCCTTTGCTACTTAACTGACCAGATTAATATCCCAGGAGTTTAGTTGACTTGATGCTATACTCTGATTAAAAAGTGTTCCTTTCATTTGTTTGAACAGTGATACCTCGGTTCACAAACTTAATTTGTGAAACGACTCTGGTCGCAAACTGAATTGGTCACTTATGTCACTTGTTTTTTCCTGCGCTGCATAACCCTCCAGAAATGAGTGACCACATTATCGTTTATCAGATTTAACACTCTGTTTGTTACAGTTATGCTGCGGTGGTGCTTCTCAAAAACATCATGGCACTCATTCCATTTTTCAATAGCGGATTTATGGCATCACTGCTAACCTCCTCCCTGTCTTCCACTTCCTCAGTGGAATGCTCCTCAATAAGCACCTTCTGCTGCTCACTGTGGAGTTCAGAAAGTCCTTCCGTGGTCAGCTCCTCCTTATGTTCTTCAACAAGTGCCTCTATGCAGGGGCGTAACTAGAAATAGCAGGGCCCCATAGAAAATGTTGTATGGGGCCCCCCTGCAAACAGCCCCCCCCACAGCTGCCCTAGTGTCAATGCAGCGTGACCTGTGCCACATACAGCGTGACCTGTGCCCAATGCAGCGTGACCTGTGCCCAATAGAGCGTGACCTGTGCCCAATACAGCTTGACCTGTGCCCCATACAGCGTGACCTGTGCCCAATACAGCCTGGTCTGCCTGTGCCCCATACAGCCCCACCTATGCAGAGGAAGAGGCAAGCCACCCGGATCAGCAGAGAGCGGGATTGCCCGCTGTAATAGCTTTCATTTTAATTTCCTGTCTTCCCGAGGCTCATCGTCACATAGCCCCACCTCTTGGCCCCGACGCCTTTGATGACGTCACATGTCCCGCATTGGATCGGTGTTCTGTCTATCAAAGGAACCGGGCCAAATGGTGGAGCTATGTGACGTGAGCCCCGGTAACACTGGAAGTTCTAATGAAAGCTCTTACATCGGGCAATTCAGCTCTCTGCTGATACGGACAGCTCGCCTCTTCCTTTCCTCTCTCTTCCCCTGGCTGGGAGACTGTGCCAGCGGTGCTCTTATCCTCACTGGGCCCCACTCGGCTGCGGACCCCATAGCGCCCGCATGGGTTGCTATGGTGGTAGTTACGCCCCTGCCTCTATGTCTGTACCATCGACATCCAGACCCATACTGTTGCCCATGGACACAATCTCTTCCACTACCTCTGCATCAGTCCCTTCAAAGTCATGTACAGTGACACATTCTGGCCACAGTTTCCAAGCTGAGTTTAAGGCTCGGTGAGTGACATCTTCCCAGACTTTGTCAATGAAGTTAATGCAGTGGAAAACAATGACATTTTTCTTCCGGAATTCTTTCAGACTCAAGGACGTCTCTTCAGTGACAATAAAACACCTAGTGAAGAGCGCCTTTGTGTACAGCTTCTTGAAGTTTCAGATCACTTGCTTGGCCACGAGCTGCAGAAGAGGTGTCGTGTTGGGGGAAGGAACTTGACCTTTATGAAGTCATACGCAGCGTCCATATCATCCATCAAGGCTGGAGGGTGTGCATTGTCCATCAGAAGAAGACACCTTTCAGGCAGTTGGTTGTCAGAAAGATATTTTCTTATGGTGGGGGTGAACACCTCGTGCAGCCCTTCCATGAATAATTGCCTTGTGACCCAAACTTTCACATTGGCCTTCCACATGACAGGCAGTCTAGCCTTGTTCAAATTCTGTTCCCTGAATGCACGAGGGGTCTGGGAATGGTACACCAGTAGTGGCTTAATCTTCAGATCGGCGCTTGCGTTCACACACAGCAAAAGGATGACTCTGTCCTTCATGGGCTTGTGCCCCAGCAGTGCCTTTTCCTCCTGCATGATATAGGTTCTGTTCGGCATCTTTTTCCAGAAGAGCCCTGTTTCATCACTGTTGAGTGATGTATCCTTCTGTTTTCACGAATTCCGCAAATTCTTTCTTGTAGGCTTCTGCACCGGCCTTGTCAGAACTGGAAGGCTCACCATGTCTTGTCATACTGTGGATGCCACTTCTCTTGCGGAATTTTTCAAACCACCCTCTACTGTCTTTAAATTCTTCACTTGCTGCACTTGTAGAGGGTTGTTTTTTCAATAAATCACTGTTCAATTTCTTGGCTTTTTCACAGATCATAGCTTCACTAACATTATCACCTGCCAGCTGTTTCTCATTCAATCACACTAAAAAAAGTTTTTCCACCTCTTCCAGCACTTGTGTCCTCTGCTTGGTTAACATTGTTACTCCTTTTCCCACATCAGCTCCGTTGATGACAGCTTTCTTCTTCAAAATAGTCGAGATTGTTGACTTCGCCATCTTGTACTCCATGGTCACACGAATACCATGGTCATGCTTTTCTACAATATCCTTCTTCAGCTCAATGGTAATTTTTTTCACAACCTTATTCTTACAATTCCTACTCTGAACAGTCTTGTTACCTTCATTACCACTCTATACTTTGTTTTTTACCACCATGCTTGCTCTGCACATTCTTGTCACCTGTATTATCGCTCTGCACATTCTTGTCACCTGCATTTCTGCTCTGCACATTCCGTCACATGCATTTCCGCTCTGCACTTTCTTGTCGCCTTCATTAATGCTCTTCACATGCCATTCTTGTCACCTTCATTACTGCTCCGCACTTTCTTCTTACCACCATGCTTGCTCTGAAGAATCTTGTCACCTTCATTACTGCTCCGCACTTTCTTCTTACCAACATGCTTGCTCTGAATTTTCTTTGGAGCCATACTGAATGTCCGGACAGTACAGTATGTGATAAAAAGCACACAAAAAAGCTTTACAACAAGTGTGCACAGAGATGTACAGTACAGTGCTGTACAGCATGTGCTAAAAGCAAACAAAAAAGCTTCTCAAAACTTCTCAATACTGTAAGTGTCTTCACAGTACACTTTCAGTGTCTCTCTATGACCACAATCTCACCTACAGGAAGTCACGATCACATGTCAGAGCAGGAAAGATGGCCGTGGCTCGTGTTTGTGAACTGAAGCAGAGTTCCCGTACCAAATCAAATTTTTGTTAACTCTTCTGTTCGCAAACCGAGTTGTTTGTGAACAGAAGCGTTTGTAAACCGAGGTATCACTGTAAATTAAAAAACAATAAAAGTCAACAAAACAGTATTTAGGGTGCAAACTGCACTGCTCCATGATAAGTACAGTTTGTAACTATGTTAGTAAACACTATTGAGCATTCCCATTATCTAAGTTTGTCCTAATTATGCTTCCTAAGTTGTCCAAGGCTTATGGAACTTGTCAGCTTGAAACAGAATATAAGCGATATGCTTTTCATATTCATAGCCTAAAGCTATTAGACTTTTCACTTCAATGATATTTTGAATCTCATTAGATTTCCTTCTTTTAGTTATGGAGAGCCTAGCTGCAAACAAAACATGCATAATAATAGACCTTAGGTCAGAGGGTACTTTCTCTGTTCCTATATTAAGAAGTGTAAGTTCAGGATTGAATTTTATGGTTAGCCCTGCAATTTCTGAAATCAGTTTTAGTATTGATCTCAAAATACTATGAAGATGAGGGCTGGACCATAGCATATGCATCAAGGTGCTAATTAAGCCGCAACCTTTCCAACAATTGTGTTCCCGTGGGATAGCAAATTTGGACACTGTGGGGGGTTATGTACAATCTCTCAGATATTTCCCAGTAAGTGGTGCATTTGTAATATGCATAACTACAAGTTATGGCCTTCAGCCATTGTGTATTGGTGAATGAGGTATGGATTTCCCTCCCCCATTTAAGTAACAGACATAATTTGCTAAATAGACATTTAGGAGTTGATTTACTAAAGGGAAAAAGACTGTGCACTTTGCAAAGTGCAGTTGCCCTCTGCAAGAGCAGTTGCTCCAGAGCTTAGTAAATGAGCAGAAGCTCTGCTGACTTCCATCATCCAATCATGTGCAAGCAAAAATGCTGTTTTTTTAATCTTCCTTGCACAGGATTGGGTACTCTTTGCAAAGTCAAGCCTTACCTCATTTACTAAGCTCTGGAGCAACTGTACTTGCAGAGGGCAACTGCCCTCTGCAAAGTGCACAGTCTATTTGCCTTTAATAAATCAACCCCTTAGACTGAAGTATGTTATAAAGAGTAGTGATAACCCTGGGCGTTGTTGCTACTTTGCTCCAGAAATGCAAAAGTATTCAGTTAAAGAGTACAGATAAAGTTGTGTTAGAAGTAAGATGTTAACCACTTCAATACCAGACACTTTCCCCCCTTCCTGCGCAGGCCAATTTTCAGCTTTCAGCGCTGTTGTACTTTGAATGACAATTGTGCGGTCATACAACACTGTACTCAAACAATTTTTTTATCATTTTGTTCCTACAAATAGAGATTTCTTTTGGTGGTATTTGATCACTGCTGGGGTTTTTATTTTTTGTGCAACAAATAAAATAAATAAATACATTTAAAAAAAAGTTTTTATTTGTTTCTGTTATAACATTTTGTAATTAACTACGTTTTCTCCTTCACTGATGGGCACTGATGAGGCTGCACTGCCGGGCACTGATAGGCACTGATGAGGTGGCACCAATGAGGTGGCACTGATGGGCACTGATGGTGGGCACTAATATGCAGTACTGATGGGCACTGATAGGTGGCACTGGTATGCAGCACTGATGGGCCGCACTGATGGGCACTCATAGGTGGCACTGATAGGCACCAATAGGCGGCACTGATGGGCACTGAAAGGCTGCACTGATCGGCACATACAGGTGGCACTGATGGGCACTGATAGGTGGGCACTGATGGTCATGGATGGTGGCCATGGGTGGCATACCTGGTGGTAATCAGTGGTGGCAATCCCTGGTGGTCCTGGTGGCATCCCTGGTGGTCTGAAGTGGGCATCCTCGAGGGACGGACAGGAGAGCAGCCGTACGGCTCTCCTCTACTCGTGCCTGTCAGACGCGAGTGAGGAAAAGCCAATACATGGCTTTTCCTGTTTACATTGTGATCAGCTGTGATTGTACATGGCTGATCACATGGTAAAGAGCCTCCGTCAGAGGCTCGTTACCAAGATCGGTGCTACCGTGTGGCAGACTGACACGCCGCCCCACTGATTGCAGCTCTGAGTGTGCCGAATGTTATCCTGAAAGACATCACATGACGTCCAGTCAGGATAATGGAACCACCACACGGCCGTCATTTTGCTATAGGCCGGACAGGAAGTGGTTAATGTAGCATATGCAATGTAATCCTGAGTTGGAAGTAAAGTAAGTTGGAAGTAAATCAAAAGATTTATGTTTTCTATTATAGATTTTGCCATCAATGGTGTATTTACCTACAGTAGGCCAGTGTTTAAAAGAAATGTGTTGGGTGAAGAATCTAAAAATTTCCAACAGAAAAGAAATACAAATCTTATGTTCTTGGGGGTGATTTAAGAAAGTATTCCCACTCTTGAAGAGTTGCTGAGATAGTGGAATGGTTAGTAAATTATTTGCAGATTAAGCCAATAAAAGATTCTTTAGAGTACCTGTGGTAGCAACAGATTGCTCTATCACACTCCATTGCTTCAAAAGAGACAGGAGGAACCAACATTTATCTTGGTCTAAAATAGGTGAATTTGCCTTGTCAGATAAATTTAGATAACATTCATTTAATATCTATGAAAAACGAGTTTGGTAAGCGTATCAGCAGAGCCCTAAAATAGTAAAGAATCTTAGGAAGTGTGACCATCCAAAATGTATCATAGACCAAAAGAAACTTGACACCTCAGCACTAAGAATTCACAGAGAAGCTAGCCATAAGATGTGCAAATGCAATGACTACTGTGCAACTCAGACTGAATGATTGTAGCAATTCAGTCCTCCTCAGATTGGGCAATCTGGAACTGTTCAAACAAAAAGCAAAAGAGCACAAACACCTAGTGCATCATCTAAAGCACTTTATTGAAAGATAAAATATACTCACAAACCAAAATAGAATGGTAGCGTATCATAAATTCAGAAACCAGAAGTCCGCCCTCCAACCTGATAGGTACAAACAGATGACAGAACCACCTTTCACCTGCCTATATTAGAGTAATACATGAGTCCTGCCATATCTCCCTAAGTGGGGGGGAGGGGGGCGAGGGAAAAAATTCAGAGACACCTGATCAGGCATGTACTGGCCATCAGGACTACTGGGAGTTTCCCGGTGGGCCGATGGCTCAGTGGGCCAGTTTGAGTGACAGCTGTCAAAGTAATGGATGCGGGGCCTGCGCATCCATTACTTTGAGCACTGCTGTATTGCAGGGGTGGACTGACCTATCAGCACTGTGGGGTCCCATGACAATGGGGTCTGCAACACTAGCACTGGAAGCGGCTGCAATAGGACCTCTCACAGCATGCTGTTCCCTGCCGGCCCCTCCTTCCCTCCCATCTACCCCAGGTGTTTGTACATGATATTGTTCGGGATGGACGAGAAGAGCGGAGGGCCCAGCGGAGAGCAGCGCGCCATGAGAGGTCTTATTGCAGGCATTGGGTGAGGCTATGTACTATCGCCATCACTGAGGAGGGGGGAGCAGAGGCAGCCAGTACAGATGTAGGGGGCCAGGGCTTGGGGATGTAAGGAAGGGAATTTATGGGGTTTGGTAGACCTATTGATATGCTCTGGAGTTTCTATGAGGTTCAGCCTGTCTTGGAGTTGGTATAGACATTTATTGATTTGGCATGATGTCAAGCAAGAATTACTCCTTTTCTGTCTTATCATGGAATGTTTGTGGGTTGAATTCTAAATTTAAACTGGAATTGATGTTTCAGTATATAAAAAAAATTATAGCCCACACATGGTATTTTTGCAGGAGACACATTTGATGGAAGGGAAATTAATGCCATTACAAAAAACCTGGAACCAAAAAACTTACTCCTCAGATGCTAGGGGGGTATCAGTTTTCATTAACAAATCTTTCCCTGGTGTAATTGAGAACATATATACTGATTCACAGGATAAATATGTTATCATGGTGTTTACACTGCGCCAACAAAGGTATGCTATATTAGCATTTTTTACTCCCCCTCCTTTTTCTCCAGAGATACTAAATGCAATATTGGAGAGGATTATCCAGCACTATCCAGCAAAGCTACTTTTTTGGGAGATTTTAATTCTATTATATCCCCAAATTTAGATAGACCAAGGCTCCCTAAGCAACACTCAGTGTAATTATCTCATTGGGCACAAGCGACAGGAGTTACAGAAGTTTGAAGATGGAAAAATCCAAGAAAAAGGGCATATGCATACTTTTCCACTTTCTATAAAGCTTTGTCTCGAATAGATCAAGCGTTTGCAAATGGTGGTTATGACTAAGGCCTTATAGGCTGAAACGCGTCAACTGTTCTTATTTGAGTTTGGTCACTGTGGCTTGCCAATAAATATTATACTTCTTAAGAGCAATCACTGGAGTGCGGATCATCTTTTCCTCATTTCCCTACTTAGTCAGTGACTGTGGATCGAGCACCTGGGATCTCTGCTTTCTATGTAATGTATGGGTAGTAGCACTGACTTTTGTGTTTATATTCTAGCTTTTGCAAATCCAGCTTTGTTGACAGACATTATAGAAGCCACATATCTATGGAGCAGTCGTTCGGACCATTGCCCTCTTTATTTGTTAATTTGTACCCCTCCTTCAAAAAATGCATCATTATGGAGATTCTGACCCTGGTGGGTCTCTTATCCTGAGATAGAAGAAAAAATGCCGTTAATAATGACATGGATATTGGGAAAATAATGCTGGATCATCCTCTCCAGATGTTGTATGGGAATGCATTCAAGGCATTTGTGCAGGGGCAATATATTTCAGCTATAGCGACGGTTAGGTAGGGACAGAATACCAATACCCAGTCTCTACAAATTCAGCTGGAACTTCAAAAGGAGATATATGGCTCTGATCCTAATATGAAGAATTTTGATCTACTAATGGCTGCTCAAAGAGATCTGCATATACATATAAAAGAAATAGCCAGATTAGATTTGTATAAAAATAGACAGAAAGTTTTTGAACAGGGAGATAGAAATGGAGAGTTCTTGGCAATGTTAGCACAACAAGATTATCCAGCTACACTGATATCTGAAGTCAGAACTCCTGAGGGGAAAATGGTTTCCAACCCAGAAGAAATCTTAGGGACTTTTAAGCAGTTTTATAGCTCTTTATATGCCTCCACTCTCCCCCCTGACTTCCATCCAGGGGAGCTGTCCGTCCTTTTGGATCGGATAGCGCTAGGATGGTTGTCGAGTAGGGAGAGAGAGTCATTGATTCGACCTATTACTAGTGAAGAGATCCAGAAGGTTGTGTTGGCCAGCGTTGTGGGGACGAGGCCCTTGTCCCCATCAACATGGGGATAAGGTGCTTTGGGGGGACCCAAAGTACCCTCCCCATGTTGAGGGCAAGCGGCCTGGTATGGTTCAGGATTGGGCGCTCGCTCATCCCCCTTTTTCCTGGCCTTCCAGGCTGCATGCTCGGATAAGGGTGTGGTATGGATTTTGTGGGGGGACCCCACGTCATTTAAAAGAAAAAATGCCCTGGAGTTCCCCTTAAAATCTATACCAGACCCAAAGGGCCTGGTATTGTATTTCGGGGGGGGGGGGAACCCCACAGAGCTTTTTTCTTCATTCTGTCATAGGGTTCCCCTTAACCACTTCAATACAGGGCACTTTCACCCCCTTCCTGCCTAGACCAATTTTCAGCTTTAGTGCTCTCACAGTTTGAATCACAATTACTCATTGTCATGCAACACTGTACCCAAAGAACATTTTTATATTTTTTTCCACACAAATAGAGATTTCTTTTGGTGGTATTCAATCACCACTGGATTTTTTCTTTTTGTGATATAAGTAAAAAAGAGCGAAGATTTTTGAAAAACACTTTTTTTTTGTTTCTTTCATAAAATTTTGCAAAAAAGTTATTTTTGTTCAAAAATTTGGGCCTAAATTTATACTGCTACATATCTTTGAAAAAAAAACCCAAATTAGTGGATATTATTTAGTCTGTGTGAAAGTTGTAGTCTGACAAACAGAGTATTGGTAACTGTAAGCGCAAACACGCAAGTTCATATATAACAGGAGATATAAAGGGCTGAGCAACTTAGTCCATAGGGGACAGGCTGGAAGTTCAAGGGTTAAGTGGTAAGCAGTGATGTAATGGTTAAAGTAGGCTGGTAGGCTAGGCGGCTGCTGTCCTCAGAGAGCTGGCTCTGTGATGGATGAGAGAGGGGTAGAGAAGGAAGCGCCACCTGAGTGTAGTAATAACAAACAAGGGATCATCCAGGGAGGAGGGCTTGCAGGGAGGTTGAGAGAAGGCTACGCGCTTGGAGCCACTGCTCCTTCAATAGGCCTATTGAAGGAGCAGTGGCTCTGAGCGCATAGCCTTCTCTCAACCTCCCTGCAAGCCCTCCTCCCTGGATGATCCCTCCACTGGATACCGAATCCTGTGACGTCATGAATGCTCCACATGCGCTCCATGCCGGCCCCTAGTCTCTTCCTGATGGCCACAGAAGGAGCTCCTGGCTGGTAATCCACCTTCTGCAGCCCAGCATCCCTGCAGCGTCACCACCACAGGATCAGAGGGAACACCGAGGACCACATACCTATACAGATGAGCCTTTTATATGTTTTTATCCTGTAAGTGTGTTTTTACCTGGTGTCATTAAACATCATTTGTTAATACTACACTCAGGTGGCACTTCCTTCTCTACCCCTCTGAAAGTTGTAGTCTACATGCTATGGTGCAAATCAAAAAAATGTGATCACACCTGATGTACTGATGGCCTATCTTATTTTTAAATATCAGGACAGTACAAATATCCCCCAAATGACCCCTTTTTGGAAAGTAGACAGTCCAAGGTATTTAGTAAGAGGCATGGTGAGTTTTTGAAGTTGTATTTTTTTCCCATAATTCTTGGGAAAATTAAGAAATTATTATTTTTTTTTTTTACACAAGTTATTTCTCTCTCACACACATCATATGCATACCTCCAATTACACCCCAAAAATACATTCTGCTTCTCCTCCTAAGTATGGTGATACCACATGTGTGAGATTTTTTGACAGCCTGGCCACATAGAAAGGCCCAACATGCAGGGAGTACCATCAGGTGTTCTAGGAGCATAAATTACACATCTAATTTCATTCCTACCTATTACACTTTTGAAGGTCCTGGAGAACCAGGACAGTGTAATTACCCACAAAATGATCCAATTTTTGAAAGAAAACACCCCAACATTTATTCTATGAGGCATGACCTGCACATAGGTACTCTGGTACTCTGATGAGCTGCAGGAGGGAGGGAGTGCTCCTGCTGGTGTCATTTTAGAATGCTCCGGTAGGGAAGTGGTTAAAATCCATACCAGACCCAAAGTCCCCTATGCCGTTTTGAATTTACAATATTTTTTGTACAATATATATATTTTTTTTAATTTAGCTCTCAGCGGGGAATCCTTAATAACCTATTGACTGTGCACTCAGGCGAACATCCTACTAAGTGCCCAGAAAGTTTGGGTTTTTTAGGCACGAACCTGAACGTGCAATGTTCAGGCCAAGCTTATGCTTGGCCCAAACCGTTCGCCCATCCCAAGTGGTGCCTGAACACTGTAACCCCTCACAGTTACTCTTGTTGGGTGCAGGAATGGGCCTGCTGTTAAAAATTAGAAAAAAAAAAAATGAAATGACCTGCCCCTGTCAAACAGGTGCAGAAAAATTGGGCCTTGGGTGTTCGTGGTGCCTAAATACTGTAACCCCTCACAGTTACTCTTGTTGGGCGCAGAAACAGGTCCTGCTGTTAAATATTATTTTAAAAATTGTAATTACATGGCCCTGTTAAACAGGGGCATAAAAATTGGGCCTTGGGTGTTGGTGATGCGACAACACTATAACCCCTCACAGTTACTCTTGTTGGGCGCAGGAACAGGCCTTGCTATTAAAAATGTGGGCCAAATTTATACTGCTACATATCTTTGGTCAATATAACCCAAATTCATGGATATTATTGATCAAACCTGAGGTACTGACATACTATCTTATTTCTTGATGCCCTGAAATGTCAGGACAGTACAAATACCCCCCAAATGACCCTTTTTTTGCAAACTAGACAGTACAATGTATTTAGTAAGAGGCAAGGATGCCTTTCACAAGACGCAGGTGCACAAAACATGTCATCATTGTGATGGGATTCCTCTCACCAGCTCGCCCCACAAGTGCCCACATACCAGTGACTATAGCAGGTTTGCAAAATTGCGTCAGCCAACCGAGCACTGACACTTTTGACACTTTGTGGGAACCAATGACACTAATACAGTGATCAGTGCTAAAAATATGCACTGTCACTGTACTAATGACACTGGCTGGGAAGGGGTTAAACATCTAAGGCAATCAAACTGTTAAATGTGTCCAGCCAGTGTTTTTGTGCACTGTGTTAGGTGCATTTACTACAGGAAGTGATTGATTTTCATTCCCTTTGCAGGGAAAAAAACATCACTTCCCCCTGTCAGAATGGAGCTCTGCCTTGTTTACATAGAGTTGTGTCCTGTGTGTCTTCCTGACGATTGGTGGGTGCCGGCAGACATCCATTGGCTAGCACCCGGTAATCGTCTTTTACTATGACTAATCACAGTAGAAGTGGTGTGCATGCTCCAACTAGTCGGAACTTCAGAATCACCTATATATTTATATATAGATGATTCTGCACAGAATGGCCTCCCTGTAGCAGTAAATCTGCTATGGGGCGGCAATCATTAAGTGGTTACAGCCTAATACACTTAGGAATTTGCACAAGCAGCATACTGTATCATTAGTTCATTATTTGAATTAATTTCTTTTAGGAAGTAGTCTCTGTTCGGCCTACAATATTCTACCCGCCTCCTTCGATTTTTGAGTCAAAGTTTGTTGAGCCGGGTGGTGCTGACAGGGCAACCCACAGCTCAAATTTAAGTCTATTCCAGCTCTGGCTACCTTCTACTAAAAAGATATGTTTGGTTGGTGTCGCTCAGTGGAGCTACTATTCAGACATTGGTCAGAGTGGGACCTGCACTTAGTTACATATGATGAAAATTATACAGATTCCCCCATTCAGACATGAGATCACAAAGTCCACCAGAGAGAAGTCTCAGAACCAATTTCCTTTGCAGCCCTGAGATATGGTCAAATGACAAAAGCTGAAAAATTTCCTTCCTCATGTCCCCTCCCCCAACTTTTCCTTTGAGATAAATAACACAATCATTAGTCTATCCCCTCATGTCAGCATGCTAGGTGTGGTCCTGGACTCTGACCTCTCTTTTTGACCCCACATACAATCACTGTCCAAACTTTGCTGCCTCAACCTCCCTAACATCTCTAGAATACACCCCTTCTTTCCAATGTCACCACCAAGATACTAATTCCCTTGTTATCCCTTACTTTGACTATAGCAACCTCCCTCTTATTGGCCTACCTCTACACAGGTTATTCCATCTATAGTTCTGCTACTAGACTCATCTACCTTACCAACAGCTCATTAACCACCAACCGTCTTTGCCAATCCCTCCACTGACTTGCGCTCACCCAACAAATACATTTCAAACTAACTTTACCTGATTAAATCTGTTAATGTTAAAACTGTGATTAAACTGGTTGAAAATGTGTATAGCTTCAGCCATAGCTTCTACTGCAATATACACTCGTAATGATTCTCCAAAAATTATATGTTTGTCAATTATTCGAATATGCATTCTTAATACAATGTTGGTAGAATTAGAAACGTTTTGGAAATAAATATTTTTTCCATTTTGAGTTGATGTTATATTGTGAAATGTAACAATCAGATCATCCATCAGCAGCCCAATTTGTGAATGTCTTGACAATAAATTGACACCAAACAGATTTTTATCTATATGAATTGGTGGATCAAAAATACCTAAAGATAAACTTGTTATAAAACCTATCAAAACAGTCATCATCTTGATTTCTGCTAAAGTCCAACCTGGGGGAAGGATAAGCATATTGTTTCTATTGATATGAGTGTATGCAGAAAGGTATATCCGAGCATTGTTTGTAAAGGAACCACAAAGTATTAAAACTTTACATTGTACTTTACTAAGTGTGTCTCTCCACTGATTTATTGTTGCAGAATTTTTAGTCATTCTTTTTTCAAAAGCCACACAAATCTCCTGGAAAGCCAAATGTTTTTTCAGAATTTGCGCTTCATTCTCTCCGGTATCATTGTCTGAAAAAAAAATCCCAACCCAGTTCCAGCCAAAATATTTCACTAGTTTGGCAATTGCTAAATAATGGACATAATCATTCTGAATGGTCCTGAAAACATGCGGGTAAAGGAGTCTGTCACTTAATGAGTAATCGGTGGCCCAATAGCTGATCTGAAAAGAGAAGGATTAACTATAAATTATAATGTGATTATATTTGCAGATTACATTCATATCCATTGGCCGCTAAAATGATCATTAGAGACTGAACTGTACAAATATAGAAAAATACAATTGATCTTTCCAATTAAATCAACTAAATACCTTCCATGCGCATCAAAACAAAGATGTTCAAAGTCTTACAGAAAACTGAGTAGTCAAGCCTGGGCCCTGCCAGCATGCTGTAGAGAAGGATCTTTGCTCTTTGCATTGTAACAGAGGTCTACCTGAAGACATGCAACGTGCCCCCTGTTGTATCAGATTTATAGCTCTCCAATCAACAGCAAGGGTCATAAGAATTATATGCTAAAGCTTGGACTTATCAGTGGGTATATTGGACCTCATACAGAGAACATTGACTCTTCTCTGCACCAGGCTGGCAGGGGACAGGCTTTCCTAGGCAAAATTATGCATAACCAGAAAAACTATACAAATCAGGAGATGTAATGCAAAGTAAAGAGTGGGTGTGGCGCTGTCCTAAAAATACTAATATCAAAAAAGCTGCTTAGTGAAAAGTGATTAACTGTGAGCGGGGAGAGAGGAAAAGAAGGGGGGGGAGGGAGGAAAAGGAAAAAGGGAAAAGGGAAACGTGGGGGGGGGGGTTGGGAAAGATAAGGGAAGGGAGGGAAGTCCCAGCTAAAAAGTATTAAAGCGACTTGTGCTCCTTATCATGGAAAATATAAAAATCAAACACATATAATGACATGTGACATGTGTACAGTGCAGCTGTGGTAATAATTGTATAATCCTTATAAATTATTTGCCGTTAAAAAATGATGTTATTGTAATCACACATTAATACTAATAATAGACTGGCAATAATAGACTGGCTAAACCAGCTGTGACTCTTGCTCAGTGCAGTATAGGTGAGAATCAACAGTCTATGTGAATTCCTTGGTGTTTCCTTTAAAACAAGGCAGGCATATCCAACTTGTATCTGCTACTTACTTCTATGGTGACCGGGTGCTTGTGTCTCAGGTTGTGATCGTGCAGACACTCACCAGCTTCCTTAACCCCTACAGGGGTAATGTGCAGTCACAGTGTATGCCACTGTGCGGCAGTCCTTGGCGTATTCAGGATCGGGATACCATTTGAACATAAAGGAAAGAGGAGATTCCCATAGTGTAAAACCATAAACACTTTTTATTTACAGTAGATGACAAGATGGTACTCACATTATGGTAGTTTCAAACAAGCAACAAAATGTCATCAGAGAAGCTTCCGGTTCAAAGGCTGTGTTCGCTGGGAGATGGTGCAATGCATCAGAATTAGGCCACGCCCTACGCGCCTTTCGTCAGAGGACGTCTACGGGAGCGTGACCCTTGCCTCATCTCCCCTCCCTTTTATACTGTACGGTGTGTAATGTGCGCTTGCGTTCCACAAGACTCCGGCGGCCATTTTGTCTAGGATTTTGAAGACCGAAGACCACGGCCATTTTCCCTATGATTTTTGTGGCCCGAAGCCGCGTCACCACTAACTGTGAAATGACCAGGATTAGGCAGACCGAAGCCCGCGGCCATTTTACTATGGTTTTGTAAACTGAAACCTAATCATAATGGGCCATGGAGTGACACCATACAACCAAGTATGCCATCTGTGTTTGTGTCACCAATATTCCAATACAATAAGTGTGTTAAACTACTTTGTGACCAAATACTACTATCTACACTGCACAGTATAACCGGGAGCTTATAATTGCCTGACGATATACACACCAATATGCACAACAAATAATTATAAAATAAAACCGTATATATTTAATATATTTGTAATAAATGGAAAAAACTAAAAGACATAAAAAACTATAAACATAAAAGACAGGAGAAAAAGGGAGCTTAAAAAAGGGGGGATTAAAATTAAGTTAATATATATAATTTGTAAAAGACTTTATTCAAGAAGTGGGTAGTATTGAAATTCTTGGAGCCCTGTGTTCTATAGTCTGTGTTTTGATGCTCCGTTCGTTTCAGATAAAAAAGAGGGGATCAAATATTAAGAAACCTAAGAAAACCTTTATTATATGCACGAGAAAAAATTAATGTATATATATAATTTATAAAAGTCTATATTCAAGGGGTGGGTAGTATTAAAATTCTTGGAGCCCTGTATTCTATAGTCTGTGTTTTGATGCTCCGTCCGTTTCAGATAAAAAAGAGGGGATCAAATATTAAGAAACCTAAGAAAACCTTTATTATATGCATGGGGAAAAGAGAGTGTACATCCCAATATGATGATGCTATAAACATGTACTATTTTAAAATGGACCAGTTCTTATAAAAATGCTAAAGATCTGTGTTTTGAGTGTATGGAAAAATGGGGAGTCTATATCCTATAGTTTGAAACTAATACTTCTAGGAACAAGTAATATGTTTGTTCTAATAATTGGTGAGAAAACAGTTAAGGTCGACATCTATATTCATTCCTGATGGTTGGAGTGTATCCAGCTGGAAAATCCATCTGGTTTCGTTTTGCGACACTTTCACTTTTTTGTTGTCACCCCTCCAGTGTCCCTTAATTTTATCGATGGCATAAAAGGTCATACCCTTGGGGTCTCTGTTGTGGTGCTCTCTAAAGTGTCTGGATACACTATGTTTCTTAAAACCATTCTTTATGTTGGTAATGTGTTCCCTGATTCTTAAGTGTAGTTTTCTGGTTGTGCGTCCCACGTACTGTTTTCGACACGGGCATTCTAATACATAGGTGACATGCGTATTGTTGCACGTTATTAGATCCCTGATGGTGTATTCATTTCCATTCGATGTCGACTTGAACTTAGTTATCTTTTTGTTTGTCTTTTTGCTCACTCTGCATGGCAGACATTTCCCGCCTTTATAAAAGCCTTTTAGATTGTTACCTATTTTAATTTGTTTCGGGGGGTCAAGGGCATTGTGCACTAGTTTGTTTCTAAGAGTTGAGGCCTTCCTATAAATGAAGATAGGTTTCTTTGGTAACACAGGTTTTAAAACTTGGTCTGATTGTAAAATAGGCCAATGCTTCTTAATAATAGATTCCATAGTTTTATATTGTCTGTTGTATCCTGTTAGAAAGGCAAAGCCCAGTTGTTTATTTCTTTCTTGTTTGTGGGGGTTCTTCTTCCCATTTATTAAGGAGCAGGTTGGCTACACTCGGGGCATACTTAGCCCCCATGGCTACCCCTTTTACTTGGGTGTAGAAGTCTCCTTTATGCCAGAAATAGTTGTGACTTATGGCTAGTTTTAACCCTTCTAGTAGATATTTTATATGTTCTTCTTTCAGGTCCGTTTGTCGGTGTAATGCCCATTCTGCTCCACTAAGGCCATCTGTTTGTACGATATTAGTGTATAGGGAGTTGATGTCGATCGTCACAAGTATATCTTCTTCCTTGATGTTAAAATTTTTTAGCTCAGTAATCAGCTGTTTACTATCTTTCAGGTAGGATTTCCCTTTAACCACCAATGGTTGTAAATACCCATCTAAATAGGCCCCCAGCCTTGAAAATAGACCATCGATGCCGCTTATTATGGGTCTTCCTGTCCCGTTGCGCAGATTCCCCATTTAATTTTTGCCAAATCAGGAGATGTGACATCAACCTGACTTTACTTGTGATCTGCTTGCTCTGGATCACTGATTCTGGCAGTTTACCTGCATTTTCAGGAAGATCCCAGAAAAAGATAGTCTACATGCCTCTGGCTCTAATCAGTGCTTCAAAAAAACAGCCCCTCCGCATTGGAATCCATGTGCCGGTATCCTGAAAGAGGCTGGACACATGGATAGGGGAGGTGGCATTGAAAAGGGGGGGCGCCCGTGTGTCCTTAATTGATGGGCTGCGCCTGCTCTAATACTTCTTTGCATTAATTCAGCAAAGACAGATCAAAGTAACCAACACACACAGACCTTCAAATAAGCTTCAAAGGATTTTTAAAAACAGGAAATTAGGACCTTTTAGCAGCAATCACCTTTTAGCAGCAAGAACAGGCCTGGAGCAAAGGGAACCTGAGTGGAGGGCTCACATGACTGGGGGTTGATGTTAGTGGTTGCACAGAGTGTATCCTGGAAGGGGGGGTGGTTAAAAAGATTTAGAATGGGTTTGGTGCAATGAGAGAGATATGAGGTGTGGTTTAGATAGGTAACATGGTCAGTGGGGGCGGGGATTAGTCAGTTGAGGGCTTGGCCTGGCCCCGTTTTGGTCCACAGCGATGGGTCGGGGTTGTCTCGGTATCATTTTGTGAGTGTGTTCCAAAAATGTTGGAGGCAGGTGGTTTCTCTTTAAGGGACTATTCTTCACATTAATTCAGGATTGGAGCGGCCACTGAGGCGGCGTGTTGGGGTGTCAGCGATCAGATACTTCAGCGTATTGGTCGTTGGGAATCTCACTGATTTTGGTTATATGTACGACCTCATCTCCTTCGAAGCGGGTGATAAACGGGGGAGGATGTGGAGCCCTCAACTCAAGGGGTTGGGGGGGTCAAAGGGGGATCTATGTCTTTTTTGGTGTTGTGTGGTGTTGATTGTGTGTGGCCTTTCTGGTCTGGGGTCGATAGTTCAATGTGGTGCTTATGTGTGTTTGGTGTCTTGGGTCTTGTTGCCTATGTTTTTTTTGAGTTTCTGTTTTTCAGGCCCGGTGTGCCTGATGTGGATCCTGGGTCACACCTATGTTCACTGGGGGGCTAGGAGGGCTCTGGTTAAACCAGAAGTTAGGCAGGGTATTTCCAGGGTGGACGCCACGGTCCGCTGGATTGATATACCTGGCATCCTGTGGTCTGGAGTAGTGCAGGAGATACAGTGGTACGCTAGGATGGATAGGCCTCCTGATGTGCTGCTTCTGCATGTTAGGGGCAATGACCTTAGTATCATGGCATCCAGGGACCTCATTAGAGACATAAATTGGGATTTCCTTTGGTTGCGTACGGCATTTCCAGATACTGTCTTACTGTGGTCAGAAATCATTGGCAGAGCAGCTCGGAGGGGGGTGAGGTCGGTGGAAAATATAAATAGGGCAAGGATCAAGGTCAACAAAGCAGTGGCAAAATTTGTGGTCCGCAATTGAGGGCTGGTGGTTCGCCATTGTGGGTTAGAAGGAGACTTTGGCCTTGTATTTAAGGGGAGACGGGGGTTCACTTGTCAGCTGTGGGCATAGATATTTGGTTCCTGGGGCTCTAGGAAGGTCTCCAATGGGCCTTGCTGCTGTGGCGGGCTGCCCACACATAAGGTGTCACTAGTGGGCACCTGTGGCAGGGGTCTCTGGTTCATAAAGGTCGGAATGGTGGAAGGTATACAGTATATGGTGTAGAATGGGTTGGGCCTATCTCGGTATGGGTACCTTCCCTATATGGTAATCATGGGCTATCGGTCATTGGGCTGTATTTGGCAAGAAGGTGGCAATAGTTGTCCCTGAGCTGGTGGGATCGCTGCTAGGGGCCTGGATGGGGAAGTGGTGGTGGTGGTACAGCCGATGCGATACCTTCCTTCATGAACCTCTGAAATAACAGTCAGTATATATATATATATATATATATATATATATATATATATATATATATATATATTAAAAGTTGTTATATATATATATATATATATATTTATATATACATTATCTCACATAAATGAGTACACCCCTCACATTTTTGTAAAATATTTTATTTTATCTTTTTATGTGACAACACTGAAGAAATGACACTTTTCTACAATGTAAAGTAGTGAGTGTACAGCTTCTATAACAGTGTAAATTTGCTGTCCCCTCAAAATAATTCAACACACAGCCATTAATGTCTAAACCGCTGGCAACAAAAGTGAGTACACCCCTAAACGAAAATTTCAAAATTGGGCCCAAAGTGTCAATATTTTGTGTGGCCATCATTACATTCCAGCACTGCTTTAACCCTCTTGGGCATGGAGTTCACCAGAAATTCACAGGTTGCCACTGGAGTCCTCTTCCACTCCTCCATGATGGCATCAGAATCTGGTAGATGTTTCAGATCTTGCGCTCCTCCTCCTTCCATTTGAGGATGCCCCACAGATGCTCAATAGGGTTTAGGTCTGGAGACATGCTTGGCCAGTCCATCACCTTTACCCTCAGCTAAGCAGAAACAGGAATCTCTGTTTTCCTCAAGTCACAGCATTCCCCCTACAGTTAGAAAGCACTCCCTAGGAGCACACTTAACCCTTTGATCGTCCCTGATGTTATCCCCTTCCCTGCCAGTGTCATTAGTACAGTTACAGTGCATATTATTTAGCACTGATCGCTGTAATAATGACACTTGTCCTCAAAAAGAGTGAGTTAGGTGTCTGATTTGTCCACCACAATGTCCCAGTACCATTAATGATGGCCGACATTACTAGTAAAAAAAAACATTTATGTAAAAATTCCATAAAAATATCCCCTAGTTTGTAGATGCTACACTAAAAATATGTAGCAGAATACATATTGGCCTAAACGGATGAAGAAATTAGCTTTTTTCAATTTTTTTTATTGGATATGTTTTATAGCATAAAGTAAAAAATATATTTTTTTTTCAAAATTGACGGTCTTTTTTTGTTTATAGAGCAGAAAAATAAAAACCACAGAGGTGATCAAATATCACCAAAAGAAAGCTCTGTTTGTGGGGAAAAAAGATACATTTTATTAGGGTACAGCATTGCACAACCACGTAATTGTCAGTTAAAGTAACACAGTGCCGTATCGCAAAAAATGGCCTGATCATTAAGGGGGTAAAACCTTTTGGGGAACACCCCACTTGTGCTCCCCTTCTGGGTGTGCTCTCACCTCTATGCCAGTGACCCCACAATTAAGTTTGATCAGTGCTCGCTTTTTAATCACCAGTGGACTAATGAGTAAGGATGTTCTGTCTATCTTCAATCCTCTTTGGCTGTGGTAATGTCTCCATAGGATTCATATATGCAAGAAAAATACTCCCATAGTACCTATATCATTTAAAACCAACACTTTATTAAAATGTCAACAAATCACTACTCACATATTTAGGGTGCTTGTAGTGCACCACTCTGACCTTGCTTGATAAATCAAACTTTAGTTGTGATATTGGGATTGTTGTGATTTAATGTGAGATAAGAAGTTGACAATATTGTATATATATATATATATATATATATATATATATATATATATATATTTTTTTTTTTTTTTTGCTATTTGCACGCAGAAATGTATTACATAAGCACTTGATGTTATACAGTATATATAAAGTGATACATAGGATCTGTTTAGAACGGGGCGGATCCAGGGGGGGGGCAATGGGGCAATTGCCCCCTCCGAGAATGCTGGTGAGAGGGCAGGCAGCTGGGTCCACTGGAGAGAGAGAGCGGACGGCCGGACGGGTGACACTCTGAGACTGACAGTGGGCGGGTGCGAGAGCGGACGGCCGGGCTGGTGATAGTCTGAGACTGACTGTCAGTCTCAGACTATCACCAGCCCGGCCGTCCGCTCTCTCTCACCTGCCCACTGTCAGTCACTGACAGTGGGCGGGTGAGAGCGGACGGCCGGGGGGTCTGGTGACAGTCTGAGACTGACAGTGGGGTGGGCGGGTAAGAGCGGACGGCCGGGGGGGCTGGTGACAGTCTAAGCCTGACAGTGGGGTGTGCGGGTAAGAGCGGACGGCCGGGGGGCTGGTAACAGTCTAAGCCTGACAGTGGGGTGGGCGGGTGAGAGCGGACGGCCGGGCTGGCCGCTGGTGACAGTCAGAGAGTGAGCGGGTGACATTTAGAGAGCGGCCAATCAGGGAGCCGGCGGGCAGGGGAGCAGAGAGATGACATCACCTCTCACCGCCCGCCCTGCATCCCTGCAGTTCCGCCCTCACTGTGCAGGTAGCTATGGGCAGCAGAGAGATTACATCATCTCTCTGCTGCCTGACTGGTAATCTGCTGCCTCACCCTCTGGGAAGCAAAAAGTTACAATTGTAGCTGTAGCAGGCAAGTGACAATCTGCAACGTATGGCAGATGATGTGGCAAGTGAAAATCTGCATCTGGTGGCAGGCGACGTGGCAAGTGACATTCTGCAACTGGTGGCAGGCAACATGGCAAGTGACAATCCGCAATGTGTGGCATGTGACGTGACAATCCGCATCTGGTGGCAGGTGACGTGGCAAGTGACAATCTTCATTTGGTGGCAGGCGACGTGGCAAGTGACACTCTGCATCTGGTGGCAGGCGATGTGGCAAGTGACAATCCGCATCTGGCGGCAGGTGACGTGACAATCCGCATCTGGTGGCAAGGTGATGTGGCAAGTGACAATCCGTATCTGGTGGCAAGTGACATGGCAAGTGACAAACCGCATCTGGTGGCAGGTGACGTGGCAAGTGACAATTGTAGCAGGAAAGTGACAATCCAAATCTGGGGGCAGGTGACATGGCAAGTGACAATCTGCAACGTGTGGCAGGTGAAGTGGCAAGTGACAATCCGCATCTGGTGGCAGGCAACGTGGCAAGTGACACGCTTGGAGCTCCCACTGACTCTGCATTATGGTGAGTTGAACTATTTTATTTTATATAACAATGTAATAATAGAAAAAATGCACTTCAATCATCCTGACACCATAACAACCATGGTGCTGTGATGATTGAAGCGCCAACACTAGCCATTTCCCTGATAAATTCCCCCCAAAAAACATATTTTCTGGCAGTACCCCTCCCGAGACTAGACTCTGGATTCGCCCCTGGTTTAGAAGGATATTTTAAGGTTGGTTTAGAAGCGCAGCACATTAATTGGATTTTAATTGGATTGGATTGTAATTATGGAAAATGGGGCAAAATCCTTAGTGATGATGCCAGCTGTGTATTCATTCATTTTAACTGAGTTTACATACACTTTAACTTTCATAGACTGGCATGTTTTTGTAAAATGTATATTGTTGTCTCTGTTGACATAGAACAGTATTCCAAAAAGACAAGTAGTTTTCACTCACCTGTGTGTATCTGTACATTCCAAGGATTTGGGCGATTGGGATTGTAGTGGATGAATAGCGATCTCCAATAACACCAGCCAGCTTGCCTTGACCTTTACATGAATAATTAGGAATTGTCCCATTTGGTCCAGATAAGATCTGCAGAACACTCTGTACACCCTTCCTGGGTTCCAACCATGAATCATATAGATGGAAGCCTAGACTGATATTCGGTAAGATGTCTGGATCCTGGTTAATATTATCAATTGTGGTAAGGAAAGCTAGGAGGTTCAGGTAATACCAGAAAGAGGGGCTAAAAAAAGTTTTTTTTTCCAAAACAGTGAGTTATTCATTTCTATATAGTTGTAAAATATTTTAAAAATATTCATACATCTGATCAGGTTAACATTAAATACAGAGACTTTTAGGCAATGCTTCCTGGGGGATATAAAACAGCAAAAACAATGTTGAGGTAATGCTAAGTTTTTCACAGCATGTCTGTAAATTAAAGTCTCACCACTAGGTGTTTAAACCAGCCATGTGGCCTTTTGATCTACTTGTGGTCTGTTTTGATATATTCTGCACAGGTCTGGCAGGTAGTGATGAGCCAAACTGCCTTGGGTTCAGTTCAGCAGGAAATTTGGTCAACTTCACTGAAACCACTTTAATTAAAAATGCTAATTTTCTGTGCTAATAGGCAAAGGGTTGTCAAAAGAGGGTGGGCATTGCCCTAGGGAACATGTACCAATGCAAAAAAATAAAATACATTAAGAAACCATTCTGCCCGAAGTAGGGATTTTTTAAAATGCTTAAAGTGAAACTCTTTAAGTCTCGTATGGATTTTAAGGAGGTACTTCACACAAAAAAAAAAAAATGCCTGAGGTCCCTCAGAAAATACATACCAGACCCTTTGATTCTGGCACGGATTAAAAAAAAAAAAGCAAGGTCCTCCTAAAAATCTAATACAAGACCCTTAATCCAAGCATGCAGCCAGGCTGGATTGGGAAGGGGGGATTGAGCATGTGCCTCCCCTCCTGAACCATATCAGGCTACATGCCCTGATCATCTTTGCCTAGGGTGACCCCTGGTAAAGCAGCCTGTCCCCCTGTTAATGAGAACAAGGGCCTCTTCCCCACATAGCTTGCCTGGTGGTTTGCACATGAGGATCTTAGCAGAATCTGAATGCCCCCTTTTATAATAAGGGAGTCTGTAGATACCCCCCCCCCCACAAGTACCCCTACTCATTCACAAAAACAAAAACAATTTAATAAAGATACTCAAATATTTGGCAGGTCCTTTATTTTAAAAAAAAAACATAAATCCTCAAAGAATATTCCTCATTGTAAATCCATCATCAGTCATGATGCCTGACACCTGCTTAATTGATGGAAAAAAACCAGAAGACCTGACACGTGCAGCCCATCCCAATGGTAACACTAGCCGAATTGCTGCTCTCTGAGCTTTTATTTTTTATTTTATATTTTTAAAGGCTTTGGTTTTAAGTTGAAATGCCTGCCATATATCCAAGTGGCCATGCATTGTTGGGACATCACAAAAGGGGCTGTTTACAGCCTGTGGGGTCTCAGGTTTCTAGGTAATAGTAACTTTTCATTATTGAAGTAATATGAGATTTTGTTGCACATGCAGTTTATATAGATTTATATTCATGTTGCGCTGCACTAATATTTTGTTTATTGAATTTTTAGAAGTAAGGTGAAAACACTTTAGAGTGTTAGCAGCAATGTGTGTGTTTATTCTTAGTTTAAGGTGTATAATAATATTTTGTAGCCCTTTTACTTTATAAGTGGAGGTTGGTCTGATTAAGATTAGTTGTTTTGTAGCAGTAAGTACTGCTCCTAGTCTGCCAACCATTGTGACTTAAGGACAGACACTTACCTAAGACAGCGGTTTAACAGGACAGGTTCTACTCAGAACAGGCCTTGCCATGGTCGACCAAAGAAGTTGAGTGCACGTGCTCAGCGTCATATCCAGAGGTTGTCTTTGGGAAATAGACGTGTGAGTGCTGTCAGCATTGCTGCAGAGGTTGAAGGGGTGGGGGGGTCAGCCTGTCAGTGTTCAGACCATATGACACACACTGCATAAAATTGGTCTGCATGGCTGTCGTCCCAGAAGGAAGCCTCTTCTAAAGATGATGCAAAAGAAAGCCCGCAAACAGTTTGCTGAAGACAAGCAGACTAAGCACATGGATTACTGGAACCATGTCCTGTGGTCTGATGAGACCAAGATAAACTTATTTGGTTCAGATGGAGTCAAGCGTGTGTGGCAGCAAACAAGTGAGGAGTAGGGATGAGCCGAACACCCCCCGGTTCGGTTCGCACCAGAACCTGTGAACGGACCGAAAATTTGAACGAATGTTAGAACCCCATTGACGTCTATGGGACTCGAACATTCAAAATCAAAAGTGCTCATTTTAAAGGCTAATTTGCTTGGTATTGTCCTAAAAAAGGGTTTGGGGACCCGGGTCCTGCCCCAGGGGACATGTTTCAATGCAAAAAAGACTTTTAAAAATGGCCGTTTTTTTGGGAGCAGTGATTTTAATGATGCTTAAAGTAAAAAAAAAAAAAAAAAAAAGTGAAATATTCCTTTAAATATCGTACCTGGGGGTGTCTATAGTATGCCTGTAAAGTGGCGCTTGTTTCCCGTGCTTAGAACAGTCCCTGCACAAAATGTCATTTTTAAAGGAAAAAAAGTCATTTAAAACTGCTTGCGGCTTTAAAGTAATGTCTGGTCCTGGCAATATGGATGAAAATCAGTGAGACAAATGGCATGGGTATCCCCCAGTCCATTACCAGGCACTTTGGGTCTTGTATGGAAATTAAGGGGGACCCCGCACCCAAATTAAAAAAGGAAACAGCAGTATACAGGCTCTGTACTCTGAACAGCAGTATACAGGCGGTGCAAACAAGACAGGGACTGTAGGTTTGTTGTTAATTAGAATCTGTTTGCAATTTTGAACTGGTACATTTTTAACGTGTTTAGCTCCAGCCAAACAATCTATTTTAAGCTTTTTGGAAAACATAGGGAAGGATTATCACCCCTGTGACATTTGTTCTGTTGTCTGTGCTCCTCTTCAGAAGATTTCACCTCACTTTTTGTCCCAATGACAAATGTTTTTTTGAAAATTTGGGGTTTTTTGTGAAACAAGGATTGGTGATAAAGCATCAGTGGAAAGGAGAAATGTTTTTGCCATATTAACTCTTACAGGAGAGAATTTCCCTTCCTAGGGGTAGATTTCATCTCACTTCCTGCTTGCCCTATATACTCAGCAGAAATTTGGGCCTTAGGTGTTGTTGTGGCCACAACACTGTAAGCCCTCACAGGGCCCTGCTGTGAAATATTAGATCAAGAATTGTAATTACATGCCCCTGTTGAACAGGGGCAGAAAAAGTGGGCCTTTGGTGGTGGTGGTGGTGCTGGTGCCACAACACTGTAAGTCCTCACTCGCTCTTGGTGGGTGCAGAAACGGGCCCTGCTGTGAAGTATTAGATCAAGAATTGTAATTACATGCCCCTGTTGAACAGAGGCAGAAAAATTCGGCCTTAGGCACTGGTGCTGGTGCCACAACACTGCAAACCCTCACAGATACTCTAGTTGGAACGCAGGAACGAGCTCTGCTGCAAAGTATAGCCTCAAAAATTGTAATTGCATGCCCCTGTTAAACAGGGGCTGAAAAATTGGGCCTTAGGCAGTGGTGCCACAACACTGCAACCCCTCACAGATACTCTAGTTGGAACGCAGGAACGAGCCCAGCTGCAAAGTATTGCATCAAAAAATGTAATTACACGCCCCTGTTAAACAGGGGCTGAAAAATTGGGCCTTAGGCACTGGTGCTGGTGCCACAACACTGCAACCCCTCACAGATACTCTAGTTGGAACGCAGAAACGAGCCCTGCTGCAAAGTATTGCATCAAAAATTGTAATTACAAGCCCCTGTTAAACAGGGGCTGAAAAATTGGGCCTTAGGCACTGGTGCTGGTGCCACAACACTGCAACCCCTCACAGATACTGTAGTTGGAACGCAGGAACGAGCCCTGCTGCAAAGTATTGCATCAAAAATTGTAATTGCATGCCCCTGTTAAACAGGGGCAGAAAAATTGGCCCTTAGGCACTGGTGCTGGTGCCACAACACTGCATCCCCTCACAGATACTCTAGTTGGAACACAGAAACGAGCCCTGCTGCAAAGTATTACATCAAAAATTGTAATTACACGCCCCTGTTAAACAGGGGTTGAAAAATTGGGCCTTAGGCACTGGTGGCGGAGCCGAGAACCAAAAATGTTCTTACAAGCTATCAGCATGATCATTGAGGAGGAAGAGGATAATTACTCAGGATAGTCACTCAGCATAGGCAGTCTTTGAAGGGATCTGAGATTTTAAAAAAAAATATACGGTTACATCAGCATCAGGTGCTTGGTAGCTGGTGGTGATCCAAGACTGATTCATTTTTATGAAGGTCAGTCGATCGACCGAGTCGGTGGACAGACGCACCCTGTGATCGGTTACAAAGCCTCCAGCAGCACTCAATGTGCATTCCAGAAGAACCCTGGATGCAGGACAGGCCAGTAGCTCAATTGCATAATGTGCAAGCTCTGGCCAGTGATCCATCCTCAAGACCCAGTAACCCAGAGGATTTTCAGTGGGAAAGGTGTCCAAGTCAGATCTTGACCCTAGGTATTCCTGCACCATGTAAAACAGACGCTGGTGATAGTTGCTTGAACTGATCATACCTTGGGGCTGCGAACTAAAAAATTGTCTGAACGCATCAGCCAGACGGCCACCTTCTCCACCGCTCCTTCTTTGACTGACCGAAGCCTCAGCAACACATTGTCCAGAAAGAGGAGTTTGTAACCTCCCAGTCTCTGGGAACGCGTTGCACAGACCTTTCTGCAAGGCCTCCCGAAGATGTTTCATCCTCTGCTCCCTCTGTGACGGCAAGATAAGGTCCGCAACCTTACCCTTGTAATGTGGATAGAGGAGGGTTGCCAGCCAGTATTGGTCCTTCACCTTGATACCACAAATACGAGGATCCTTACGCAGGCTTTGCAGGATCAGGGAGGCCATGCAGCGTAGGTTTGCTGAGGCATTCGGTCTGGAGTCCTCTGGGTCACTAAGGATGACATGGTCCACATCCACCTCCTCCCAGCCACGTACAAGTCCATGTGTTTCTTGGGACTGATCCCTTAAAGACTGCTGCTGATGCTTAGTGCCAGGCTCCACCTCCATACTGACACAATCCTCCTCCTCCTCCTTGTCCTCGTCCTCTTCCTGTGTGATCGGCGGGCACGCAGGAACACTGTCTGGATAAAGGGGGCCTTGAGCCTCTGTTCTGCCTCAAGTGCCCTGTCCATTATTCCACGCAGCGTGTGCTCCAACAGGTGGACAAGGGGGACAGTGTCACTGATGCATGCACTGTCACTGCTCACCATCCTTGTGGCCTCCTCAAATGGTGACAGAACAGTGCATGCATCCCTGATCATGGCCCACTGGCGTGGGGAAAAAAATCCAAGCTCCCCTGACCCTGTCCTGATGCCATAGTTGCACAGGTACTCATTGATGGCCCTCTGCTGCGTGTGCAGCCGCTGCAGCATGGCCAACGTTGAGTTCCACCTGGTAGGCATGTCACAGATTAGGCGGTTCTTGGGCAGGTTAAACTCCTTTTGGAGGTCTGCCAGCCAAGCACTGGCATTATATGACCGGCGGAAATGCACACAGACTTTCCTGGCCTGCCTCAGGACATCCTGTAAGCCCGGGTACCTGCCCAAGAACCAATGCATCACCAAGTTAAGAACTGTTTTGAACCGAACAGAACCGCTCGGTACTCTTGTTTCTGTCCCCCTGGCCAAATTAACCTTCGATGTAAAAATGTGCACATTCAACCACAAATCACTGACACGGACACGTTCAGTAAGTTTGGTACTTCTGTCGTTTACTTCCTGGACTCAGGATTATATACCGAGAGCCGGATATTTCGTTATCAAATCAAATATCAAATAAAACAAGCGTGTACAAACCACAATTTATACATATTCATTATTGTGACGAAATGTAAGCTTTGCTGGGTTATATCTGTATAAGGAGATAGCAGACTATCATAGCTAATTATGGTGTCTTATTCTCAGTTCCTGTTTATCTTGAGTGTAATATCATAGGCCTGAAAATAGGTGCAATCTTCTTCTTAACTTTGTTCTTTAACTCTTGCAGTTCTGTTTCACATGAGGGGAGAAGCTGGCAGACATCTAATTTGAGCATGATTAAGGCTAATAGCTGGTTATAAGAAAATAAGCACTTATATTTATGCGATTATATTAGAAATAGGCATTTCACAATAACACTCATAATCACATTCCATTACAGTCCCCCCTTGAAATGCGTATTTTCTTAAAACTGTCCCTCACACTGGAGAACAATCTGTCATTACCACCTAGCTCATTTCACTGACTGCAACTCTTTTAAGCTGTATGTAGAGAAAGGGCTGTGACTAGCTCACCACCCCCCTCGATACAGCTGGTGAAATGCCGCCAGGTGCTATCTGTCCCTATAGCTCTACGGTGTTGCATCTCGGGGAAGGGTGACTGTAAAGGAGCGTACTGCATAACTTTTATCATAGGTTTCATCAAGCCTTACATAGACATCGTCGTCATCTGGGATCTCTTAGTTCACAAATCTGGGGGTATTTTGGTCAACAGCTTTTTCCACACACTTCTTAATACAGGGGAAGACACAGCAGATTATGGCAGCTATTGTCAGGACGGCTATCCCTATCTGGGTCAGTAGTCCCTGCCATCCTCCCTTTAGCCAGGTAAAATGCTGGTCCCATGGGTTGGTGAGCCCTGAGTTCTGTTTCAGTTCTTTGGATAAGTCCTCAAGTTTCTGGATGGCTAAAGTCACTTTACCATTTGGGCCGGTGTTGTCTGGGATGTAAGTGCAACATGTACTTGTCTCAGGGATCATCTTGCATGCACCCCTCTTCTCAGCTAGGAGCATGTCTAAGACCATACGGTTTTGGAAAGTCATGTGTGATGCTGCCTCTAACTGTTCGCCCAGACCTTGGAGTGCATCCCTGGTGTAATTGACAAATCTTTGCTGGTTGTAGTAGATGTAATTTATCCAGTCTACATTCTTGTTTACAGTGATAATGGGAATCAGCGACGCAAAACCTGCTGCTACTTGGTCTCTTGCTTTGAATTCATCTGGGACCCCCCTTGGGACCCCTATGGCGTCTATGTATACATGGGGGTCAAAGCTTCCCGCTGGGGCACTCCTACGTTTCCTGTTTGATTTATGTGCATCACTGGCTGCCGGCTCTGCGGTTTGTGGGAGAATATGCAGGGGCATTATGGCTTTAGCTAGTGCATATTCTCCTGTCCACTGTCCTGTCATTCTACTTCTAACTTTTATGTCCCCACAAATCCAGTACACGTCTCCTAGGGACTGGACTTGATTCTGCACTAGGTCTGCAGACACCTCACTATAAGTCTTGCAGTTACCCTCAGTGAAGTTCCCAAGGAATTTTCCCACCCCATGGTACTTCCTATAATATGTATAATTGCCAGGATATATAGTAATATCTTCTGCTGGTTTAGGGGCTTTAGTGACTATGGAGTACTCCTTTTTCCAATGCTCGCATAGGGAGTGGTTTGTAGCTGTGTTTGTAAACAAACTAAGGACACAGGTCTCATGTTCTGGGGGTATGTTAAGGGGGACTGTTCATAGATGTGGTTTAGCCCCCCCCACACACTTAGCAATTAGTCTTGTTATGTTTCCCTGCATTATACCTCATCCATTCGAGCCATAAGTTGACATCTGAAAAACCGGTCTCAGCAGCCATGGTGTCCTCAAAGGTAGGGTCTGCTATGGCTACCATGTCTTCTAATGTTTGCATGTGAGGCTTTAGGGGGTTCGAATTGGATGTAGATTGGGGAACTGTCCACTCTGGATTATTGAACATGTCTTTCAGTTGAAAAGGTTTCCTAAAGCTGGGATACCCATTTGCCCACCACAGACCCAATACCCACTGTCCCCTGGGCTGGAATTCTCAACGGTTAATCTAAACTCTTTTGTGAAGTATTGATCTGTGTACTTGTTGATTGTCATTCTGTCTAGGAGTGATTTCCCATTCTTGTCTTTCTTATTTTGGGCGATTTCAGGCTTATACCCCCAGTTTGTCTCCCCAGTGTTCCAACCCACTGCTCCCCAGTAATCACAGTTGTCGCCCCAGTAGTCATTGGTAACACATACATACACAGTCATGGGACCTACTGTTCCTTCATAGGATCGGATTCTGTAATCTGTACCTGGAAGTATCTTACTATAAGGGGATATAAACGTGGCAACATGTGTGTTGGATGAATTATACCAGAATTGGGTTATGCCATCTTTCTGTTTGATGGCTACTTCTTGTGCCTGAACAACAATCACAATAAAATCTCTTCAGCCTCTTCCTCAGGCACAGGACTTGCGGTGAGAGGCGTGTATCCATGAGTTCCTTCCGGACACTTTTACTGATGTGGTGGTTGTCAGAAGGACTTGGAAAGGACCATCATATCTGGGTCCAAGGGTGTGTTTCCTCAAAAACTTCTTTATCAGGACCCAATCACCAGGGACCAACTTGTGCGATCCTGTGTCTAACTCAGGATCTGGAATGGAAAACCACTTGCGCATGGATACCGGTTAATTCTCGAGATAGAACAGTCACATAATCAGTTAATACATCAGATTGCAGTTGCAACTGTTGTGGAAAATAACAACCCAGTCTGGGGGCTGAGCCAAACAATATCTCATAGGGTGACAAACCATGATTTCCCCTTGGGGTGTACCTGACACTGAACAAGGCAATGGGTAGGCTGTCTGGCCAACTCATTCCTGTTTCCTGAGACATCTTTAGCACTCTAGACTTTATTGTGCCATTTAGTCTTTCCACCTTTCCACTACTCTGAGGATGGTATGGAGTGTGGAAAGCTAGTGTGACCCCTAAGGCTGTCCATATCTCCTTGGTTACTGAGGCCGTGAAAGCCGGCCCCTGATCACTCTCTATAACCTCTGGGGCACCATATCTGCACACTATTTCTGTTAAAAGTCTTTTAGCTGTGGTCTTCGCTGTCATGTTGGTAATGGGACAGGCTTCCGGTCTACGTGGCAGACGCAGTCTCTTGCAGGGGCGGATCCAGGGGGGGGCAACGGGGCAATTGCCTCCTCCAAGAATGCTGGTGAGAGGGCAGACAGCTGGGTCCGTGGGAGAGAGCGAGCGGACGGCCGGGCGGGTGACAGTCTGAGACTGACAGTGGGCGGGTGCGAGAGCGGACGGCCGGGCTGGTGATAGTCTGAGACTGACTGTCAGTCTCAGACTATCACCAGCCCGGCCGTCCGCTCTCTCTCACGCGCCCAATGTCAGTCACTGACAGTGGGCGGGTGAGAGAGCGGACGGCGGGGGGGTCTGGTGACAGTCTGAGACTGACAGTGGGGTGGGCGGGTAAGAGCGGACGGCCGGGGGGGCTGGTGACAGTCTAAGCCTGACAGTGGGGTGTGCGGGTAAGAGCAGATGGCCGGGGGGCTGGTGACAGTCTAAGCCTGACAGTGGGGTGGGCGAGTGAGAGCGGACGGCCGGGCTGGCTGCTGATGACAGTCAGCGAGTGGGCGGGTGACATTTAGAGAGCGGCCGGGCTGCTGGCCAATCAGGGAGCCAGCGGGCAGGGGAGCAGAGAGATGACATCACCTCTCACCGCCCGCCCTGCATCCCTGCAGTTCCACCCTCACTGTGCAGGTAGCTACGGGCAGCAGAGAGATTACATCATCTCTCTGCTGCCTGACTGGTAATCTGCTGCCTCACCCTCTGGGAAGCAGAAAGTTACAATTGTAGCTGTAGCAGGCAAGTGACAATCCGCAACGTGTGGCAGATGATGTGGCAAGTGACAATCTGCATCTGGTGGCAGGCGACGTGGCAAGTGACATTCTGCAACTGGTGGCAGGCAACATGGCAAGTGACAATCCACAATGTGTGGCATGTGACGTGACAATCCTCATCTGGTGGCAGGTGACGTGGCAAGTGACAATCTTCATCTGGTGGCAGGCGACGTGGCAAGTGACACTCTGCATCTGGTGGCAGGCGATGTGGCAAGTGACAATCCGCAATGTGTGGCAGGCGACGTGACAATCCGCATCTGGTGGCAAGGTGACGTGGCAAGTGACAATCCGCATCTGGTGGCAGGTGACGTGACAATCCGCATCTGGTGGCAAGGTGACGTGGCAAGTGACAATCCGCATCTGGTGACGTGGCAAGTGACAAACCGCATCTGGTGGCAGGTGACGTGGCAAGTGACAATTGTAGCAGGAAAGTGACAATCCACATCTGGGGGCAGGTGACATGGCAAGTGACAATCTGCAATGTGTGGCATGTGAAGTGGCAAGTGACAATCCGCATCTGGTGGCAGGAAACGTGGCAAGTGACACGCTTGGGGCCCCCACTGACTCTGCATTATGGTGAGTTGAACTATTTCATTTTATATAACAATGTAATAATAGAAAAAATGCGCTTCAATCATAGTTACATAGTTACATAGTTACATAGTAGGTGAGTTTAAAAAAAGACACAAGTCCATCAAGTCCAACCTATGTGTGTGATTATGTGTCAGTATTTCATTACATATCCCTGTATGTTGCGGTCATTCAGGTGATTATCTAATAGTTTCTTGAAGCTTTCAATGCTCCCCGCTGAGACCACCGCCTATGGAAGGGAATTCCACATCCTTGCCGCTCTTACAGTAAAGAACCCTCTACGTAGTTTAAGGTTAAACCTCTTTTCTTCTAATTGTAATGAGTGGCCACGAGTCTTATTAAACTCTCTTCTGCGAAAAAGTTTTATCCCTATTGTGGGGTCACCAGTACAGTATTTGTAAATTGAAATCATATCCCCTCTCAAGCGTCTCTTCTCCAGAGAGAATAAGTTCAGTGCTCGCAACCTTTCCTCATAACTAAGATCCTCCAGACCCTTTATTAGCTTTGTTGCCCTTCTTTGTACTCGCTCCATTTCCAGTACATCCCTCCTGAGGACTGGTGCCCAGAACTGGACAGCATACTCCAGGTGCGGCCGGACCAGAGTCTTGTAGAGCGGGAGAATTATCTTTTTATCTCTGGAGTTGATCCCCCTTTTAATGCATGCCAATATTCTGTTTGCTTTATTAGCAGCAGCTTGGCATTGCATGCCATTGCTGAGCCTATCATCTACTAGGACCCCCAGGTCCTTTTCCATCCTAGATTCCCCCAGAGGTTCTCCCCCCAGTGTATAGATTGCATTCATATTTTTGCCACCCAAATGCATTATTTTACATTTTTCTACATTGAACCTCATTTGCCATGTAGTCGCCCACCCCATTAATTTGTTCAGGTCTTTTTGCAAGGTTTCCACATCCTGCGGAGAAGTTATTGTCCTGCTTAGCTTCTTATTGTCTGCAAATACAGAGATTGAACTGTTTATCCCATCCTCCAGGTCGTTTATAAACAAATTAAATAGGATTGGTCCCAGCACAGAACCCTGGGGAACCCCACTACCCACCCCTGACCATTCTGAGTACTCCCCATTTATCACCACCTTCTGAACACGCCCTTGTAGCCAGTTTTCAATCCATATACTCACCCTATGGTCCATGCCAACGGACCTTATTTTGTACAGTAAACGTTTATGGGGAACTGTGTCAAATGCTTTTGCAAAATCCAGATACACCATGTCTACGGGCCTTCCTTTATCTAGATGGCAACTCACCTCCTCATAGAAGGTTAATAGATTGGTTTGGCAAGAACGATTCTTCATGAATCCATGCTGATTACTGCTAATGATATCATTCTTATTACTAAAATCTTGTATATAGTCCTTTATCATCCCCTCCAAGAGTTTACATACTATTGATGTTAGGCTAACTGGTCTGTAATTCCCAGGGATGTTTTTTGGGCCCTTTTTAAATATTGGTGCTACACTGGCTTTTCTCCAATCAGCTGGTACCATTCCAGTCAATAGACTGTCTGTAAAAATTAGGAACAACGGTCTGGCAATCACCTGACTGAGTTCCCTATGTACCCTCGGATGCAAGCCATCTGGTCCCGGTGATTTATTAATGTTAAGTTTCTCAAGTCTAATTTTAATTCCGTCCTCTGTTAACCATGTAGGTGCTTCCTGTGTTGTGTCATGAGGATAAACACTGCAGTTTTGGTTACTGAAGCACCCCGATTCACTCGTGAATACTGAGGAGAAGAATAAATTCAATACCTTTGCCATCTCCCCATCCTTTGTAACCAAATGTCCTTCCTCATTCTTTATGGGGCCAATATGGTCTGTCCTCCCTTTTTTACTGTTTACATACTTAAAGAATTTCTTGGGATTTTTTTTGCTCTCCTCCACTATGTGTCTTTCATGTTCTATCTTAGCCGTCCTAATTGCACCCTTACATTTCTTATTGCATTCTTTATAAAGTCTGAATGCTGAACCATGGTGCTGTGATGATTGAAGCGCCAACACCAGCCATTTCCCTGATAAATTCTCCCCAAAAAACGTATTTTCTGGCAGTGCCCCTCCTGAGACTAGACTCTGGATCCGCCCCTGAGGCCAAGCGTGTCTCCAGACATAAACCCTATTGAGCATCTGTGGGCAGTCCTCAAATGGAAGGTGGAGGAGCACAAGGTCTCACATCCACCAGCTCCATGATGTTGTCATGGAGGAGTGGAAGAGGACTCCAGTGGCAACCTGTGAAGCTTTGGAGAAAAAGTAGAAAAATGTGCAGCGCTATAAACAAACTAATATCAAAAAATAAAAAATATCGACAATAATGAAAATTAAGGTGATCAAAAAATCGAACATGTGAAGATGTTATCAATGACAAAAATATTGAGAAATACAATAACATATACTCAATGAAAAAATAAAATTTGAGAACTATAATGACATATACTCAATGAAAAATAGTGTCCATATGTGATATTGAGGAGCCACAAGAGCTCATAATAAGTCCCAAAAGTGTGTAATCCAATACAAATAAGTGATAGTCACTAAAATCCACCACCAGAACTACCAGTCTCTTACCGGAAAGATTTGACAAGCACCTGACACCTGACAAGCCAATCAAGCTTCAGGGGTAAAAGTTCCAAAGTGATGGGTTCAGCAGGATAGATGCAGATTAAATCCAGAAGCAGGTCAGCCAAACCATGAGAGTAAAAAAGAAAAGAGGGGGCACATAGCATAATTCCATGATGGATATTTATTGTGAAAAAGAATATAAGAATTACACTTACATTTTCCAATGTTAAAACAAGCGCTTCAGAACAGGACAGTAACTGTGGACCTACGCGTTTCGCCTAAACAGGTATCATCTGGGGTGCTGGTCCCCCACAGTCACTGTCTATATATAAATGAAAGGAGCCCCATAATGAGCAACAGCCCTGGCGTTCGTATCCAGCTAATCTGTGTGTACTTCTGGTTTTGGGCAAGATGGCACCGCCGCATGCGTCTCAAGCCTCGTTCTGAAAACCGGAAGTGTAACCAGACTGTTATCTAGACTACTTCTGGGTATTTGGGCAAGATGGCGTGAGAGCTGGTGCTCACAATGGTTGCCCATATACTAGTATTACAATGGTAAACACATTAAGATCAATAAACAATACTGTACGTATGGGCAAATGTAAATATATATGTAGACAAATGTAACTACATATGTAAATAAGATAGAATGAGATAAAAATACACTGAGAAAGCGAGAGAGACCAGTGAAGTGCACCTAGGATAGATGATCTATACTAGAGTATGTTAACCTTGATTAATAAAAGCGTTAATATCCCACTCTATGTTTAGACCATAGAGCGAGTGAGTTTGAAGCTGATATACCAAGTACGTTTCTAAACGGGAGACTCCCCTAGTTTTGGCACCCCCTCTCCATGGGGGAATATATTTGTCAATAATGACAAATTGGGAACCTCTAGGGTCCCAACCATGATGTTTTCTGTAGTGCCTGGGTAGATTATGTGTGGTGTCACCACTCTTATGCCCCGTACACACGGTCGGACTTTGTTCGGACATTCCGACAACAAAATCCTAGGATTTTTTCCGACGGATGTTGGCTCAAACTTGTTTTGCCTACACACGGTCGCACAAAGTAGTCGGAATTTCCGATCGCCAACAACGCGGTGACGTCAAGCACGTACGACGAGACTAGAAAAGGCCGGTTCAGAACCAAGCGCAGCACCCTTTGGGCTCCTTTTGCTAATCTCGTGTTAGTAAAAGTTTGGTGAGAGACGATTTGCGCTTTTTCAGACTCGTGGCTTTCAGATCGTTTTCTGACGTTCAGTTTGTGCTTGTGGGTTTGTATCTGCTCTTCAGTGCGTGCAAGCAAGTTCCGCGTGACTTAGTCATTGTATTCTTGTTCGTTCGTTACTGTTTTTCAGGTCGCTCTTCACAGGCCTTGCTGTTCTTCAGTGCGTTCTGTTACTTCGTTCTGAGCAGCCGACCGTTTTCTAGCCATGTTGCGTATGCGTACTCCTCGTAGAGTTCGTGCTGTGCGGGGGCTTGGTGTTGGGGTCCTGACCTTGACACAAGTCCAGTCCATGAACAGGGTGGGGAGGAGTTCATGGACCAAGAATTGGTTGCTTCAGCGTGACCAGTTCTGTCATATGCCTTTGCTCCGTGAGATCCGTGAGAATAATCCTGATGATTTCAGGAACTTTCTCAGGATGACGGACCCCGTGTTTCACCGTCTGTTGGCTTCGCTGACCCCCTATATCAGCAGGCAGGATACCTGCATGAGGCAAGCCATCACTCCGGAGCAGAGGTTGGTCGCTACCTTGCGGTATTTGGCCACAGGGAGAAGTCTGCAGGACTTGAAGTTCTCGACAGGCATCTCCCCCCAGGCTCTGGGGATCATTATCCCAGAGACCTGTTCTGCCATCATCCAGGTCCTGCAGAAGGAGTATATGAAGGTAAGGTTTTTTTCCTTTTATATCACATTTTATTGTATTGAATGTTTGATAATATATTGTATTTCTTTCCTCATTCCCTAATTACCATGATTGTAATATGCTGTGAATGTCCCCTTTGTCCTCATGCATGCTGGATTTTTATGTAATTATTATTTTAGGTCCTTCATACATATTTGCCCTTCAATAACCTCTCCAGCATGGTGTCTCCTGCCCTATATTCACCTCATGTAGTCACTTAACAATGTATTTTATCAGCTCCATAGTAGTGCTTTACCCCAAACACCCCCTAAAATGTTTTGAAATGTTATTTTTGATTTAAATTCAGGCAGAGGGCCAGAGGCTTTTTTTTGTGGTGTCCCCAAATTTTTGGTAACCCTCCCTCCCCCAACTGCTAAGTCAGCTGATCCCTATTCTCTATTCTCAATCATCTATCTGCTGACTTTGCCAAACCCATACACACTATACCCACCTCTTTAGTGCTCAGATTTATGGATGAATTCCCCAAAGCATGTAGTGCAAGGGCCTGCCTGTATACTTTCCAATGGTACTGTTTAAAGTTCTTGTATCCTATTATGATCTTGATAGGTAATAGCAGAATGTTCAAATGTCCTCAAATGTGTACAGTGTGTATTTATATCTTTGTATTATGACACTTCTTACCTGTCCAGTGGTCTGCCAATAGTGTAACTAAGGAGGGGCTGTTCCAAGTAATACCCTGTATTTAGGCATTCATCTCTCAATGAAGTGAAGAGGGTTACCTGTCCAAGAGTTCCCCCCCCTATAATGTTAGAAATGGCCCATGAGAGGGGGGGTGGAATATGATAGTTGTACCCTATACTTTGTTGTTGTTAAATTCCCCTTAATAAATGCTATCTGGAGGTTGCCCCATAATGTTTGTGTCTAATCTGCTTGCCAGGTTTCTGTGAAAAAATAGTAATGTTTATTGTTTTTTCCTCAACAGTTTCCTTCCACGCCACAGGAATGGCAGACTGTGGCCTCCCACTTTGCCCAGCGGTGGTACTTTCCTAACTGCGGAGGGGCAATTGATGGGAAACACGTCCACATCGTCCCACCACACAACTCGGGGTCGTACTATTATAATTACAAAGGGTTTAATAGTATAGTGATGTTGGCGGTGGTGTCGGCTAATTACGACTTCTTGTATGTGGACGTGGGGAAGAATGGCCGGATGTCCGATGGTGGAGTGATCGCCCAGATGGAGTTCTACAGGCGTCTCCAGAAAGGCAGCTTGGACTTGCCACCTCCAGAGGACAATGTTGAAGGTCTCCCATTTGTGTTCGTTGCTGATGAAGCATTTGCGCTGGGGGACCACCTGATGCGGCCATTCCCGATGAGGACCCTCACCCCGGAACAGAGGGTTTTTAATTACCGGCTGGCCAGAGCCCGAAGAGTGGTGGAGAACACATTTGGAATCCTGGCCAGCTGGTTCCGATTATTTATGACACCCATCCATATGGCGGAGTATAAACTGAACCATATAATACTTGCCTGCTGTGTTCTCCATAATTTTCTACGAAAACATTCAGCCAACTATGCTGGCTCAGTTGGGCCTGAGGCCGGAATCCCAAATACATCAACAATGACGGCACTTGAAAGTGGCCGTCCTGGCTTGCCCTCCCTGAATGCCCGTGATGTCCGGTTACGATACCTGGAGTTCTTTGCGGGTAGGGGGGCTATCAATATGCCAGACAATATGTGACACCTTTTTCAAATAAAAAACAACCAAAAGAAATTCTTGGTGGACATTTACTGCTTGTGTTTGTTTTAGCTGACCCTGACAGAAATGTGTTGAGTGCATAAAATGTCGTGATTGGGTAACCTTATAAAAAAACAGTGTTGGCTGGTACTTCCTAAATGCAAAAACACATTTCACTACAAGTGCACTTGCAACTGCACTGAACCTGCACTTGTAGTACAAAGAGGATTTGCCCTTAGGAAATAACCCCCATTTGTGCATAAAACAACAATTACATCACCCCAAAAAAGTTTTGTAGTGTTGAGACAATAATCCACACATTCTTGAGTAAGGCACTTTTTTATACCTGCACAATCACATGCGCATTTACCAAAGGTTTTTAAAACAAACCAACATGTTTGTTGTATAACAATGTTTGCAGTAGCATTATGAAAATTCAAAATATCCATTTCAGATAAAACAGGCCTGTGTAAAACCAACAAGAAAGCCAAAAAACTTGAACTTACAAAGTTCACATTAGGTAAAACCTGAAGGCTATATCAGACATCAGTATTTATGAACTGGGTTTGATATAGCGTTCAGATGGGTGGAAATCACCCCTGGAAAAGCCAAATTTGGAAGTTGCACACCAATTTACAAATGTCCACATGTGCTATCTGCCATCATGGGGGATCAAGGGACGTGTTTGGGGGGAGCAAGCCCTTCCTCAACGCTACTTTATAATTGAGGAAGGGGTTGCCCCCCCAAAACGCGTCCATTGATCTCCCGTGATGGCAGATAGCACATGTTGGCACACTGTGTGCATCCTGCAAATTTGGCTTTTCTAAACATAGAAAAAATTTTGGAATGCTAAAACAGGTGATTTTGTGGGGTTTAAATTCGTCCCAAAACATCAATGATGTTATTATTTTTTTTAATAACATCATTGATTTGTTGCTGTATGTTGTGCAATTCGAGATTACACCCCATGATCTCCCCGATGAGTATCTGGGCACTTTCAGATGTAAAGCGTTCTGGATCCCTCACATCACGATCACCTAAAAAGAGATAAAGAACAAAAAAAAAGGTCTCAAAAATCTGCCACCATCCATCTCTTTTACCTGAGCCTGTGGTCGCAGACACTCACCTGTTGTGGTGCCAATCTCCACCACGTCTTCTTCTTCCTCCTGCTCAGCATCTTGTGTTTGCGGTATTTCCCCTTCTTCCAGAGGTGGGGGGTCTGTGGTCTCCTGGGATGCGGAGTGTCCTCCGAGTCTTTTCTCCCCTATGTAAAACAAAAATGGTATACTTAGCACACAGATATTTGATGGCAGAACTATAGAAATAGGAAACATTGCTTGGAAGTGGGGTACAATTGTCTATTTTAGCAGAGTTCCAAGATGTATATTTTTTATTGGCCTTTGTCAAGCTGCAATACTTTACCTGTTTGGTACAAGCTTCACAGATGGAGCCCCCCCTATAGTATACACTGGAGCACCTGTGTGCCGCCCCTAATAAAAATGGTGTTCTTGTGTCCCACACTAGTGCTCCAGTGTCCAGATGTGAAAACAGCTGCTCAGTGTCCTCTCCTTACACACAATCTAGTTTGCATTTCATTCTAGTAACAAAACCATCTACACAAACAAATATTTGGCATCCAAGTAGGCCCCCAAAAATATGTGAAAATGCATATGGCCTAAACAATGGTGTTCTAGAGGCCGAAAGAAAAATGTTTGATACGAACGAATAATGTGCCCATGAACATTAAAGTTGACCTTTGGAAACGTTACAACTAATGAAAGCATATGGAGCAGAACGAACGTAATAAAGACAGAAAGAATAGGAACACAGCACAACTACTTACTTTTTTGCAGCACTCTCCGGATCTTTCGGTACTGCTCTGGCTCTCTCAACTTCAGGTCCGACCACCGCTTCCTGAGCTGATCTTTAGACCTTCGTACCCCGAAATTCCGCTCTAGACTCCTGACCACTTTCGCCACGATCTTGGCCTTTCGGATGTTGGGGTTGGAGTAAGGCCCATATTTTCCGTCATAGTCGGACTTCCTCATGATGTCGACCATCTCCAACATCTCCCCAAACGACATATTTGTGGCCTTAAAACGTCTCCTTCTGGATCGGGACGTGCCTGGATCCGCCCTTTCCTCCTCCTCGTTGCTACAATTAGCCCGCACCTGCTGTATGTCCGCCATCATGCTCTTCCCCCACTGCGCCGAACGAAAAGGGGCGGGGAATACACTAGAAAGAACGTCAGGGGCGGGCAGAGTTACACGCATGCGCAGTGTATATAAAGCGTAACACGCGTGCGTATTACGTTGGATCTGTGAGCGGAGGAAGGAGCATTGGACGCGCCGAACGTACAAACGAAGGTAAGAGACAAACTTGGGCCTATACTGCTTCTAGATTGAGGCCTATATTGTTACAAGATTAGGAGAGTTTTGTCTGACATTAGGCTTTGTCTTGTGTTGTGTCTTGCAGTGAACATGGATATGGTACAGAAAGATCAGGACTTCATTTCAGTCTTCATAGAGATGCTAAGGGAGCTGCCCTGTCTGTGGGAGATTAAACACCCCCATTACAAGAACCAAACAAAGAGGAAGGCAGCACTGGAGCAATTGTGTGAATTTGTGAAGCAGGTGATCCCCACAGCAGACATCACTTATTTAAAGTTTATCATTGGTGGCCTGAGGAACACATATCTGAAGGAGCGCTATAAAGTCCTGGATTCACAGAGATCCGGAGCAGCAGGTGACATCTATGTCCCCAGGATGTGTTACTACGACAAGCTGCACTTTCTGGCAGGCCAGACTGAACCCAGGCCATCCCTCTCCGGTCTTCCTTCCACGCTTCCTTCCCCCCCCGGCTGAGGCTTCTGACGCCCAACCTGGGCCTTCCAGGCCACATGTGGAGGAGCCCAGATTGAGCCAGGTATAGCATTCCTCTAAATATTTCTGCTTGTCCAATCAATGATGTTAACTAGATGTTAGTTTGGAGTACTAATTTATGATTGTGATTGATGATGCAAAAACTAAAACTATGTCCCTTTTTCATACACAGGGAAGTCTCAGCCATGAGGTGGCCGGGCCGAGTCAGCTGGCTGATATCAAGGTCCCTCCACCCCCCCTGGAAACAGAAAGTGGCAGTAGGAGGAGTACCCTAGAGGAGGCTGCTATCAGATTTTTTTGTAGGGCTACAGAGGTCCTGGGAGCACCACACACCAGGCAGGAGAACTTTGCTGCATTCATAGCCTATAAAATGCAGAGGATGGAGGAGGGCCAAAAAGCCATGTGTGAGGCCCTCATATCTGAGGCTCTGGCTAAAGGTATGAGGGGCCAAATTACACCTCACACACAGCTTTGAGATGGTCCTCCTCCTCCTCCTGCAGGTCCTACTCCTCCTCCAGGTCCTACTCCTCCTCCTGCCACATCTACAACTGCACAGCCACAGCCCGGAAGGAAGTGTGAAAGGAAGACCAGACAGTGAGGACCCTGGATCCAGTCTGTTGGGCCAAAAGATGCAGCCTCTTGTGGTACCACAGCCTGGGGACACTGATGTCATTTGCTGCTATCCAAGTCTCTGTGAATCCCGGACCAGACTGCCCTCCCTTACATATGGACTCCTCAGGCCACCAATTTTTATGTTGAAGAATTGATGTCTGCCGTGGGGGTCCCAGGCTTCACTAATTTCTGCTGTTGATCCAGTGTTGCCTTCCTCTTTGTTTGGTTCTGATCCCTTAATAAAGGATTTTTGTTTTGAATTATACTCTCCTATGTGTTTTACTTCAAAAATGATGGTTTGTTTGTGAGGATTCAGGTACATTTCTAATATACAATGTGAAATGAACAAGGGACACCAACAACAAAAAATCTCATGGAGATTAAATAATAAAAGATATCAATGGTGTTGGGGTAACTTGCCACACAAAACACACACAAAAATATTCTGGAGTAAAAATAAAAATAACATTGAACAAAGATCAGCCTTGGAAAAAATCCAAACATTAAAGAAAAAAAAAGGCTTAAAAACCAAAAAAAAAAAATAAAAAATATAAAACTGTCAGATGTGACAACTAATAACAATATATTGAGGGAATGCCACTAAAAAAACACAAATAAAAGTTTGTGAGAAGTGTGTGTGAATATGAGCATCAAAACGACTTAATTCTTGTCACATTATAAAGAAGAAGAGAGTGCGCTGTGTTAAACCATATTTTACATTGCACCGTGACGAAAGTGCTGTATCCATTGCGAACGCTAAGTTTACCAGAACGAGCTATCCCGTGTCGGAATTTCTTCTGAGCATGCGTGGCACTTTGTGCATCGGAACAGGCCACACACGGTCGGAATTGACGCGATCGGATTTTGTTGTCGGAAAATTTTATCTCCTGCTGTCCAACTTTGTGTGTCGGAAAATCCGATGGAAAATGTCCGATGGCGCCCACACACGGTCGGAATTTCCGACAACACGCTCCGATCGGACATTGTCCATCGGAAAATCCGACCGTGTGTACGGGGCATTAATCTTTGCAATGTGTTCTCCTACCCTTACGGAAAATGCACGGATGGTACGTTCTACGTATTGTTTTCTGCAGGGGCAGGTAATCATATACACAACGTGTGTAGTGGCACAGGTCCAAAATGATTTAATGGGATAAACCTTATTAGTAACATTAGATTTAAATTCCAAACTTTTATGTCTTCCACAGACATTGTGTTGGCAAACCATACATTTCTTGCAAGGAAAGTATCCGACCATGTTATGGAAAAAGGAGGGACGTGTAGGGGGATTAATGGTATTAGGGGCAATTTTGGCTTGAAGTGAGGGTGCACCTCTAAAGATGACTTTTGGTCATTCAGGAAGCAATGTTTCCAAGATGTGGTCATTTTTAAGGATGCCCCAATGACGATTGATAATATTTTTGATTTCTTTATGCTGAACAGAGAATGTAGTAAGCATAGAACACTTGTAAGAATCGTCTGATTCACGTGAAGGTTTAGGTGTAAGAAGAGAACATCTGTTTACCATTGCCACCTGTTGTATCTCAGAATTAAGTGTTAACTCATAGTATCCCTTTTCAATAAACCTCTGAGGATGGATGCTTGGACTAGATAGGTGTCAACATCTGTGCAATTTCTACGCAGCCTAAGGAATTGGTTGCAAGGAACAGATTTAAGCCATGATCGATGATGACAGCTGTCTGTGGGTATAAAGCTGTTTCGATCCATGCTCTTAAAATAAGTCTGAAACTTAAACTGTACTGAACAGATCTCTATCTCAAGATCTAGGAAATGTATTTTCGAAGAAATGAACTCGTATGACAATGAGATACCACGATCATTATCATTGAGACACGTAAACATTTTTTTGAGAGATTCAGGGGTGCCTTTCCATAGAAGGAGGATGTTGTTTATATATCTGGCCCACAGAACAAGAGAAGGTCTGTGTTCAGAATAGATGACATCTTCCTCCCACTTGGCCATGAAAAGATTAGCGAGGGTGGGGGCAAATTTGACCCCCATCGCAACGCCTTTTTATTGCAGGAAAAACCTTTGGTCGAACCAGAAGTAATTGTGTGTTGTAGCGAATTCTAATAGTTCAACCACATATTCTTTCTGTTGACCAGTGAGGGAGTCCTCACGTTGAAGAAAATGTATGACTGCCTCTATGCCTCTAGTATGAGGAATGCAAGTATACAGAGACACCACATCAGCAGTCGCCATTATCAGGTCATCCTGTATGTCAATATTCTCCAAAAGTCTAATGCCCTGTACACACGATCGGACATTGATCGGACATTCCGACAATAGAATCCTAGGATTTTTTCTGACGGATGTTGGCTCAAACTTGTCTTGCATACACACGGTCGCACAAAGTTGTCGGAATTTCCGATCACCAAGAACGCGGTGACGTACACCATGTACGACAAAGCTAGAAAAGGGCAGTTCTGAACCAAGCACGGCACCCTTTGGGCTCCCTTTGCTCATCTCGTGTTAGTAAAAGTTTGGTGAGAGGCAATTGGCGCTTTTTCAGACTCGTGGTTTTCAGATCGTTTTTTGCTGTTCAGTTTGTGCTTGTGGGTTTGTATCTGCTCTTCAGTGCGTGCAGTCAGTTCGTATTGGATTATTCAGTGCGTTCTCGTCCACTCGTTGCTGTTTTTCAGGTCGCTCTTCACAGGCCTTGCTGTTCTGTTACTTCGTTCTGAGCAGCCGACCGTTTTCTAGCCATGTTGCGTATACGTACTCCTCGTAGAGTTTGTGCTGTGCGGGGGCTTGGTGTTGGGGTCCTTACCTTGACACAAGTCCAGTCCATGAACAGGGTGGGGAGAAGTTCATGGACCAAGAATTGGTTGCTTCAGCGTGACCAGTTCTGTCACATGCCTTTGCTCCGTGAGAATAATCCTGATGATTTCAGGAACTTTCTCCAGATGACGGATCCCATATTTCACGGTTTGTTGGCTTTGCTGACCCCTTATATTAGCAGGCAGGATACCTGCATAAGGCAAGCCATCACTCTGGAGCAGAGGCTAGTCGCCACCCTGCGGTACTTGGCGATGGGGAGAAGCCTGCAGGACCTCAAGTTCTCAACAGGCATCTCCCCCCAGGCTCTGGGGATCATTATCCCAGAGACCTGTTCTGCCATCATCCAGGTCCTGCAGAAGGACTATATTAAGGTAAGATTTTTATCCTTTTATATCACATTTTATTGTATTTAATGTTTAACAATATATTGTATTTCTTTACTCATTCCCTAATTACCATGATTGTAATATGCTGTGAATGTCCCCTTTATCCTCATGCATGCTGGATTTTTATGTACTTATTTTTTTTGTCCTTCATGCATATTTGCCTTCACTTACCTCCCCAGCATGCTCTCCTGGCCCTATATTCACCTCATGTAGTCACTTAACAATGTATTTTGTCAGCTCTATAGTAGTGCTTTACCATAAAAACCCCCTAAAATGTTTAAAAATGTGATTTGTGCTTTAAATTCAGGTAGAGTGCCAGAGGCTTTTTTTTGGGTCCCCAAATCATTTGGAACCCTCCCTTCCCCCAACTGCTAAGTCAGCTAATACCAATTCTCTATCTAACCTCAATCATCTATCTGCTGACTTTGCCAAACCCATACACACTATACCCATCTTTTTTTGTGGTCATATTTATGGATGAATTCCCCAAAGCATGTAGTGCAAGGGCCTGCCTGAATACTTTCAAATGGTACTGTTTAAAGATTTTGTATACTATTATTATCTTGATAGGAAATAGCAGAATGTCCAAATGTGCTCAAATGCATACAATGTGTATTTATATCTTTGTACTTTGTATCTTTGTATCTTTGATACTTCTTACCTGTCCAGTGTGCTGTCAATAGTGTAAGTAAGGAGGGGCTGGCCAAAGTAATACACATTATTTAGGCATTCATCTCTCAATGAAGTGGAGAGGGTTACCTGTCCAAAAGATCCCCCCCCCCCCAAAATGTTAAAAATGGCCCATGACAGGGGGGGAGGGGGAATCTGATAGGTGGACCTTATACCTTGGACTTTCAAGACTCCCTAAAATAAATGTTATACTGATGTTGGCCAAGAATGTTTGTGTCTAATCTGCTTTCCCTGTTTAGGTGCAAAATGATATATTTGTTTGTCTTGTTTGACTCCACAGTTTCCTTCCAACCCCCAGGCATGGCAGACTGTGGCCTCCCACTTTGCCCAGCGGTTGGACTTTCCTAACTGCGGAGGGGCAATTGATGGGAAACACATCCACATCATCCCACTACCCAACTCGGGGTCATACTATTACAACTACAAGGGGTTCAATAGTATTGTGATGTTGGCGGTGGTGTCGGCTACTTATGAGTTCCTGTATGTGGACGTGGGGAAGAATGGCCGGATGTCCGACGGTGAAGTCATCGCCCAGACTGAGTTCTACAGGCGTCTCCAGAATGGCAGCTTGGACTTGACACCTCCAGAAGACAATGTGGTAGGACTCCCATTCGTCTTCGTTGTGGATGAAGTGTTTGTGCTGGGGGACCATCTTATGCGGCCATTCCCTATGAGGACCCTCACCCCGGACCAGAGGGTTTTTAATTACCGGCTAGAAGAGTGGTGGAGAACACATTTGGAATCATGGCCAGCCAGTTCCGCCTATTTCATACACCCATACACATGGTGGAGTACAAACTGAATCATATCATCCTGGCGTGCTGTGTTCTACACAACTTTTTAAGGCAAAATTCTGCCAACTATGCTGCCTCAGTTGGGCCTGAAGCCAGAATTCATAATGAACCAACCTTGACGGCGCTTGAAAGTGGCCGTTCTGGCTTGCCCCCCCTGAGTGCCTGTGAGGTCCGTCTTAGATACCTTGATTACTTTGCGGGTAGGGGGGCCATCAATATGCCAGACAATGTCTGAAACATTTTTAAAATAAAAAAATCATTTTAACTACTAAAATCTTTGGTGACATTTACTGCTTGTGTCTCTTTTAACTGACCCTGACAGAAATGTGGTGAGTCCTCAAAATGGAGTGATTGTGTAACATTACAAAGCACTGTTGGGTGTTATTTACTAAAGGCAAAGACAATTTGCACTACAAGTGCACTTGAAACTGCACTGAAACTGCACTTGTAGTGCAAAGTGGATTTTCCCTTAGGAAATAACCCCCATTGTCACAGAAAACACCAATTTGAGCACAACAAAAGTTTGGGAGCGTTGAAACAATAATCCACACATTCTTGATTAATAATCTTTTTAATACCAGCACAATCACATGTGCATTTATCAAAGGTTTTTAAAACAAACCAACATGTTTGTTGTATAACAATTTTTTGGGTCACATTACTAAAAGTAGAAATGTCCATTTAAGGTAAAACAGGCATGTTTAAAACCAACAAGAAAGACACAAATCTAGAACTTACAAAGTTCAACTTTTAAAGAAATTGAAGGCAATATCAGATCTGAGTATATATAAACTGTGTTTGATATTGCGTTCAGATGGGGTAAAGTGACACCTGGAAAAGCCAAATTTTGAAGATGCACACAAATTGCCGAATGTCAACATGTGCTACCTGCCATCACGGGGTGATCAAGGGACATGTTTTGGGGGTGCAACCCCTTCCTCCCAGCTACTTTTTTTTTGAACATCATTGATGTTTTTCTGCATGTTTTGCAAGTCCCTGTTACACACCATGATCTCCCCGATCAGGATCTGTGCACTTTCAGAGGTGAAATGACCTGGATCCACAACATCATGATCACCTAAAAAGATAGAAACAAAAACACACCATGTATTATAAATATGACGGCATCCATCTCTTACCTGAGCCTGTGGTCGCAGACACTCACCTGTTGTGGTGACAATTTCCACCACATCTCCTTCGTCCTCCTCCTCCTGTTGACTTTGGTGGGTCTCCACTTCTTCCTGAGGTGGGGGGTCTGTGGTCTCCTCGGATGAGGGGTGTCCTCCGAGTCTTTTCTCCCCTATGTAAAAAAAAAACTAGGTATACTTAGCACACAGATATTTGATGGCAGAAATAGGAATATGAAACATTGCTTGGAAGTGGGGTACAATTGTCTGTTTGGGCAGAGTTCCAAGATGAAGAAATATTTTTATCCTTTGTCAAGCTTGAATACTTACCTGTTTTGTACAAGCTTCTCAGATGGAGACACCCCTATAGTATACACTGGAGCACCTGTGTGGGACCCCCTAATAAAAAGGGTGTTCTTGTGTCCCACAGTAGTGCTCCAGTGTCCAGATGTGAAAACTGCTGCTGAGTGTCCTCTCCTTACACAGAATCTAGTTTGCATTACATTCTACTTACAAACTCATCTAGACAACAACATTATTTGAATAGAAGTAGGGCCGAAAAAATGTATTCAAATGCATATGGCCAAAAGAATGATGTTTTCTAGGCCGAACGAACAGTGTTTCATACGAACGAACAATGTGCCCATGAACATGAAAGTTTGCATTTTCAACTTTACAAAAGTAAAGAAAAGCACATGGAGCAGCACGAATGTAATAAAAAGAAAGAATAGGAAGACAGGACAACTACTTACTTTTTTGCAGAACACTCCCGATCCTTCTGTACTGCTCGTGCTCCCTTAATTTCAGGTCCGATCACCGCTTCCTGAGCTGATCCTTGAATCGTCGTACCCCGAAATTCCGGTACAGACTCTTGACTACTTATGCCATGATCTTGGCCTTTCTGACATTGGGGTTGGGGTAAGGTCCATACTTCCCGTCATAGTCGGCCTTCTTCAGGATGTCCACCATCTCCAACATCTCCCCAAAGGGCATATTTGATGCCTTAAATCGTCTCTTTCTGGATCCAGACATTTCAGGCTCCGGGCTTTCCTCCTCCTCGTTGGTGTAATTATCAGACACCTGCTCTGTCTCCGCCATGTGCTCTTCCCCACTGTGCCGAACGAGAAGGGGCGGGGAATAGACTAGAAAGAACATCAGGGGCGGGCGGAGTTTCACGCATGCGCAGTGTATATAAAGCATAACACGCGTGCGTCTTATGTGCGATCTGTGAGCGGAGGAAGGAGTACCAGAGGCGCCGATCGTGATAACGAAGGTAAGATTTAAAATTGGGCCTATACTGTTTCTAGATTTAGGCCTGTATTTGGACAAGTTTAGAAGACTTTAGGCTGACATTAGGGTTTGTCTTGTGTTGTGTCTTGCAGTTAAAATGGATATCTTGAAGGATCATGACTTTATGCCAATCTTCATAGATATGTTCAGGGAGCTGCCCTGTCTGTGGCAGATAAACCACCCCGATTATAAGAACCAAACAAAGAGGAAGGCAGCACTGGATAATTTGCTGCAATTTGTGAAGTCTGTGATCCCCACGGCAGACATCACCTATTTGAAGATCCTAATTGGTGGCCTGAGGAGCACATATCTAAGGGAGCGCAAGAAGGTCCAGGATTCCCAGAGATTAGGAGCTGCAGATGACATTTATCTCCCCAGGCTGTGGTACTATGACAGGCTGTATTTTCTGTCAGACCAGAGTGAACCCAGGCCAGCACTCTCCACTCTTCCTTCCACGCTTCCTTCCCCCCCAGCTGAGGCTTCTAATGCCCAACCTGGGCCTTCCAGGCAGCAACATGTGGAGGAGCCCAGCTTGAGTCAGGTATAGCATGCTTCTAAATATTGCTGGTTGTCCAATCAATGATGTTAAATGGATGTTAGTTTGGAGTACTAATTTATGATTGTGATTGATGAAGCAAAAACTAAAATGATGTCCCTTTTTCATACACAGGAAAGTCTCAGCCAGGAGGTGGCCGGGCCAAGCAGGCTGCCCGATACGCAGGTCCCTACCCTCTGCCTTCAAAGAAAAAGTGGCAGGAAGAGGAGTAACCTGGAGGAGGCTGCTATAGGCCTATTTTGGAAGGCTACCGAGGCCCTTAGAACACCCCACAGTGTGGAGGAGGACTTTGCTGCCATAACTGCATGCAAAATGATGCAGATGGAGGAGGACCAACGACTCTTATGTGAGTTTTTAAATTTGGAAGCTCTAAATAAGGGGTTGAGGGGCCAAATCACATGTGCAACCCACATTTGTCAGCTCACCCATAGTCCTCCTCCTCCTCCTCCTCCAGGTCCTCCTCCTCCTCCTCCTCCAGGTCCTCCTCCTCCTCCAGGTCCTACTCCTCCTCCTGTCACACCTCCAACACCAGAGCCACAGCCGGGAAGGAAGCGTGGAAGAAAGACCAGAGGGTGATGGCCCTGGGTTCAGTCTGGTCTGGCAAAAGATGCAGTCTCTTGTATGACCACAGCCTGGGAACATACATGTCATCTGTTGCTGTTCAGGATCTCTTGGACTTCTGGACCAGACTGCACTCCCTTATATATGGACTCCTCAGGCCACCAATTTTGCAGTAAAATAATTGATGTGTGCCCTGGGGGTCAAAGGCTTCACCAATTTCTGATGTTTATCCAGCGTTGCCTTCCTCTTTCTTTGGTTCTGAGCCCTTAATAAAGGAATTTTTGTTTCAATTATACTTGCCTATGTGTGTTTTCCTTCAAAAAGGACAGTTTGTTTGTGAGGAGGCAGGTACATTTCAAAAATACAATGTGAAATTAACAAGGGACACCAACACCAAGCAATCTCCTTGAGATTAAATAATACAAGATAATAATGGTGTTGTGGTAACTTGACAGACAAAACACACACAAAAATATTCTGGAGTAAAATAAAAATTAAAAACAAAAGAAAACAGCCTTGAAAAAAAGATAAACCAAAAAAAAATAATATATATTTTTTTTTGTCAGATGTGACAAATCAAAATATATTGAGGGAATCATGATAAATAATAAAGAAAGAAGTTTGTGAGAAGTCTGTGTGAATATGAGCAGCAAAACTACTTAATTCTTCTAGCATTATAAAGAAGAAGAGAGTGCGCTGTATTAAACTATTTTAAACATTGCAGCCTGACAAAAGTGCTCTATTATCCATTCTGAACGCTAATTTTAGCAGACCGAGCTGTTCCGTCTCGGAATTTCTTCTGAGCATGCGTGGCACTTTGTGCGTTGGAATTGTCCACACGCGGTCGGAATTGACGTGATCGGATTTTGTTGTGGGAAAATTTTATAGCCTGCTCTCAAACTTTGTGTGTCAGAAAATCCGATGGAAAATGTCCGATGGAGCACACACACGGTCGGAATTTCTGACAACAAGCTCGGATTGCACATTTTCCGTCAGAAAGTCCAACCGTGTGTCCATAGTATCCTTCAAATACGAAGGAGTACGTTTCACAATAGGCTGGAGGTAGAAATCCACATAGCGACCAATTTGAGAGGTAACTGAATCGATCCCACTTATAATTGGGAGTCCAGGTGGATGGGAAGAATCCTTGTGGATTTTTGGCAAGTGATACATGATCAGAATCCTAGGTGCAATCGGTACAAGATAGGCCCTCTCTTTATGGTTTAGAATATGTAAGTTAAAACCCTTTAAAATCAGTTGATCCAATTCTTTTTTAAATACTGAAGTTGGATTGTTAGGTAATTCCTTGTAGGTGTCATGATCATTAAGTATCCGGTATACCTCATTAACATAATCCGGTTGGTCCTGTATGACAATGTCCCCCCTTGTCCGCAGGGCAGACCACCAGATCCTTTCTATCGCAGAGTGATTTAAAACCCTCCATAGGAAGCGACTGGTTGAAATTTTTTGGGGGGAAGTTTAGCTAAGTCTTTCAGGACTAAATCCCTGAAAATGGTAACAGCAGGAGCCGTTGGTACGGGCGGGCTAAACAGACGGGTTAGCCAACCCTGAGTGTACCCTACCTGAGGTAGCAGCTCTTTCAGAGTGTTGTACAGAATATGAAGAATTGGAAGCAATATATCTTTGGATATTAATCTTCCTCACAAATTTATGAATGTCAATAAAGGTGTGAAAACCGTCTCTGTTTAGCCCGCCCGTACCAACGGCTCCTGCTGTTACCATTTTCATTTGATTTAAAACCCTCCATAGGAAACGACTGGTTGAAAATTTTTTTGGGGGGAAGTTTAGCTAAGTCTTTCAGGACTAAATCCTTGAAAATGGTAAAATCACAGGGATGTCTGACTGCACACCGGAGGTCACAGCTACTTTGGACTTCCGGTTCCCAGTTTCTGGTCTTCAGTCCATAGGTCATGGACCTCCCCTTCGCGTCTGCGGGGCGTCAGTGCGGAGTGACGTCACATGCTGCATTTTGGCGCCATGGGGAGGGATATTTAAATCCCATACGATTCAGACCTGTTTAGGCAATCTGGGAGCTCATGAGGAACACGGACAGAGGCACTAGGTAACCCCTTAACTGGACGTAGGACAGTCAGCGTCTTTGCTCTGCATTCAGTTTTAATTTAAGTTTTGCTTTTGTTTTCTATTTTTGTTCCCTGGTATAGATCGATACTGGCCATCTCTGTGCTCCTCTTTGGGGCTTTGGCTGCTCATGTTTCTGGCATCCACCCACTTCTATGTTTCTCCTAGCTGTGGTGGCTGGGGCGGGGTCTAGCCCTTCATACAGTGGTGAGACATACTGAGGTGAGCAAAACTTCTTAAAGCCATAGGGATATACTATATATATATACATATATATATATATATATATATATATATATATATATATATATATATTTTTTTTTAGAATTTGTTTGCCGGGCGTGACGGTTTCATGTACTTGATTGATATATACCAATGTCTTCCTTTATGCCTTTCCGTCCACATGAGCTCTCAATATAGATAATTTTACTTAATAGGATAATGGTGAGTACAGTTCATTTATCAGTTTGTGTTATGGACTTGTGCTCTCTTTATCCTCAACTTACATATTGTTTTTACAACATATGATATATATTGCAGGTATGGTCATAACTCTATATGACTGATTTAATAACATAAAATACACATCCCTCCCTAAGGGCGATCTGCCATTTTTCTGGACCGATCTGGATGCAGGCCCTTGGGCACTCTCCCAGTTGTGCTCTCTCCAGAAATCATCCATGAGGTATAGAGTTTGCGTGGTTGGGGTGTCTGTGGTGGTTGGGGGGGGGTTGTTTTTTTTTTTTTTGGGGTGGTTTTTGGTTTATGAGTATGGTGGAGCCATGTTTGTGTAAGTTATATATTTCTGTTAATCCTTTGTGAAGTGTGACATATTCATTTATGTTTTTCTTTTTTGTTTACACATCTAAGGTTGAACACATCATGTGTTTTTATATTTATTAATATTTAATGAATAACCACGTCCTTTTCCTGATGAAGCTGTCCCGGCAAAACATGTTGAAATTTTTGGACGTGGCTATATTTGTATGTCACTACAGTACTCTCATTTGTCAGTGATAGGTAATAGGTGTATAGGTGTATGCCTATGACTATGACTGTAAACTGTATTCCCTACTTTTTTAAGTGTCTCTCTAATAAATATTTGTATATTTTTATATCATCAATTGTGTTTCTTCCTATATGATGTACCTTTAAAGTCCCATACTTCCCATTCCGTTTTGGTCTTTATAAGCAATTAGCTTTTAAATTGTTTATTATATAGACATATAGGATGTCATAGCTATTAGAACTTTCACGCTTAGGCCACTTGACTCCATAGGTACGCTTTTAAACGAGCCCCTAAACTACAAACCTGACTGGATGGTGTGTGTACAGAACATAAAAGCTGGGGAACAAAACTGGGATACATGCATTTTGCACTGTTCAGGCTTGTTATGTGACCCCTCACCTAGAACTTACAACTTTGTCATCTATTTTAGTTATGCAGGAACATGTGTTTTATTTTTTACAGCTGCATAAAAGTCATTGTTAGAATTTTTTCTTTTTGTAACATTAATGGTGCCATCATTAGGTGATACTTCAAGCCATATCTGCTCCCCAGGTATCTTTTTGCAGCTCTGATGAGGAAGGTGTAATCCAACTATGAAAAGTTTTCATGGGACTGCCCTTCTAAATTATATAACACTCTAGTCTTTCTTCACTGTCTGGTGCCCTTTTTTTTTTCACCACTTTTTCAGTAGATTTTTTTTTTTAAATCTCTTTGATGCTGGAAGTACTTGCAGTTTTTTGAGCGAAACGACTTAGGGACCTCTTTGATAACATGTAGCACTCTGCATTAAAAGTGTCCTAGCAAAAATGTTTATTTTGTTTCCACCCTGAAAGCATAAAACGGGAGAAGAATCTGATTGTTCCTGGTAACAAGGATTGTTCTTCCTTCAGATACTTTCATGCAGGAGGCGCCTGTTGTGAAAACCCAGAATTTAAGAACAGATATCAACAGCAAAGCTGATTGGTAGAGAAGGACTCTTAACATGCATATGCGTGATTTTATTGCTCATATTTCAACAATGGCAAATGGATTCATTTTACGGTTGCCCTTACAGTTCATGACAGCCCTACAACTACCAAAGATTTTACTTAAAAATAAATTATGTTGTTTGTGTTATGCTTTACCTGTATATTAGACAAACCAAATATCCTCTTGTTTTTGATCAAAGAAGACAAGTGAATCTAGAGGGGATATTGATAATGTTTATGATTTCTTTAATAGGTTTCTGCTCCCATTTGTTCATTCCAAAATCAACCTATTTTCAAACCAAAGTATTTTTTTCTTTAAAAAAGGGGATGGGTGACGGTGACAGGGGTGGGTGACAGTGACAAAAAAAGTTTAATCACACCATAGCGCATAACACTACATGTAAATAGTGTCAAAATCACCTAAACTTTACATAAAATATATTAACAAATCAATAAAATTAGAAAAAAATTAATTAAAATGAACAATGTGCAACATTTTGTGCGTGTAACAGACAGCCCTTAATGTAACTAAAATCTTCACAATGAGTCTATCAAACTGATAATTTCCCCACCATGTGAATAGTGACACCATATGTTCCACCACCAATGTGATTCAGTGACACCAACTCCCTATGGGATTGCACACACCAGATCCTGTTGTCTTTCATTCTCATGAAAAGGCAAAAGTTCTTAATTGTTAATCAGTCATCACTTGATTATAACACCCTCTGATGGACGAATCTCATCACACCGCATATGTGTGGAAGAAAAAAAGGAAGGCTTCCAATAGTACATTAATTCAATAAAATGTTATTTATTAAAAATTATACCACTCACATTTAAAACTCTTGTAATTGTCTGTTACAGGCACTACATTTTGCACATTGTTCATTTTAATTTAGCTTTTTTTCATTTCACTGATTTGTTAATATATTTTTATGCAAAGTATAAGTGATTTTGACATTTACATGTAGTGTTATACGCTACGGTGTGATTAATTATTGGTTTGTACAATAATATTATTAGCCCAATTGGTGATAGTTGTTTGGTTTTTAAGTAGCAGCATTTATTAATATTGTTAATACTTTTATTAGAAAGGATACAGTCTTTAGCGTGGTGTATTAATTTAATGAATTTAATTCGTTTTTGAGGTATGTAAAAAGAATGGTGACAGTGACAATTTGAATTAAAGTGTGAACGCACTTAACACTTTCCACAACCCCCCCCTCAAAATTTAGCCTTGTCCCCTCTAGATCTTTTTTTTTTTTTTTTTTTTTTTTTTTTTTGCACACATAAAAAAATCTTCATTTTTAGTTATAAAATTATCTCAAAGCCCCCCGGAACATAATATATTTTCTGAAAGCAGAGGCTTAGTAGAACACAAATCTGTGTATTCTGAAAGTGGAGAGATTCGCTGCCAGAATACATTGTTTCAATAGGGAGGATTTAAAGTGATCGCTTTTACAACAACAAAAAGTAAACGATCGCTCCATCCACACAAACAGAGCGGACAGAGGAATTCCCACACTTTTTAGCTTTAAAGAAAAGACTCTTCCAGCAACTTCTCCAACACCCTGACACTGTTATAAATTGTTACAAATTTTGTCACCGTCACCCACCTCTGTCACTGTCACCCTTCCCCTGTCACCGTTATCCATCCCTGTCACCGTCATCCATCCCTGTCACCATCACCTACCTCCTGTCACCGTCACCCATCCCCTGTCACCGTCACCTACCCCCTGTCACCATCACCCACCCCTGTCACTGTCTCAGATCCCTGTCACCTACCCCCTGTCACTTTCTGGACAGCTTGGTTTGCATGTAAATGAGAAGACATTCTATATACATTCTTATAATATTTCCATCACATGTATTTCTTCCAATCATTTTGTAAAGTCCTATTTGTTCTTGATCACATTTTTCTCTTCTTAGCAAGTAAGTTACACACCTGTATATCTTTTCTTCAGGTACATTGGGATTATCTTCTTTTGACCTCACAGTGAGCACTCCTCCAATGATCAAATCTCCATCCTGAAAATATTGGAATTCATCAAATACATCAGTAAAATGAAGGGTACAGGCTGGACTCTGCATTCCTGATCTCCAGAGTGTCATACATTGCAGGATCACACAGAACTGGAAGATGTAGGTATATGATAGGACCATAGCTCCAATCACTGGGTTCTTCTTTAATTAAAGCCTATAATTCTCCATTGTGACACAGACCTCTGCAGCATGGGTATCACAATGCAAATACAATGAGATGGCTTCTCTCCCCTCCTTTTATACAGTTCAGTACCATACATCTCTCTTTGTTCTCAATATACTGACATCGTCTTCTATTAACTTTTAGTTGTGTGTGCAGGTATTTTATTTGTGAGTGGTTAAGTTTAGTCCTCTATTATTCATATTATTTTAACAACTGTAAACCAAGACACAGAATTTCTTTAAAATAAACTCTATTCAGCAAGGATCAGTGCGAAATATTTTTTATACCAAATAGATTATACGATTGAAATACACAGGTAGTACCAGATAATATTACAACGATTCTTCCACTTAAAATAACAATGCACATAACTGTTCTATATGACTGTTTTATTATTTTAAAGTGACTCTGTAAACTAAGCTTGGCCTGTAAAAGAAGCACATTGTTACTTACCTTTTTGTTGGCCATTGCCTTCAAATGTGTACAAGTGTGTGAATACCTACTTCTCTCATGCCTTCTGTATTTACACTCGTGAAATAGTAATGGCTTTGTGTTTTTTCTTTTCCTACAGTCATTCTTCTACTTGGGCTCCCTCCGCAATGGTGGGTGTAGAATTCCCCTTGTATTGAGTAGGGGTGACACATCTCCCTTGAAACTTCACATTATATTTCCTACTGTTGCCAGCACTTTAATACTTCTCCTAACCTTCAGCACCCCAACACTTCTCTTCCTAACTTTCAGCACCCAACACTTTTGCTAACCTTCAGCACTCCAACACTTCTCCTCCTAACCTTTAACACTCCAACATTTCTCCTCATAATATTCCACCGTTCTTCTCCTGCTGCCTTATGGTGTAATGGATGTGATTAAGAGTATCATGATGAAATGCCTATTTCTATATATATAAGTATATGTTTCAGCTTCTGCTTATCAGCCTTAATCCTATACAATAGATGTCTGTGAAGCTCACCCCTTCCTTACTGTGGAACTGAACTGCAAAAGAGTTAAAAAGAAGGTCGCACCTGCTTCTGAGAAAACGCTCAAGAGATAACATCAACGTTTTGGAAGTAAGATACCCTACACGGCTATGATCGGTAGCTACTCCCTTATATGAATATAACCTAGCTAAAGCCAATACTTTGTCACAACATATATATGTTTTGTGGTTGTTTTGTGGTTTGCATACGCCTGCCTTATCTGATAGCAAAATATCTGGTTGATAGTATATAAGCTGCGATGACAGGAAACAATACACAGAAGTAACTTTTACACTGAACTGTGTCTTGTCTCAGTGAATTTCTTCGGTGTGCACACTTTGCATTGAAACTAATTTGGCCGGGTGGGGGGGCAAATATAAAAGTACCGGACAGCTTGGTTCATTCCAAAACAATGGCATTCCATATGCTGAAAGAGGACAGGGAATGTCCTTTTGTGCAAAATAATAGCACTGGCTTGAACTTTGAGTAATCCAAAAAATGACTGATATGCACCCTTGTGGAGGAGGATAACAGTCAATTAGTATCCCAAGTACTGATTTATATGTGTCTTTAAAGATGAATTCCAGGTATGGCAGCTTGGACCAATGTTCTATGCATATACCATACCCTGTGGGATCCCTCTAGAACATGGGTCCCCACACTTTCTAAACAAAGGGCCAGGTTACTGTTCTTCAAAATTTAAGGGGGGGCAGACTGTGGCCAGCAGGATTAGAAAATGTCCTGAGGTTAGTGGATGTAAATAGTGTCCCCTCTTTTCTATTAGGGGGAGGAATAGTGCCCCATCATTGGTGTCAGTGGGAGGAATACTTCATATTCCCATCGCATATGTTCCTGGACGATGGGGTCCTGCGTGACTCCGAAATGTGGCACTCTCCTTGTGTTGTGATCATGCAATAAACTATCCGTTTGGATGCTACTTTGTGTCAATCCATGGTGTGCTGGCAAATATATACTTTATTTAGTGGGAGAAATAGTGTCCCATCATTGGTGTCAGTGGGAGGAATAGTGTCCTATTGGCCATGTCAGTGGCAGGAACTATGCCGCACCATTGCTGACAGTGGAGGAAATAATGCCCAAAAGGCTGCATAAAAGCAAGCAAGGGTCACATCTGGCCCCTGGGCTACAGTCTGGAGATCATTGCTCTAGAAGTTGAAGCACGTAACCAGAATGCTAGTGGAGCAGTGTTTACTACAGTGATCTACACTAGCTTCTGGGTCCTGTGCTGAATGGCTGCCCAGTTGCATACGGAACACAGGCAGTCTGCCGTTCAGCATGAATCTCATTGAGAGAATGCTTTGCATTGCATTTTCAAACATTGTCTGATTGGATGAGGTGGAGAGGTGGGGTGTTTCTGTCATAACCTCTGGTGTTCACAATGCAGCAGGGCAGCCACTTGGTACATGACCCAGAAGCTAGTGGAGATCACTGTAGTTGTGTTGTCTTCTACAGTGATTTCCAGATTCTAGAGAGATCCTACTGGTATGGTATATGCAGAGTTAGATTTGTCCAAACTTTGTAAAAAATGCCATACCTGGAATTCTTCTTTAAGAAAGAAGAAGATCATGGATTGGTACTTTAAAGCCAACCTCACCAATTCCCTGGGGAAGTAGAAAGCAAAGCCAAGCCGCTCCAGGGGAGAGCAATCTCACGCTTCAACCTCATGGTGCAGGTCCAGTCTGCAATCTGGATAGGAGCCACTGGAACAGTAAAAGATTTAACCGCACTCACAGGTTTGAAGCAAAAGTGAAGATAAAAATCATCAGACAACATCGTAGACATCATGACATAGTTGTGGGGAAGAGGCCCTTGTCCCCATCGTCATTGGGACAAGGTGCTTTGGGATGGGAGGGCAGAGCCCCCTGCCCAAAAGCACCCACCATCCCATGTTGAGGGCATATGGTTCAGGAGGGGGGTACTCGCTCATCCCCCCTTTTCTGACCTGTCAGGCTGCATGCTCGGATAAGGGGGAGACTGGGGGGGACCCCATGCCATTCTTTTTAAACATTTTTCAATTGCCAGCAATGTTATTGTATTAAATACAGTTCTATAAAAGTCTAGCAATCACACGCTGGATCATTAAATACTTAAAACAGCACTAAAAATAAACACCACAAAAAATGTGTCACAGCATGTGGCCAAAAACACAGATCTAAGTCTCTATGTAGAAGGTAATAATGAAGCCAGTTCAAGGCTTTTATAGGTGTAGAATCATTGATGTCCAAACGTTCACCTTTACACCAGAAAGAAAACGTATTCCACCATGTGATGCACACTCCCCTAGGTGGTCAAACTCACCAGAAGCCGCTAATAAAAGAGCATTGAGTAAGGTATTCAGCATCCATTTCAATACTAAGTCCTCATCATCAGCAGGGTCCGCAGGTAAAGAGGCTCCATATATACCATAAAACACAAGAGTAACACCAACATAGCGTAATCCTGTTTATTAATGTAAAAATCCCCTATACAGCAGCGGTCCCCTTAATCCTAACTACGTACATTGTAACACAGTAAAACAAGCAGATAAATAAGCCCAGAGGGCGCTGTCGCCATGTCCAGCCGTCCAGGATAGGATGTGTGTTTCCCTGCAGACACCACACTATCTTCCTGGTAGGTGGTAGTGGATGGTGCAGCGCAAGCATCACTCATGGATTATCGTGTAGGTCACGCCTTGACCGGTTTCGTCATCACTGACTGCTACAGAGGGCGTGGCCACATGACATCTCATTGGATTTAAATAACAGTGCCTTAAGCATCTAGCCAATCAGGCTCTCCCAGTAACAGATGATGGCCACCAGGCTTTGCAACCTGACTGGCCATAAAATCAAGTGCCTCAAATCACTCCACCAATCCTGGTAACAGATGACAGTCATCAGCTCCAGCAATCTGATTGGACATGAGCATTTAAATGTCTCAACGGGGACAGGAAAAATAAGGCCATGTTTAGAGAGTTCTATTACTAGGATAGCGCCTCTCCAAAAGGGTTTGAGATGGTCGAAGCCCCAAAATTTAAATCCAGACGGATCCCGACTATGATGTATTTTGAAATGTAGTGATATGTTATGGTCTTTAAAACCTATTTTTATATTGGCAATATGTTCTGCAATCCATACTTTTCTTGTCAAAAGAAGTTTATTGAGTATACAATGTTATAAAGATACATAAAGTAAGTTTACAAGGATCTATAAAGTAAGCTCATTGTTTTACAGTAGGGTTTATATAGGTAAATATCATGAAATTTCAAATATTAAACATTGGGTTCACGTAAACCTAAATTAAAGATATATATCATTTCCTTAGTTACTTTTGTAGGTATTTAAATGATTTATACCTACTATACATATTGTTTACAAGTAGAGTGTATATAGGTCAAATAAATTCTGATAATGAGCTTTAATCGTAAGGTGGAGAAAAGGAAAGAGAAAGAAGAAAAAGGGTTGAAAGGTAGAGGTATGGTCCACAAGGTTGTCCCGCTCATCAGTTTATTATTCTTTTTAGTTCTCTTTGAAGCCTTAGAATGGGTGTCTCTGTAAGTCATTTAATCTGTTACCATGGCAACAGGACAGAGTCATTGAAGTTTGACAGGAACTGTTGTTTTATCCAAGGATGCCAAAGTTTTTCAAATTTTGGAATTTGATTTTGATCGATGGCTACCATCTTAGCATGGGACATTGTATTATTCATTCTGTGAATTGTTTCTGCTAGTACCAATGTAGGAGATTTCCATGCCTTGGCCACTGTTTGTTTTGCAGCCGTTATTAGTTGGATTATAAGTTTGAATTGAGAGAGTGTTAACCATTCCGGTTTTAGATTAAGTAAAGTTAAATATGGATCTGGTTGTATTATTTTTTTAAATATTTTAGATGCAATCACAAAGACTTCCTTCCAGAAGGTTTGGATTATTGGGCATGTCCACCATATGTGTAAATATGTGCCTATTTCTGGGCATCCTCGAAAACAAAGAGCTGAGGTATTAGGTGAATATTTTGCCACTCTAGCGGGTACAAGGTACCTGCGAGTTAGGACTTTATAATTTGTCTCCAGTGCTAAGATGTTGGGTGAAGATGACTTAGATGTGAGCCATATGTTAGACCAGTCCGTGTCTTCTAAAGTTCGTCCCAGGTCTTCCTCCCACCTCTGAACGTAAGAGGGTCTATTAAGATTTGCTACTCCATATAATTGATTATAAAGTGATGAAATTGTACCTTTAGCAAATGGATCTTTTGTGCAGATTGATTCAAAAATGGATAATTGGGATAATGGTGTATCCCCCTTTAGGAATGGTGTATAGAAATTTTTGATTTGGAGATATCTAAATATCTCAGAGTTTGGTAGATCATATTTTTCTCTAAGCGATGGGAATGAAAGGAATGATTTAGATGCTATGAAGTCATTTAGTGTCTGAATGCCTGATGTTGTCCAAGCTTTAAAAGAATTTGGGTAGATCCATGCCGGATAAAAGGCCGGATTTCTGATAAAAGAAAGGAGAGGATTGTGTGGAGATTGTAACTGATATTTGGTTTTTAGTATATCCCAGAGAGATAAGAAGTGTTTAGTTATGGGATTATGAATTTTAAAGTGGTCTTTAGGATCAAGCCATAATAAATTTGATATTAATAGAGGGTCATTTTCTGAAGCCTCTATAAACACCCATAATGGGATTTCCTGTTTTGCATGGTATTTGGACAGACTGGCCAAATGTGCTGCTCTGTAGTAGTTAGTAAAATTAGGGTATCCCAGGCCTCCTTTATTTTTGGGAAGATGTAGTGTGTGTATAGGTATACATGGTTTAGAAGAGCCCCATATAAACAAAGTTGCTCTTTTTTGTACTATTCTCAAAAAATAGGAAGGAATTGGAATAGGGAGGACTCTGAATAGATAAAGCAATTTGGGTAGAATAGTCATTTTGATTGCATTAATCTTCCCTATCCAGGATAAAGGAAGTTGCGACCATTGTCTTATTAGATTTGTGATCTGTCTTAATACAGGAGGATAATTGGTTGAGAATAAGTCAGAATGAGATGCTGTTAAATGAATTCCAAGATATGGGATTGATTTTTCTGCCCATGTGAATGGGAGTGCAGCCCTAGCTGGGATCAATTCCATGTTTGTGAGTGAAATATTAAGCACTAGGCATTTCTTAGGATTAATCATAAGGCCGGATAGGGCTGCAAATCCATCAAGAGCTGATATTAAGTTAGGACCAGAGACCTGTGGTGGTGATAGAAAAAGTAATATATCGTCTGCAAATATACATAGTTTGTGTGTAATACCTCCTACTTCAATGCCAGTTATAGTTTGGTTTGTTCTGATGTATTGGGCCATGGGTTCGAGTATAAGGGCAAATAATAAGGGAGATAATGGGCAACCCTGTCGAGTACCTCTTTCGATATTAAAGGCTTCAGATTTGTATCCAGCATATTTTATATAGGCTTTGGGTTTATTATATAATGCTTTGATCCATGTTAAAAAGTGGGGTCCAAAACCCCATTTTTGTAATGAATATTGCATATATTGCCAGGATACTGTGTCAAATGCCCTCTTAATATCGAGAGATAGAAAACATAAAGGGATTTTCTGTTTTTTAGCAATATGTGCCAATAACACTGCCCTGCGTATATTATCGCCTGCCTGTCTATTTGGCATGAAGCCTACTTGATCTCTATGTAATAATTTTCCTATAATGCTATTGAGGCGTTTTGCTATTATTTTTGCTAATAATTTAATATCGAGGTTTAACAGAGAGATAGGCCGATAATTCACACAGGAAGTATCATCAGAAAGGGGTTTTGGGATCATACAAACAATTGCCATTAGTGTTTCTTGCCGAAAAGAATGTCCATCTAAAAGTTTGTTAAAAGTTTCAGTGAGAATGGGAGAGAGTATTTCAGAGAATGTTTTATAGTATAAAGCCGAGTAGCCATCTCGGCCTGGTCTTTTGTTAAGTTTTAGGTCTTTTATGGCGTTAGCAACTTCATCTATAGTTATAGGCTCATCCGAACTGCTTTTTTGATTCTGAGATAACTCAGGTAAGGTTATTTTTGAGAAGAAGGATTCAGCCTCTGTAGGATTAAATTCATTGTTTGTCTTGTATAAAGTTGCGAGATGTGAGTGAAATTTATGGACTATTTTAACTGGATTACAAGTGTAAACATTTTTTGATAATTTCAAACGTATTGGTTTGAAAGATTTATTAGTTGAATTTAATGCCCGAGCCAAATATGTACCTGGTTTGTTTGTATTCATGTAGAAATTGTGTTTGGAGCGTTTGAGGGATTTATCAACTGACTCAGTGAGAAATAGATCGTATTCCAATCTAGATTTTTCCAGATGAGATTTTGTACTCTGAGATGGATTATCTTGAAATGATATGTAGGCTGCATTAAAATTGAGTTCTAGTTTTTTTGCTAGATTTTTGCGTTCCCGTTTAAATAGTGCCATTTGTCTTTGTATTGTACCACGCAAGACAGGCTTATGAGCTTCCCACAGTGTTATTGGGGAGATGTCTGTTGTATTATTAATTGATATGTATTCCTTTAAAGCTTGTTCAATGGCCATCTGATGTAGTGGGTGTTTGAGCATTATGTCCGGTAAGTACCACGTTGGGTCATGCGCTTTTGGTATGGCTGAGGCTATAGTAGTGTATACTGCATTATGGTCAGACCACGGAATCGGAATTATATCTGATGCAATAATTTCTGGTATCATTCCTATTGTTAGAAAAATATGATCTATTCTGGTGAAGGTTTGATGAGGGTGCGAGAAATAAGTGAATTTCTTTTTCATTGGGTTAATTTCTCTCCACGAATCTACCAGATTGTATTTGGAAAGAAGTTGAGAAAAAGGTAATCTAGAAGTTATTTTGGATGGTGTAAAAGGTGATTTATCTAGAAATGGGAGGAGGACCTGGTTCGAATCCCCACACATTATCACTGTTCCTATTTTGTGTGTATTAATCACTTGTAATATATGTGAGAGGAATGGTGTAGGTTGTTTGTTAGGAGCGTAGTAGGAAATCACCGTGATTGCTGTATCCATTATATAACCCATGAGTATCAGGTATCTACCTTCTGGGTCTTTAATTTCTGATGTTAAGGTGAATGGTGTGGATCGGTGAAATGCAATTAGAGTTCCCCTTTGCTTGGTACAGGCAGAAGCCGTGTAAATTTGTTGATAAAAAGGAGAAATATATTTTGGAGTAGAATCTTTGGTGAAGTGTGTTTCTTGGAGGCATACTATGTGAGCCTTCTTGTTATGGAAAGTACGGAAGGCTTTGGTCCTTTTTTGAGGGACATTTATTCTCTGAACATTCAGGGAAAGTATATTCAGTGGTGCCATGGCAATAGATCAAATAGTTTTGACTTACTTTTTGTTATGCAGAGCTGACTGCGCAGATCAACCTGTGTGGACTGAAGAGATGAATAGATAGAAAAGAAACCAGTGAATTCTGGAGTAAAGAGTAAACAAAAAACATATGAGATTAGATGATACATTGTATAAATTATTTTTTGCAAGTAATCACAATTTACCCGTGAAAGAGAATAAATATCTCTCTCAGGGGAATAAGTGCCTTCGTCACACTCCCACATAATATGGTTGGGAGAATGAGGAGGGCTAATGGGGGTACACGGATCTTCCGCTTACAGGAGAGAAGTGCTATGTCAAAAGACATCAAAATGATGTTTCATTAATTGGAGTGCAGAATATAGTTTTTGTTGAAATTATTTATTCCAGGGTGGTTGTATATGGTCTTGCCCGAGGCTAAATAATTCAGTTAGAAAGGTACTGTTAATAACTTTGGTATTGATGAAGATAGTTTGAATTATTTTGGGATTTTAACCCTTTTAGAGTAAACAATTACATATTTTATTCATATGTAACTGTTTAGATATGTTAACTCATAAAATTGAGGTTGTATTGCTTCAGATTAGAATAAACAGAAACATAATTCTAGGAACTAGTTAGGTAATAATATATTTGTTTTAAGAAAAGAAAGAAAAAGCTTCCATTACTTCTGGATTATTGAACATATTTGTCCTAAAAAGTAATAAATCTATTGTTATTACCTGATAATATATAACTGAACAAGAATTTCCTTATTTCACTTATATATTCTAAGGCTATATGAATCAGAAGTAATAAGAAATATAACTGGAATGTAACATGATCCCACACAGTGTGTGACTATCAGAATGCAGTTACATTCAGTTATAAATACAGGTTTTTTATAGAGAACCATCTCTTAGTATAATAAATGAAGAGATATCAGGAATTAGGATGTCAGTCCATGGAATCTTCTTGGTCCATGGATGATGTGGCATAACGGCCTCTTTTGTGAGAATGATGATTCCCATTTTGTTCTGGAATTTTCTGGGTGCTGCCTGAAGGTGAAGATGATGCCATTCTTCTGCGTGTGGGAGTGTTGCTGCTTGTGGGTTCTGTCAGATTTAATTTTAAAAGGGTTTGTTGTAGTTCATCTGCTGATCTGCTTCTGTAAATTGTACCTTGGTAGTTAAATCTGACTGAAAAGGGGAAGCCCCATTGATACATAATGTTGTGGCGTTGCAGTTCCATTAGTTGGGGTTTCATGGATCGTCTTTTAGTAATAGTAAGTTGGGATAGGTCAGCAAAAATTTGATAATTGTGTCCTTGAAAATTAAGTTCCTTTTTTTCTCTTGCAGCAATTAGTATTTGTTCTTTCGTTCTGTAATAATGAAATTTTGTGATTATATCACGTGGGGGTCCATCTTTCTTTTTGACTGTGAGTGCTCTGTGTACTCTGTCCAGTTCTAAACGTTCAATAGGGATATCTGGCTTTAGTTCTTGTAATAGAGCAGTAATAGTAGATTGCAGGTCTGTCACAGTTTCAGGTATTCCCCTTATACGCAAGTTTGAACGTCTGGCTCTATTTTCGTAATCTTCGAGCTTAGTTTGAAGTATTAAATTCTCTTTTTTTAATTGTTCCAATTCTGTTATATTTTCTTGGGTTGTAATTTCATTTTCATCCATTTTTATTTCTAAGGCTACGGTGCGGTTTCCCAGCTCTCTTATTTCTTTGGTTAGGCTTTTTGTTATTTGGTCTGAGGTTTGTTTTAAAGCCTTATGAAGCATCTTTTCAAATTGTAATAATATTACTGGGGATACTGAGGAGGCTTGTGGAGAAGTTTGTGAGAGGATTTGTTCTGTATCTGACTCAAATGGAGAGTCTTGCTGTGACATTTTCTGTCTGTGAGAGCGCCCTGATGCTGTATCTTGTGAGGTGACTGGAGCTGCTTTAGTTGCAGTGAGTGCCTGTGAGCTCTTTGTGAGGTGATTTTTATTTCTGCTACGGTTTCCTCCCAGTACCATATTTCCTGCCCAAACTTTCACAGTTTGTTCCCAGGGGCAAAAAGGTTCAAATGGATACCTTTTGAGCCTGCAGGCTCCGCTTTGTCCTTCTCTTCTCTCCTCAGCGGTGTGGAGCTCTAACAATGCATGTCTGCTCCGCTAGGCTCCGCCTCCTGCCCCCCCTCTACTATTAATTCCAAACCATTTCAATACCCAATTCCATATTAACGAAATGTCCTTGACATTGTGGAAACCTTGTAAAGTTCCACAATATAATGACAATCTTTCCCTCTCTCAAGAGCGCTCAGGATTGGAAATGGTTAATCTGGAAAGGATTAGCAGAAACACTTTTCTTATCAAGACCTGGTGTTTTCCTTGGAGATAATACAACAGCACTTGCATTAGCACATTTCAATGGATAATTTTCTATTGATATACAGCACTCATATATATACTGGTATCATTTAAAGATACACCTATTTGACGATAAATAAATGTATCATTAATCCAATTCACACTACCAAAAATTCCTTTATGAATCATATTAGTAGTACTGTGAAAAAGCTACCCAAAAATTCACCATTCCTTTTCCAAGTTAACAATGAACTTTGAGGTAAATATATTTGTGTACTACATACCAAATGCAAACTATCTTTGTCTTCAATGATTTTTAAAGACTGTGGAGACACTTTAATTTCTGGAACAATCATATCTACCACAGTAATACTAAACCCGTACTTTACCGTACTTTAACTCGCATTTGAGCTAATTTTCTTGTTACTTTAAAATCCCATATTTTTACAATGTCCCCTTTTTCATCTCCTATTATATTCAAATGTTCTGGATCTAGTATTTTTACAAAATGTTGTAATAGGTAATAAAATTGCTCTACTTGTTAAAGTAATTTCCCAGATCTTATCATATTATTAGTAACATCTCCAGACTAGGGATGAGCCGATCACCCCCCAGTTCGGTTTGTGGTAGAACATGCGAACAGACACAAAATTTGTGCGAACACTGTTAAAGTCTATGGGACTCAAACGTGAAAAATCAAAAGTGCTTATTTTAAAGGATAATATGCAAGTTATTGTCATAAAAAGTGTTTGGGGGCCTGGCTCCTGCCCCAGGGGACATGTATCAATGCAAAAAAGTTTTTAAAACGGCTGTTTTTTCGGGAGCAGTAATTTTAAGAATGCTTAAAGTGAAAAAATAAAAGTGTAATATTCCTTTAAATATTGTGCCTGGGGGGTGTCTATAGTGTGCCTGTAAAGTGGCACATTTTTCCCGTGTTTAGAACAGTCCCTGCACAAAATTACATTTCTAAAGGAAAAAAAAGTAATTTAAAACTGCTTGTGGCTGTAATGTAATGTTGCCCTTAGCCCATTACTGGGCCCTTTGGGTCTGGTATGGCTATTAAGGGGAACCCCGCACCTAAATAAAAAAAAAGGCGTGGGGCCCCCAGGCCCTATATACTCTGAACAGCAGTATGCAGGTGGTCCCCGGGTTACAAACAAGATAGGGACTGTAGGTTTGTTGTTAAGTTGAATCTGTTTGTAATTTGGAACAGGTACATTTTTTAAGTGTAGCTCCAGCCCAAAAATCTAATTTTAATCTTTTTGGATAATATAGGAAAGGGTTATCACCACTGTTACATTAGTTTTGCTGTCTGTGCCCCTGTTCAGAAGATTTCACCTCAATTTCTGTTCCAATGACAATTGAATTTTGAAAATTTGGGGTTATTAGGGAAACAAGGATTAGTGATAAAGCATCAGTGGAGACACCTTTTTCCCATATTAAGTCTTACAGGGGAGAATTTTCCTTCCTAGGGGTAGATTTCCTCTCACTTACTGTTGTCTCCCTCTGTTTGTAAGTCGGAGTCATTTGTAAGTCTGATGTTTGCATATAGGGGACCGCCTGTATATACTTTACGGCCTGCCTTATACACTCTGCGGAAAATTGGGCCTTAGGTGTTGGTGGTACCAGAACACTGTAAGCCCTCACAGTTACTCTTGGTGGGAGCTGGAACTGGCCCTGCTGTGAAATATTATATCAAGATTTGTAATTACATGCCCCTGTTAAACTGGGGCAGAAAAAATTGGCCTTAGGCGGTGGTGGTGGTGGTGCCACAACACTGTAACCCCTCACAGATACTCTTGGTGGGCGCAGGAATGGGCCTTGCTGTGAAATACTAGATCAAAAATGGTAATTACAATACAGTGCAGCCATAGACACAAGTCCAAAAAAGACACAAGTCCATAGTGCAGTTGCTACTACTTTTCTGGTGGTGTACACAGTACACAATTCAGTGTAGTGCAGTGTTGCAAAACAAAATATACATCATGTTCATAAGGCCACCAAAGAGAGGCAGATGCTCACAGGCCACTAAAAGAGGGCAAGCAGGCTCTGTATCTACAGTCAACAGTGCTGGTCATGTACATGGTGCATCCTCTGTCAGTGGCCGTGGGGCCCACTTGTCCTTTTTTCTGCTGCTGGCTGTGTTATTGAGCCAGAACATGCAGAAGGGTTGGTGGAGTGGATAACTAAGCTGCCCTCATCCTCCTAATCCTCTGTCACCCAGGCTCAGAGTTGTTTTTCCTTCCTATGCAGCTGCCAAAGTGGCCTATTCCACCAGCTCCTTGTCCACAGTCACTCCTTCCATAGCCCCACCATCATGCACAGAGGAGTCCCCCGAACTATTCGACCACAGTGTCGGGTACATGCTGCTGGAGGATGCGCAGCGATTTGAAGACTCCAATGTTGGTTCCCAGGTTGAGGGAGGGAGTAACGTGAGCCTAGAAAGAGGGGGTGCCCAAGAAGGACAGGAAACCGGCAGCCATGTTCCCCCAGCTGCAGCATAGTGCCAATTTGCTCCAGTGACGTGGAGGGAGGGGATGATGAGGTCACTGACTCTACTTGGGTGCCTGATAGAATGGAGGAGGAGGAGGAGGCACAACTTCAAAGAGGCAGGATGTCCTCTAGGGGGCAGCTTAAGGGCAGCGACCCTACTGCATCACACCGCAGAGCTCCGCAGGTGCAGAGCGCTGCTGACTCCCCGCTGATTTTGAAAAGTTCCTTGGTGTGGGCCTTTTTGGACATGTGTGCAGAAGATCGCACAGTTGCTGTTTGCAACCTATGTCTGAGGCCACAACAGTAGCCGCTTGGGCACCACATGCTTGACCAGACATATGATGACCTCCAATGCAGTCTTTTTCCTGTATACTATATTTAAGATTTAATATCTCTCAGATATGATTTGGGTTAAATGAGAGTTCTTTGACTATGAGTGAAAGCTTTAACACAATAACAACATTTAATCTATAGTGGTATACACCAAGGAAGAAAATATTAGGTTAAAATAAGAGAATTACATGAAGGAATACAGAGTATATTCCTGAAAACATCAATCTACAAACATAGTTAGTTACAAGTAAAATGCAGACCTTTCCCATAATTACCCTTTGCACCAAGGTTCCATTCTGGTGGTTGCTCTCCCATAAAAGTGTGTGTTTCCCTCCGATCTAGTCTGTGTATATCATTCCATACTGATGCCTCATTGGTTGGCATAGTGTGGCTCTGATTGGTGAGCTTCTCTATTCCTGGTTAAGGACTGGCTACATCTCCAATCCCTATACTTTGCATAAGTCAGCCCCCTTTAATGCAAATCCTTGTGACTATTCTGAGCAGGAGCTTAACTTTAATTTTTATATTGATTACGGGTTGGCCTTCCTTTATTGCATATCCCAGCATGGGACCCTTTGAAGTGAGTATGTGTGCCTAGGCACCGACTTGTCTGGTCTACCAGAGATTTCTGTGAAAATAATATATTCCGCCCTACATAGATAAAAGCTAAATTAAATATATTCATAATTCCAATATTTTACAGCTATTAATGTAGATTTCACATAAACTCATAAGGCAACAAGTCCCTTGGCAACAGCACGTGAAAGACCCACATCAAAGAAAAAGGTGGACTTCTCCTTGCTCCTCATCTGGGATCTCCAACCCTACTATACCTTCAGTCCTCTCGAAAACCTGCACTGAGAGGAATGAAGATATAGCAATAGGTGTCCCAAGTACTTGCAGCCAATCTGCTAGCAGTACACCACCATCTGATTTTAGCAGGCAAATTTCTCTACCCCAGTTGCTAAACCATAAAAAGAAATTTGGTCCCAGCTAGGGATGAGCTTCTTGTTCGAGTCGAACCCATGTTCGACTCGAACATCGGCTGTTCGATCGTTTGTCGAAGTGCGAACGATATGGGCCGTTCGCGCCAAATTCGTGTGGCGCGTCACGGCCCATAATTCACTGCGGCATCGCAGTGCATTGCTTGCTGATGATTGGCCAAGCATGCACTATGACCCGCATGCTTGGCCAAGCACAGCGCTGCCTTAACAGAGAGCCGTTATTGGCCAAAGCCAAGGAGGCTTTGGCCAATTATGGCTCAGGGGATTTAGTACACGCCCCACACTATAAAAGGCCGCCTGCACGGCGGCCCTGTGCAGTGTGATCCGGTGTGCTGAGAAATAGAGAGAGAGAGAGACAGTGTCATTTCATTTGAGTTAGCTAGATTAGGCAGGACAGTCAGTCAGTTAGCTGCACTTAAAGTGTATTGTCTATATATATGCATCCCAGGTGTTGCATATATATATATATATATATATATATACACACTGTATTCAGTTTAGCTAGATCCGTTCCTGTTATCTTCTAGACTATTTACATTTAGTGCAGTGCGTCCTGCTCACAGTGTTCAGCTAGATCCGTTCCTGTTATCTTCTTACTGACAGGCAGGCTTGTCTTGTTACAGTATTTTGAAGAAAATTACTGGTGTTCTTTTGATCCTATTAGTACCACAGTCAGGCAGCTAGACTATTTACATTTAGTGCAGTGCGTCCTGCTCACAGTGTTCAGCTAGATCCGTTCCTGTTATCTTCTTACTGACAGGCAGGCTTGTCTTGTTACAGTATTTTGAAGAAAATTACTGGTGTTCTTTTGATCCTATTAGTACCACAGTCAGGCAGCTAGACTATTTACATTTAGTGCAGTGCGTCCTGCTCAGTGTTCAGCTAGATCCGTTCCTGTTCTCTTCTTACTGACAGGCAGGCTTGTCTTGTTACAGTATATAAATCTACCTGAAGAAAATTACTGGTGTTCTTTTGATCCTATTAGTACCACAGTCAGGCAGCTAGACTATTTACATTTAGTGCAGAGCGTCCTGCTCACAGTGTTCTGCTAAACCTACAAGTTAGTGGGGTGCGTCCTGCTCACAGTGTTCAGCTAGATCCGTTTCTGTTATCTTCTTACTGACAGGCAGGCTTGTCTTGTTACAGTAAATACAGCTACCTGAAGAAAATTGCTTGTGTTCTTTTGATTCTATTAGTACCACAGTCAGGCAGCTAGACTATTTACAGTTAGTGCAGTGCGTCCTGCTCACAGTGTTCTGCTAAACCTACAAGTTAGTGGGGTGCGTCCTGCTCACAGTGTTCAGCTAAACCTACAAGTTAGTGGGGTGCGTCCACCTCACAGTGTTCAGCTAAATCTACAAGCTAGTGGGGTGCGTTCTGCTCACAGTGTTCAGCTAGATCCGTTTCTGTTATCTTCTTACTGACAGGCAGGCTTGTCTTGTTACAGTAAATACAGCTACCTGAAGAAACAATTCTTGATCTAATATTTCACAGCAGGGCCCTGTGAGGGCTTACAGTGTTGTGGCCACAGCAACACCTAAGGCCCAAATTTCTGCTGAGTATATAGGGCAGGACCCTACTTTCAAACAACTAACTTACAAACGACTCCTACTTGCAAACGGAAGGAGACAACAGGAAGTGACATGAAATCTACCCCTAGGAAGGGAAATTCTCTCCTGTAAGAGTTAATATGGGAAAAACATTTCTCCTTTCCACTGATGCTTTCCAATCCATTGGGACAAAAAGTGAGGTGAAATCTTCTGAAGAGGAGGAAAGATAGCAAAACAAATGTCACAGGGGTGATAACCCTTCCCTATGTTTTCCAAAAAGCTTAAAAAAGATTTTTTGGCTGGAGCTAAACACGTTAAAAATGTACCCGTTCAAAATTACAAAGAGATTCTACTTAACAACAAACCTACAGTCCCTGTCTTGTTTGCACCGCCTGTATACTGCTGTTCAGAGTATATAGGGCCTGGTGGCCCCACACCTTTCCTTATTTTAATTTGGGTGTGGGGTTCCCCTTAATATCCATACAAGACCCAAAGGGCCTGGTAATGGACTGGGGGGTACCCATGCCGTTTGTCTCACTGATTTTCATCCATATTGCCAGGACCCGACATTACATTAAACCGCAAGCAGTTTTAAATGAGATTTTTTCCTTTAAAAATGACATTTGGTGCAGGGACTGTTCTAAACACAGGAAACACGCGTCACTTTACAGGCATACTATAGACACCCCTCAGGTACGATATTTAAAGGAATATTTCACTTTTTTTTTTTTTACTTTAAGCATCATTAAAATCACTGCTCCCGAAAAAACGGCCGTTTTTAAAAGTTTTTTTTGCATTGATACATGTCCCCTGGGGTAGGACCCGGGTCCCTAAACCCTTTTTAGGACAATACCATGCAAATTAGTTTTTAAAATGAGCACTTTTGATTTCGAACGTTCGAGTCCCATAGACGTCAATGGGGTTCTAATGTTCGTGCGAACTTTCGGTCCGTTCGCAGGTTCTGGTACGAACCGAACCGGGGGGTGTTCAGCTCATCCCTAGTCCCAGCCATCCACATGCTCAGCGTCTGAATGCTACCTTGGCCAAATTGCTAGCACTGCAACTACTGCCTTTTCAGCTGGTAGACTCTGCCCCCTTTTGTGAATTTGTGGAATGTGCTGTACCTCAGTTGCTGGTTCCAAAGCCATTTCTTTTCACAGAAGGCCATTCCAGCTCTCTACCGGCATGTGGCAGGCAACATTTTTGTCTTGTTGGACAGGACGGTCAGCAGTAAGGTGTATATTACCACAGACTCATGGTCTAGCAGGCATGGACAGGGATGTTACCTTTCCTTCACAGCACACTGGGTAACTGCTGGCAGCTGGGAAGGATGCAGGACAGGGTTTAGTATTGTTGGAGCTTGTTCCACCACCACGCCTCCAAAATGCTAGCTGTGATTCTGACACAGCTCTCTCCTCCACCCCCTCCTCTTCTTCTTCCTCTATGGCCTCTTCTGCAACCAGCGGTGCTCCGTAAGCGTTCAAGGGGCTACACAAGCACTCAGGCAAAGAGATGCCATGCGGTGCATGAGTTACATAGTAGGGGAGGTTGAAAAAAGACACAAGTCCATCAAGTTCAACCTATGAGTGTGATTATATGTCAGTATTACATTGTATATATGTTGCGGTCGTTCAGGTGTTTATCAAATAGTTTCTTGAAACTATCGATGCCCCCCACTGAGGATGCCGCCTGTGGAAGGGAATTCCACATCCTTGCTGCTCTTACAGTAAAGAAACCTTTACGTAGTTTAAGGTTAAACCACTGCTTAGGGGACAGGAGCCACACTGGGGCAAAGATTCTGTCAGCTCTGCAGAGGCAGGCTCAGAGGTGGTTGACGCCACACCAGCTTTAGCCAGGAATGGTTGTATGTGACAATGGCACCAACCTTATCTCCGCCCTCCGACAGGGACACTTGACCCATGTTCCATGTTTGGCACACATCCTGAATTTGGTGGTGCAGCGGTTCTTTAGCAGATACCCAGGCTTACAAGATCTCCTGAGGCAGGCCAGAAAAGTCTGTGGTCATTTCCAACGGTCATACAATGCCAGTGCTTGGCTGGCTGACATTGAAAGGGAATGCAACCTGCCCACCAACCACCTCATTTGTGATATGACCACCAGATGGAGCTCAACGTTGACAATGCTGCAGCGGCTGCACACACAGCAGAGGGCCATCAATGAGTACCTGTGTGAGTATGGCACCAGGACATGGTCAGGGGAGCTTGGCTTCTTTTCGCCACACCAGTGGCTACTGATTAAGGATGCATGCACTGTCCTGTCACCATGTGATGAGGGCACGAGGATGGTGAACAGTGACAATGCATGCATCCGTGATACTGGCCCTCTTGTTTTCCTGTTGGAGCACATGCTTCATGGAATAATGGACAGGGCACTTGAGGCAGAACAGCGGGAGGAAGAGGAGGACTTCCTTACCTCTCAAGGCCCCCTTTATCCAGATATTATTCCTGCAGGCCCACCAAACACACAGGAAGAAGAGGAGGAGGAGGAGGATTGTGTCAGCATGGACGTGGAGGATAGCACTCAGCAGCAGTCTTCAAGGGATGGTTTTTAGTCCCCAGAAACCCAAGGAGTGGTATGTGGCTAGGAGGAGGTTGTTACGGATCTTTAGTGACCCAGAGGACTCAGAACTGAATGCCTTTGCAAACTTTTGCAGGCTTTGCAGAATCAGGGAGGCCATGCAGTGTAAGGACCCTAGAATTAGTGGTATCAAAGAGAGGGATCATTACTTGGTGGCAACCCTTCTTGATGCATGTTACAAGGGTAAGGTTGCAGAACTCTTCCTGCCTTCGCAGAGGGAGCAGAGGCTGAAACATTTTCAGGAGGCCTTGAAGAAAGGTTTGTGCAATGCATTTCCTGGCCCTGTGAGGTTACAATTTCCTGGTGCTGAACAATGTGTCGCTGAGGCTTCGTTCAGTCAGTGGAAGAACAGTGGAGAAGGTGGCCGGCTGACTGATACCATTAGACAATTTTCCAGTCCTCAGCACCAAGGTCTGATTGGTTCAAGCAACCATTGCCAGCGTCTGTATTACATGATGCAGGAATATCTATGGGCAAGAGCAGACTTGGAGACCTTTCCAACAGAGCATCCACTGGGTTACTGGGTCTTGAGGATTGACCACTGGCCAGAACTAGCTCAATATGCAATTGAGCTACTGGCCTGTCCTGCATCCTGCGTTCTTTCCAAATGCACATTCAGTGCTGCTGGAGGGTTTGTAACAGATCATAGAGTGTGCCTGTCCACAGACTCCGTTGATAGGCTCACATTCATAAAAATCAATCAGTCTTGGATCAGCAGCAGTTATCAAGCACCTGATGCTAATGTAAGTGACTGATTTTTCTATGGATGTGGGATCCCTTGAAGACTGCCTATGCTGAGTGACTATCCTATTCAATCTGGATGATGCTAGCTTCCAACAATAGTTTTGGTTTAGGGCACTGCCACCACTGCCTAAGGCCAAATTTTTCTGTCCCTGTTTAACAGGTGCATGTCATTACAATTTTTGATCTAATATTTCACAGCAGGGCCTGTTCCTGCACCCAACAAGAGTATCTGTAAGGGGTTACAGTGTTGTGGTACCACCACCAAAGGCCCAATTTTTATGCCCCTTTTCCAGCAGCAGAAAAAAAAGGACAAGCGTGCCCAATGGCCACCTGCAGAAGATGCACCATGTCCATAACCAGCACTGTGGACTGTAGACACAGAGCCTGCTTGCCCTCTTTTAGTGGCCTGTGAGCGTCTGCCTCTCCTTGGTGGCCTTACGGACATGATGGGGATTTTGTTTTGCAACACCACACTACACTGTATTGTGTACTGTGTACACCACCAGAAAAGTAGTAGCAACTGCACTATGGGTGCACGGTACTGTGTACACCAACAGAAGTCTAATAGCAACTATGGGTGCACTTTTTGTATTGTGTACTGTGTACACCACCAGAAAAGTAGTAGCAACTGCACTATGGGTGCACGATACTGTGTACACCAACAGAAGTCTAATAGCAACTATGGGTGCACTGTTTGTATTGTGTACTGTGTACACCACCAGAAAAGTAATAGCAACTGCACTATGGGTGCACGGTACTGTGTACACCAACAAATGTGCAATAACAACTATGGGTGTACTTTATTGTGTACACCACCAGAAAAGTAGTAACAACTGCACTAGGGGTGCACGGTACTGTGTACACAAACAGAAGTGTAATAATAACTATGGATGCACTGTTTGTATTGTGTACTGTGTACACCACCAGTAAAGTAGTAGCAACTGCCCTAGGGGTGCACGGTACTGTGTACACCAACAGAAGTGTAATAACAACTATGGGTGTACTGTATTTTGTACACCACCAGAAAAGTAGTAGCAGTTGCACTATGGGTACACAGTACTGTGTACACCAACAGAAGTGTAATAACAACTATGGGTGTACTGTATTGTGTACACCACCAGTAAAGTAGTAGCTACTGCACTAGGGGTGCACGGTACTGTGTACACCGCATGAAGTATATTAGAAAAAGTACACCGGGAACGGCCTGCTAAACTGTATGCAATGGATATATATATATATATATATATATATATATATATATATATATATATATATATTCACTTGTAGAGGAGAACCCCACTCTGCTTACAGTTTAGTGCCAGCAATCAGGTCTTCCCACCGACCTTGTATATAGAAAAAAGTCCAAGAGGTTGCTGCACTTAAAAACTTCTTTGCTTTATTTCACAATATCTTCAGGAGAGATTTACAAAGCAAGTATAATCCTTTCAAGCAATATCACAGGCAAGAAATGCCTACACAGTTTCAGAAACTGTGTAGGCATTTCTTGCCTGTGATATTGCTTGAAAGGATTATACTTGCTTTGTAAATCTCTCCTGAAGATATTGTGAAATAAGCAAAGAAGTTTTTAAGTGCAGCAACCTCTTGGACTTTTTTTTCTCTATCTATCTATCTATCTATCTATCTATCTATCTATCTATCTATCTATCTATCTATCTATCTATCTATCTATCTATCTATCTATCTATCTATCTATACGAGTCTGTCTGTATATATATATATATATATATATATATATATATATATATATATATATATATATATATATATATATATATATATATATATATAAATTAAATACACTACAGCTAACTGCATAACCTGCCTGCCTGAAGTATATTAGAAACAGTACACCAGGAACGGACTGCAGTCAGATATAGCTTAATTGTATGCAGTGGATATATATATATATATATATATATATATATATATATATATACACGAGCCTGTCTGTATATATATATATATATATATATATATATTAAATATACTGCAGTTAACCGCATAACCTGCCTGCCTGAAGTATATTAGAAACACTACACCAGGTACGGCCTGCAGTCAGATATAGCTAAACTGGATACAGTGGATATAAATATATATAAGACTGTCTGTATATATATATATATATATATATATATATACAGTCAGATATAGCTAAACTGTATGCAGATGCAGTGGAGATATATATACAGTATATATATATATATATATAATTATATATATACACGAGACTGTCTGTATATACATATTAAATACACTGCAGCTAACTGAATAACCTGCCTGCCTGCGCAATCTAAATGACTCTCTCTCCCTCCACGCCAACAACATGCTACACGGGGCCGATGTGCAAGCAGCTGCATATAGTGTGGGGCGTGGACTTAGTCCCCCTGAGCCATGATTGGCAAAAGGCACCCTGCCTTTGGCCAATTATGGCTTTCTTAGCTGAGGGCGCTGGGATTGGCCAAAGCATGCAGGTCATGGTACATGCTTTGGCCAATCATCATACATCAATGCACTGCGCTCCCGCAGTCTATTATGGGCTGTTACTCGCTGCTCAAATTTGGCGTGAACGGCCCATAATGTTCGGTTTTTGACGAACGGGCGAACAGCCAATGTTCGACCCGAACAGAAAGCTCATCCCTACTCCAGACCAAATTGTTGAATCATTACCTTTTAAAAATACTGACCCCTTTCCACTATATTACATCCAAAGGTTCCGGTTCAATTATTTAGTCTATAGGATCCCTGCATTTAACAAAATTTGTTTTAGATTCTATTTTAACTTTGACTTCAACATTATTACTATGAATGAAATACAATTGCATACAGCAATCATATCCCTGTCCTACGCATACATATCCAAACAAATCTGCATCTGTATTGATATTAGTGTATCTAAATTTATCTCTTTTTATCATCTATATTGATATCATTGTCTTTATCACTTTTGTCATCTGTATTGATATCAGTGTCTACATCTCTTTTGTTTCTGAATAATGTAATGTCTTTGTTGTGTAAATCTTCAATCCTGTTAACCTCTGCATAGCTGGAAAAGTTTGTCATATATTTTACCACAGATAAAATTGTCACTAGAGAAAAGATGAATCCTTTGATGATGATAAGTCTTCTCTCTTTAAAACTTTTCTTTTCTTTTGTTGTCATTTTTCCTTCTTTTTGAAATCCATGATTCCTCCAGGTCAGATTTTTAGAAATCATTCCTGAAAAAAAGAAATTCAGCATCATATCATTATATGTCATATACAATTTGCATTGATCAGTGTGTACCCACATTTTTGGTTGTCTACGTGCATTTTTCACTGAAGTGAGAGGTCTTAGGACCATTAGCACCATTACACCTTGAACATCCAAAATGTCAAATGGACCTTCCTAATTACTTTGCCACGGTCCACTTTTTTTGAAAATTTTTACCATAAGCTGTCCTCCTTTCTCAAACTTAGAAATATGTGGAGGAACCATTTTTTGCATACAAGTAGCTGCATGTGCCAAAATATTGTTCAGTTTGTCATTTTGTTCATTTTGTTTTCTCTATTGCCTCTCTTTGTGGCATAGACAAAAAAAGGTTCATTGGGAAACACAAGCGGCATTTTCCTTCCTGTCATTAATTCAAAAGGAGAATAATTTGTTGCTGAAGATGCTGTGCTTCTGACACTCATCAGAACAAATGGTACAGCATAAATCCAAGTATTTCCTCTGTCTAACAACATTTTTGCAATTCTAGATTTGATAGTCCTATTCATTCTTTCCATAATACCTGAAGACTGTGGATGATATGGTATATAAAATCTCTGTTCTATTCCCAAGATTTTACACATTGCCTGCATGATTTTACCTGAGATTTGTTGGTATACCCCCAAACTGAAAAAACATGATTAATTAGCATCCTAGCAGTTGTTAAAGCATCATCTTTGTTAACTGGGAGGATCTCGATCCACTTTGAAAAAATGTCAACCAAAACTAAAGCAAATCTAAATCCATTTTTCCCTGATGGTAATGGTCCTATATAATCTATTTGCATAGTGGATCAAGGTCCTTCTGCTGGAGGAATTCTTTGTAAAGGAGGTTTCTGACCCTTTGGTCTAGGATTCACTTGTGCACAAATTAGACAAGATCTAGTTACACTGTCTACAATCTCTTCCATTTTGTCCCAATCAAACTTCTCTTTAAGAATTTCAAGCATTTTTTGCTTACCAATGTGACCTAAACTTTCATGATTGAATTTAGCGAATTCCACTTGTAGGTGTTGTGGTATAACAGGATGCAGAACCCTATCTAAGTCATAACACAAGATCTCGTTTTCACAAACAAAGGAAGATTTTGGGTCACCCGGTGAAGAAGAAAAAATAGACGCATCCCTTTTCTGTTCCTCTGCAAATGAGGGAATCTGTGTGTCTGTTTTCTTCACAACATAAACTAGGACCAATTCAGGTTAAATCACTAATTTTCCATGCAAAGCTGCTTCCTTTGCTAAAGTGTCTGCTATTCTATTGCCTATAGATAACTATCTTTTTTTATGTGATGGAATTTTTACAATAGTATATGAAAGAGGATTTTTCTCTGCAAGTTTAAAAACTGATTCAAGTGTCTCTTTCTGCACAAAGATCATATTGTATGGATCTACAAAACCTCTACCTTCCAAATTGGTAGATAATCAGTAAGAGAATGAATGACATATGAACTATTGCTATAGATCACTAATGGACTTCTATTCTCTTCATTGTCAATTGTCAGTACTGTATTTACTGCTTCAAGTTCTGCTCGTTGAGCTGAAAAATGTCCTGGCAACTTGTGTTGTATGGCAAGATTACTCTCTGGATACCAAATTGAATACCCACTGTAATAATTACCTGACATACAATATCTCGAACCATCAACAAATACAGGTTCATCAATTTTCTCTGCCTCTCTATGAAAGAGAGGAGAGTGTGTCTCATGGACTTCACACAAACATTCATGTTCTAGCCCATTGTATTCCATCAACTGAGGAAGGATATACTTGGCATTGTGTTCAACCTGTATTTGTTTAAGTGACAGAGCCAACAACCATTGAGAAAATCTTTGGAGACTCCAGGAACTTTTTTCTCAAAAAGGATCTTCAAGATACTATATGGGGTCTGTAAAATGATTTTGTTGAATCCTACAATATGCTCTGTTGCTTTTACAGCATAATGTACACACACTAATTGTCGTACACATTCATCAAAGCCCTTTTCCACAGGAGTAATTAAATGAGAAAAATACCCAAGAATTTTCCAATCTTCTCCCTGTTTCTGAAGCAAAACAGCTGAGATGTCAATTTCTGAAGCATGCACTTGCAAAGCAAATGGTGCTTGTTTTACCACAGTAGCTATTGCAGGAGCTAACTGCAAATAATTTTTCAATATTTCAAAAGCTTTTTGCTGGACTTCTGTCCAGGGACCACATTAATTCTCCTCTTTATGTTTTAACAAATCATATAGCAGTTTTGCCTTCTCTGTCAAAATCTCTGGAGAAATTTACCAAACCCAAAAATTGTCTCAATGGTTTGAATGTTGTTGGTACAGGCAAAGATGCAATAGCCTCTATATTTTCCTGTAAAGGCTGCTTCTTCCCTGGACCAATCAAAATTCCTAGAAATTTTACTTCACTTTTCATGAGCTGAACTTTGTGTGTATTCAGCTTGATACCTTCTTCTTGCAAAAGTGTCAAAAATTCTGCCAGAAGAGTCAAATGCTCCTCCTCATTTTGACTTGAAGGAAGTATATCATCTACATACTGAATTAAACAATCTGGTCTAGAAAATTTTGATAAGACATTTGCCAATGCCTGATGAAATATAGATGGCGAACTGGGATAGCCTTGCAGAAGACGATTAAAAACATATTGGACATATTTGTAAGGTGATGAAAATTTATATTGACAGCTTTTGGCCAAAGCAGGGCTAAAAAAGCCGTTTGCAATGTCTAATACAGAAAACACTTTTATGTTAGTGTTTATTTGCGACATGATGTCTGGTGTTTCCGCTACAATAGGTGAACAACATGGCATGTATTTGTTCAGCATTCTTAGGTCAATCAAAATTCTGTATGCACTAGGGTCATCTCATTTAGCCACTAACCATAAAGGATTATTTGTCACAGAATTAGCTTTCCTGATGATTCCCTGTTCTAAAAACTTTTAAATAATCATTGAAACAGGTTCATCAGACTCTGGTGGTAATTTGTATGGCTTGACAAATGGATGGTCCTTACCCTCAATGTTAACCTCAATACCTTTAAATAAACCAACCTCATTCTTTTTCTGACTCCAAAGTTTTTTGTGTGACTGTACCACTTGTTTTAACTTCAAATTATCTCCTGTTTCAGGCCATTTGTAATCGGTGTCAACTGCTTCTGTCCAACAGATGCTTCCCTCTTCTGAATGATCAGCTGCATCAATTACCACAGGCTTATGACTAGATGAACCTTTCAAAATCACTCTATTGTCTAAATCAATTATCCACCCTCTTTGAAACAAAATACCTGTACCGATTATATTCTTGGCTCCCTGGCAAAACCACATGTCAATTTCAGTTTGCAAACAACCTGGGATTTCAAAAGAAACATTTTTTTGCATTTTAGCCTGAGAATCACCTGTTCCATTAAACCCAACAATTGTAAAAATTGCTGCATCTGATGAAAAAGGTAATTTCAAACCAGTGACACTGATCTGAGCTCCTGTATCTAATAGAGTTCTCATCTTTTGTCCATTAATTTTAGCTTTTAAATAAGGACAACCACTCTTGTCTAGAAATATGTGAGCGACATAATCTATTTTGTGAGAAACTTATTCTTTTTACTCTATTTGTCACGGGGTAGCCAATAATGGCTATCTCCCATTGATTTCACTGGTTGAATGTGCATTCATATTCATACCAATCTCTTTTAGCTCTTTCCTCAGAGGAGTGTAAGGAGAAAAAGTCTTAACTTCTTTTGCTGAAGGTGGGTCAGAAGGTTGAATGGATATTAATCCATTTTCTTTCACTATGTTTTTCAACTATCAACTAATATCTCTTAAATACTTCCTACACTGCGACTTATAATGACCTACTCTTTAAAAGTAAAAACAAGTAAATGGCTTTTTGAGATCAAACTGTCTTACCCTGTCATTCCTGAAGGTGGCAGAATCATCTGCTTTAAACCTAGTATGGGTGTCTCTTTCAAAATTGTTATTCTGAATGACAGATATTTAGTTTTTTTAATTACTTAGTTTTAATTGTCTTCCTACAATATCTATAACCATTGACGCAGGATCTAAATATGTAAATTTTCGAACAAATGCCCTTATTAAAGCCAAATTTTTGTCCTCCAATGCATATACCATCTTGAATGCCTTAGCAAATTTCTCTCTAAAATGATAATAAAGAAAGGAGCTACCCCCCAAAATGAACTGGGACTTTAACGGCAACTAAAGTACAGAGATATACATATATTTTATTCAACAGAGTGTACATATATACAAATGTAAAATATCAAACTAATAAAAAATGATAACAATGATGATAGAATTCCCATAAATGTCCAGACAGCCCAACGTGTTTCAGGACACACAACATCCCTTCGTCAGGGGCAGTAGTCAGGATGGAATCACACTATATAATAAAGATCAAATATAAGATAACAATAGAATGATTTCAGTCATTAGAATCAGTTGTTTACAATAAAAGACATACAGCATAAAAATTGCATAAAGGCGTACCCAGGACGATCATCATGTGAATATACTGCTGGAGTGGAGGTGGCAATGGCATCACAGACACACATCACTAGTGTCACAAGGACATTGTTGTATCAGGTGGGTCACCAAGCATCCACACAAGTCCCACAATCGGGCAGCAAGGAATGGTGCACGAAGGTATATACCACTCAACACTCCTAAATTCCGCAGAGTGTGTAATCTAGCAAAGAGGTAAGAGAGCAATATAAGTATCTACAGTGGGGACGGAAAGTATTCAGACCCCCTTACATTTTTCAGTCTTTGTTATATGCAGTCATTTGCTAAAATCATTTAAGTTAATTTTTTTCCTCATTAATGTACACACAGCACCCCATATTGACAGAAAAACACAGAACTGTTGACATTTTTGCAGATTTATTAAAAAAGAAAATCTGAAATATCACATGGTCCTAAGTATTCAGACCCTTTCCTGTGACACTCATATATTTAACTCAGGTGCTGTCCATTTCTTCTGATCATCCTTGAGATGGTTCTACACCTTCATTTGATTCCAGCTGTGTTTGATTATACTGAATGGACTTGATTAGAAAAGCCACACACCTGTCTATATAAGACCTTACAGCTCACAGTGCATGTCAGAGCAAATGAGAATCATGAGGTCAAAGGAACTGCCTGAAGACCTCAGAGACAGAATTGGGGCAAGGCACAGATATGGCCAAGGTTACAAAAAATTTCTGCTGCACTTAAGGTTCCTAAGAGCACAGTGGCCTCCATAATCCTTAAATGGAAGACGTTTGGGATGACCAGAACCTTTCCTAGAGCTGGCTGTCTGGCCAAACTGAGCTATTGGGGGAGAAGAGCCTTGGTGAGAGAGGTAAAGAAGAACCCAAAGATCACTGTGGCTGAGCTCCAGAGATGCACTCAGGAGATGGGAGAAAGTTGTAGAAAGTCAACCATCACTGCAGCTGGTGAGAAATAAGATTCTTTGGTCTGTTGAGACCAAGATAGAACTTTTTGGCCTTAATTCTAAGTGGTATGTGTGCAGAAAACCAGGAACTGATCATCACCTGTCCAATACAGTCCCAACAGAGAAACATGGTGGTGGCAGCATCATGCTGTGGGGGTGTTTTTCAGCTGCAGGGACAGAACGACTGGTTGCAATCAAGAGAAAGATGAATGCGGCCAAGTACAGGGATATCCTGTATGAAAACCTTCTCCAGAGTGCTCAGGACCTCAGACTGGGCTGAAGGTTTACCTTCCAACAAGACAATGACCCCAAGCACACAGCTAAAATAACAAAGGAGTGGCTTCGCAACAACTCTGTTCTTGAATGGCCCAGCCAGAGCCCTGACATAAACCCAATTGAGCATCTCTGGAGAGACCTAAAAATGACTGTCTACCATGTTTACCATCTAACCTGACAGAACTGGAAAGGATCTGCAAGGAGGAATGGCAGAGGATCCCCAAATCCAAGTGTGAAAAACTTGTTGCATCTTTCCCAAAAAGACTCATGGCTGTATTAGATCAAAAGGGTGCTTCTACTAAATACTGAGCAAAGGGTCTGAATACTTAGGACCATGTGATATTTCAGTTTATCTTTTTTTAATAAATCTGAAAAAATGTCAACAATTCTGTGTTTTTCTGTCAATATGTGGTGCTGTGTGTACATTAATGAGGAAAAAATGAACTTAAAATAAACTTTACCAAATGGCTGCAATATAACAAAAAATGAAAAATTGAAGGGGGTCTGAATACTTTCCATCCCCACTGTATATATATATATATATATATATATATGTCTAATGATCAATATAAAATGATGTGTAATAAAATCTTATTTAATCAAGATTGGTATAAACCATCTCAAGAGCTAGCATTTTTTGAATTTAGCATTTTTTAAGTCAAATTCTAAGCATTAATTGATGGGGCCTTTGCCCAAGGTATCGTCGACCAGGATACTTGGGAATTTCAACGGACTAAATATCCGAAGACTCCCACATTTTATTGTCTACCCAAGGTCCACAAGGACCAACTTTCACTGACGGGTAGACCGATTGTCTCCGGCAATAGGGCAATCGTGGAAAATCTAAGTATGTACTTGGACATGCACTTAAGACCCTCTGTGGTTAGTTTACCGTCCTATGTACGTGACACTATACATCTCTTACAGAACCTAGAAGGTCTCTTTATATCCCAACATGCTCTATTGGTTGCCATTGCTATAGAAGCCCTCTATAGCTCTATCCCTCATCATCTGGGATTGGCTGCTATTAGACACGTTATCTCACAAACACACAGAAATAATAAGAAGTTGCAAGAATTTATTGTCATGGCTTTGGAGTTTATATTATTCCATAATGTTTTTTCCTTTGATGGCTCCCACTTCCTTCAGGTGCAGGGAGTAGTGATGGGGACGGCTTGTGCCCATTGTACGCCAACCTGTACCTGGGGGAGTGGGAGCAACCTTTTTTGGCTGATGAATCATTCAAGCTACATACGCATCATGTGGTGGCTTGGTTCCGCTACATAGGTGATATCTTGTTGTTGTTGGAAGGCTCTCTGGTTGAACTGGAGGACTGTATTTCCGCAATGAACCAAAATAAATTTAATTTAAAATTCACCGTAACTTTCAGTGAAACTAGTATTACTTTTTTGGATGTTGTCATAACTAAAAATAACAATGGTAGTCTTTCAAGTGGATTCTACTTTAAATCTACGGCAGGAAATACAGTTTTACCTGCCTCCAGTTTACACCCTGAGCCTCTCCTATGCTCAATTCCCTATAGCCAGTATCTCAGGCTAAAACGCAATTGTTCCAGTCAAGATTGTTTCCTAAAGGAGGCGGATGCCCTGAGGGATAGGCTCCTATTAAGAGGATATTCTCATACCTGTTTGAAAAGGGCCTTTAAACGGGCAAATGGACAGTCTAGACGAGAGCTTCTATTTGGCAACAAGACAAAAACGAGTGATCCCCAAGTCACCAGAGTGATTAAATTTAACAATCAACACAAAACAGTCAGACAAATAATCTGTAGGTTCTGGCACCTCCCACATATGGATCCTTTATTGAGTCCCTATGTGTCAGAGAGTCCAGCCATCACCTATCGACGGGCTGCCTCACTTAAGGACCAACTGGTCCAAAGTGAGTTTGTAGGGGAGTTCCGCAGGGACCCCTGCATGAGGATGGGCACGTTCACATGTGGTGGCTGTTCTATATGTCAATACATAAATATCAGGCAGGATGTAGGATGTAGTGCTTCCTAATGGACGGTTGTACAGACCTCACCATTTCTTTCATTGCAAAACAGAGGGGGTTGTGTACCTTTTGACATAAAATTGTTGGCAAAATGAAATTAAAGTTTTACATTTGAGCATCTAGACATGTAACTTCTATGAAGACTGCCAACCAGGAGCTCCCCCTGGGAGACATGTCATTGATAAACATAAGGGCAGATTTCCTAAAATTCAATTTGTGATCCTGGATAGGGTTCATCAGAGACCGAGGGGTGGAGATTGGAACAAGATCCTTCTTCAGCGGGAGGCACGCTGGATTTTTGACCTTGGGGCCACCTCACCCCCCGGACTCAATGAACACCTTAGCTTTAGACCTTTTCTTGAGGGTTTGATTTTTAGTCGCTCACTCCTGCTCCCACTTCCCTATCATTCCCTTGTTATGGTTGGGTGAGTGCTTTCTATGCTTTGTGATCCTAGGGGTTCTCCAGGTATGCCATCTCATGGTCCCTTGGACCACTCACCTAATATGTCATGTTGCTGTCATTAGGATTTTTTGATCTGATGGACGATTGATTCTATAACCTATGCTGCTCATTAACAGGTATTTGTATACGCATGTATATTTCCATTTCTCTGCCTGTTCCATGTGTTTCTGCTGTTGGGGGGTGGCTGGCATTGGGGACTTTCATATCCTCTTCTGGTGGGTCTCCTTTCATCCCGCCCAGCGCACAGAGGCCCCCCTTTTATTATTTTTTGGGGGGCCTCTGTTGGCAGCTTGACTTGTGGCCTTGCACCGAGAGTGCCATCTTATGGCGCTGGGTTCTTTGCCTGTTGTCATGGGCCGCGTATTTGCACCGGTGGGTGACATCTGCAGGACGCTGCATCCGCAGATCCGTCCATTCGGTCTGGTTCTGTGGGGGGCGCCCTTGCATTTATTGCCCAGGGTCCCTATGGCGGCATTTCTAGTGCACTTCGCACTTTGTTTAGCATTCAACCCATTTTAATTGTAAGGTTGTATTTCTGGCATGCGCACAACAACCTTTTGTTTGTTGGTTGCCACGCAACCGCTGTTTTGACTCCTCTCACACAGCTTTCTGCGGCTGCGCTGCAAGAGGAGATACCAGGACACTATTCTGGCGGCGTTGGGCATGTTGTCATGGTGACGCGATGCGTGGTGGCATCAGCTGTGTGTGCTCTGTCACTGCTGTGGATGGCGGGGTGCGCACCGCACCCCGGTGGATCTGAGGGACTTTCTGGCTTTTCATATGCCCACTATCAACATATACAAAGGTACGTCTTTGGTGCTATTAAGCCCCTCCTCTTTTGGTGATGCCCCTTTTTTGCACTTTACAGCAGAGTCTATATCAGTAGGGAGAACCCTTTTGACATGGTCTGCTTTGTATTAGTTATGATTACTGTGAGATGCCCTTCCTTATATTTATCCTTAAAGATCCTCTCCTTAAACAGAAAGTTTAAAAAGTGACATTGTGCTTTCCTAGCGATATCCCCGCTGTGGATTCCACCAAGGTATGATGCTTTTTCATGTAGATCCATGGAACTGCTTCCAGTTTTTTGCTGTTTTTTGCCCCTTTACTGCCTTTGCTCAATGGAGAGATCCTTTGGACATGGAGCAGTTTGGCATATATATATATATATATATATATATATATATATATATATATATATATATATATACACTTATATTACTCTTACCTCTTTGCTAGATTACACACTCTGGGGAATTTAGGAGTGTTGTGTGGTATAACCCTACGTGCACCATTCTTTGCTGCCCAATTGTGGGACTTGTGTGGATGCTTGGTGACCCACACGGTACAACAATGTCCTTGTGACACTAGTGATGTGTGTCTGTGATGGCATTGCCTCCTCCACTCCAGCAGTATATTCACATGATGATTGTCCTGGGTACTCCTTCATGCAATTTTTATGCTGTATGTCTTTTATTGTAAACAACTGATGCTAATAAATGAAATTACTCTATTGTTATTTATCTTATATTTTATCTTTATTATATAGTGTGATTCCATCCTGACCACTGCCCCTGACGAAGGAATGTTTTGTGTCCTGAAACGCGTTGGGCTGTTTGGATCTTTATGGGAATTCCATCATCATTGTTATCATTTTTTATTGGTTTGATATTTTACATTTGTATATATGTACACTCTGTTGAATAAAATATATTTCTATCTTTGTACTTTAGTTGCAGTTAAAGTCCCAGTTCATTTTGGGGGGTAGCTCCTTTCTTTAATAACTGTTTTAAGGGATGTTGGCAATTATTTATGGGAGTGGTTGGATTTTTTCTTTTTATCTCTAAAATGATAAGGGTCATCATGTATTGTAACTCTTAAGGAGACCAATATTTCAGCCGTCATCATTTCCTTACCCGTAATACACTGTAATAACTGGCACGATCTCTTATGACCCGTACACACGGTCGGATTTTCCGATGGAAAATGTCCGATCGGAGTGTGTTGTCGGACATTCCGACCGTGTGTGTGCTCCATCGGACATTTTCCATCGGATTTTTCGACACACAAAGTTTGAGAGCAGGCTATAAAATTTTCCAACAACAAAATCCGATCGCGTCAATTCCGATCGTGTGTGGCCAGTTCCGACGCACAAAGTGCCACACATGCTCAGAAGAAATTCCGAGACGGAACAGCTCGGTCTGGTAAAATTAGCATTCGCAATGGATACAGCACTTTCGTCACAGTGCTATGTAAAAAATGGTTTAATACAGCGCACTCTCTTCTTCTTTATAATGTGAGAAGAATGAAGTCGCTTTGCTGCTTATATTCACACAGACGTCTCACAAACTTCTTTCTTTATTATTTATTGGGATTCCCTCAATATATTTTGATTTGTCACATCTGACCAATTTTTTTTTGGTTTGTTTTTAATTGTAAAACATTTTTTTTCAAGGCTGTTTTTTGTTAAAATTTTTTTTTGCTTTTTAATAAAGAATTTTTTGGGGTGTGTTTTGTGTGTCAAGTTACCACAACACCATTATTATCTTATATTATTGAATCTCAATTAGATTGTTTGGTGTTGGTGTCCCTTGTTAATTTCACATTGTATATTTGAAATGTACATGAATCCTCACCAACAAACTGTTTTTTTGGAGGGAAAACACACATAGGTGAGTATAATTGAACCAAAAATGCCTTTATTAAGGGCTCAGAACCAAACAAAGAGGGAGGCAACACTGGAGAAACAGCAGAAATTGGTGAAGCCTTTGCCCCAGGGCACACATCAATTATTTTACTGCAAAATTGGTGGCCTGAGGAGTCCATATCTAAGGGAGTGCATTCTGGTCCAGAAGTCCCAGAGATCCTGAAAGCAGCAGATGACATCTGTGTCCCCAGGCTGTGGTCACACAAGAGACAGCATCTTTTGCCAGACCAGACTGAACCCAGGGCCATCACTCTCTGGTCTTCCTTCCACGCTTCCTTCCACGCTGTGGCTCTGGTGGTGGAGTTGTGGCAGCAGGAGGAGGAGGAGGATGGTCCAACTCAATCACGTCGGTCTTGGGTGTGATTTTGCCACTCACCCCCTTAGTTAGGGCTTTATAAATAAGTTGCTCACACATGAGGCGTTGACCCTCCTGCATGAACTTCAGTTTGGTGGCAGCCATGCAGGCAAAGGCCTCTTCTGGAGTGGGTAAGGCTCTGAGGGACGCAGAAGCCTCCTGAATGAGCCTGAGCGCTGAATCCTGCATGTGAGTCGCCTTCCTCGCTCTTTTGTATGGAAGGCGGGGGGGAGGATCCTGAGATTCGGTCAGGCTGCGACTGGTCCCAGGCTTCTCTTGGCTGCCACTTAGCCCCACCTCCTCCTGGCTGCAACTTAGCCCCACCTCCTCCTGTCTGCCACATTCCACAGCCTCCTCCTGGCTGAGGTCTTCCTGTGTATGAAAAAGGGACATAGTTTTAGTTTTTTAGTCATCAATCACACACAATTTTCACCTCATGACTGTTGCAAATTGAATGTTAACAAATATAACTGATGATCATTCCGAGCCCAGCATTTTTCATTCTTGTCCCAATTATTTTTGCCCACTACCGTCTATTGATATGTAAAACACTTTATTAAATCAGCAATTAGTGATCAATAATGACATCTAGTAAAGATCATTTTTTTATTGACCAGAAATCTGTAGAAGAATGCTATACCTGACTCCAGCTGGGCTCCTCCACTTCTTCCTGGCTGGAAGGCCCAGGTTGGACATCAGAAGCCTCAGCTGGGGTGGAAGGAAGAGTGGAAGGAAGAGTGGAGAGGGATTCCCTGACTTCAGTGTGGTCTGACAGAAATCGCAGTCTCTCATAGTACCATAGCCTGGGGACATAAACGTCATCTGCTGCAGCTCCGGATCTCTGGGAATCTGTGACCTTCTTGCGCTCTCTAAGATAAGTGCTCCTCAGGCCACCAGTTTTAGTTTTTAAATAGGGGATGGTTGCTGTGGCGACCACCGGCTTCACCAACTCCAGCAGTTTCTCCAGCGCTGCCTGCCTCTTTTGTTTATGGTTATAATGCAGGTGTTTGACCTGCCACAGACAGGGCAGCTCCCTGTACTTGTCTATGAACAGGGGGAGGAAGTTGTGGTCATTGAAGCCATCCATTTTATCTGCAAGACACAACATGAGACAAACCATAATGTCAGGCAAAACTCTCCTAATCTTGTCCCAATATAGGCCTCAATCTAGAAGCAGTATAGGCCCAAGTTTAGACCTTACCTTCCTTATCACGAATGGCGCCTCCTATACTCCTTCCTCCGCTCACAGATCGTACGTACTACGCACGCGTGTTACGCTTTATACATACTGCGCATGCGTGTAACTCCGCCCGCCCCTGATGTTCTTTCTAGTCTATTCCCTGCCCCTTTTTGTTCGGCGCAGTGGGGGAAAAGCACATGGCGGAGACACAGCAGGTGCGTGCTAATTATAGCAACGAGGAGGAGGGGGAGGAAAGCCCGGAGCCAGAAATGTCCCGATCCATAAGGAGACAATTTAAGGCGTCGAATATGTCCTTTGGGGAGATGTTGGAGATGGTGGACATCCTGAAGAGGGCCGACTATGACGGGAAGTATGGACCTTACCCCAACCCCAATGTCAGAAAGGTCAAGATCATGGCGAAAGTGGTCAAGAGCCTGCACCGGAATTTTGGGGTACGACGATCGAAAGATCAGCTCAGGAAATGGTGGTCGGACCTCAAATTAAGAGAGCATGGGCAGTACAGAAAGATCCGAAGAGTGCTGCAAAAAAGTAAGTAGTTGTGCTGTGTTCCGATTCTTTTTGTGTTTATTACCTTTGTGCTGCTCCATGTGCTTTTCTGAACTGTTGTACAGTTTAAAATGGCAACTTTCATGTTCATTGGCACATTATTCGTTCGTATCAAACATTTTTCTTTCGGCCTATAAAACACCATTGATTTGGCCATATGCATTTCACCACATTTTTTAGGGCCTACTTGTCTGAAAATAATTTGGTTGTGTAGATGGGTTTCTTACTAGAATGAAATGCAAACTAGATTCTGTGTAACGAGAGGACACTCAGCAGCTGTTTACACATCTGGACGCTGGAGCACTAGTGTGGGACACAAGAACACCCTTTTTATTAGGGGTCCCACACAGGTGCTCCAGTGTATACTATAGGGGTGTCTCCATCTGTGAAGCTTGTAAAAAACAGGTAAAGTATTGAATCTTGACAAAGGACACTGAAAATTCTACATCTTGGAACTCTGCCAAAATAGACAATTGTACCCCACTTCCAAGCAATGTTTCATATTTATAGTTCTTCCCTCAAATATCTGTGTGCTAAGTATACCATTTTTTGTTTTACATAGGGGAGAAAAGACTCGGAGGACACCCCTCATCCAACGAGACCAGAAACCCCCACCTCTGGATGAAGGGGAAATACCACAAAGAGAAGAAGAGGAGGAAGACGTAGTGGAACTAGTCACCACAACAGGTGAGTGTCTGTGACCACAGGCTCAGGTAAGAGATGGATGCCGCCATTTTTATAATACATGGTTTTTTTTTGGTTTCTCTCTTTTTAGGTGATTGTGATGTTGTGGATCCAGGGCATTTCACCTCGGAAAGTGCACAGATCCTGATCATGGAGATCATGGGGTGTAATGTTGCATTGGAAAACATCAAGAAAAACATCAATGATGTTATTCAAAAAAATAAGAACATCATTGATGTTTTGGGGAGAGTTTAAAACCCCTCCAAAGCCCTTTTTATGGTGTGCTACAATTTTTTACTTTTTTGAAGAATTGTAGAAAAGCCAAATTTTGAAGATGCACAAAGTGTGTCAACATGTGCTATCTGCCATCACGGGAGATCAATGGACGCGTTTTGGGGGTGCAACCCCTTCCTCAATAATAAAGTAGCTGAGAGGAAGGGGTTGCTCCCCCAAAACACATCCCTTCATCCCCCGTGATGGCAGCTACCACATGTTGACATTCATACATTTGTGTGCATCTTCAAAATTTGGCTTTTCATGGGGTGACTTCACCCCATCTGAACACAATATCAAACTCAGTTCCTAAATACTCTTGTCTGATATTGCCTTCAAGTTCTACCTAATGTGAACTTTGTAAGTTCAAGATTTGTGTCTTTCTTGTTGGTTTGAAACATGCCTGTTTTATCTTAAATGGACATTTCTACTTTTTCTAATGCCACCCCAAAAATTGTTATACAACAAACATGTTGGTTTGTTTTACAAACCTTTTCTAAATGCACATGTGATTGTGCTGGTATTAAAAAGATTGTTAATCAAGAATGTGTGGATAATTGTCTCAACGCTACAACACATTTGTGGTGCTCCAATTGCTGCTTTCTGTGACAATGGGGGTTATTTCATAAGGGCAAATCCACTTTGCACTACAAGTGCAGTTTCAGTGCAGTTTCAAGTGCACTTGTAGTGGAAAGTGTCTTTGCCTTTAGTAAATAACACCCAACAGTGCTTTGTATAAGGTTACACAATCACGCCATTTTCAGGACTCACCACATTTCTGTAAGGGTCAGCTAAAACAAACACAAGCAGTAAATGTCACCAAAGATTTGCTTAATTTTTTTTTATTTGATAAAGGTTTCACACATTGTCTGGCATATTGATAGCCCCCCTACCTGCAAAGAATTCAAGGTATCTTAGCCGGACATCACGGGCACTCAGGGAGGGCAAGCCAGGACGGCCACTTTCAAGCGCCGTCAGGGTTGTTTCATTTATAATTCCAGCCTCAGGCCCAACTGAGCCAGCATAGTTGGCAGAATGTTGCCGTAAAAAGTTATGTAGAACACAGCACGCCAGGTGCCTATTTAACTGGGTGTAGAGCTCAGTCTGAGCGTGCTCAGTCTTTGGCTGTGGAACTTTGTGTAAGTGGAACTTGGTATAAGTGGGAGTTAAAAAACTAGAGTTATAGAGTGAATAAGTCTTGCTTGTTGATTGCTGGGTTTGCTGGGGTGCATTTTTGGGGCTTTTCCTTTTAGTTTTTCATTTGCTTTTTTCTGTCACTTTTTAAATAGCTTTTTTTTCTTTTTTTTTTTTTTTTTTTTTTCCTCTGGTTCCTTCAGCCTATCAATTAAGGGGGGTGGTTAATTGCTCACAGGTGCCTATTTAACTGGGTGTAGAGCTCAGTCTGAGCGTGCTCAGTCTTTGGCTGTGGAACTTTGTGTAAGTGGAACTTGGTATAAGTGGGAGTTAAAAAACTAGAGTTATAGAGTGAATAAGTCTTGCTTGTTGATTGCTGGGTTTGCTGGGGTGCATTTTTGGGGCTTTTCCTTTTAGTTTTTCATTTGCCTTTTTCTGTCACATTTTAAATAGCTTTTTTTCTTTTTTTTTTTTTTTTTTTTTTCCTCTGGTTCCTTTAGCCTATCAATTAAGGGGGGTGGTTAATTGCTCACAGGTGCCTATTTAACTGGGTGTAGAGCTCAGTCTGAGCGTGCTCAGTCTTTGGCTGTGGAACTTTGTGTAAGTGGAACTTGGTATAAGTGGGAGTTAAAAAACTAGAGTTATAGAGTGAATAAGTCTTGCTTGTTGATTGCTGGGTTTGCTGGGGTGCATTTTTGGGGCTTTTCCTTTTAGTTTTTCATTTGCCTTTTTCTGTCACTTTTTAAATAGCTTTTTTTTCTTTTTTTTTTCCTCTGGTTCCTTCAGCCTATCAATTAAGGGGGGTGGTTAATTGCTCACAGGTGCCTATTTAACTGGGTGTAGAGCTCAGTCTGAGCGTGCTCAGTCTTTGGCTGTGGAACTTTGTGTAAGTGGAACTTGGTATAAGTGGGAGTTAAAAAACTAGAGTTATAGAGTGAATAAGTCTTGCTTGTTGATTGCTGGGTTTGCTGGGGTGCATTTTTGGGGCTTTTCCTTTTAGTTTTTCATTTGCCTTTTTCTGTCACATTTTAAATAGCTTTTTTTCTTTTTTTTTTTTTTTTTTTTTTCCTCTGGTTCCTTTAGCCTATCAATTAAGGGGGGTGGTTAATTGCTCACAGGTGCCTATTTAACTGGGTGTAGAGCTCAGTCTGAGCGTGCTCAGTCTTTGGCTGTGGAACTTTGTGTAAGTGGAACTTGGTATAAGTGGGAGTTAAAAAACTAGAGTTATAGAGTGAATAAGTCTTGCTTGTTGATTGCTGGGTTTGCTGGGGTGCATTTTTGGGGCTTTTCCTTTTAGTTTTTCATTTGCCTTTTTCTGTCACTTTTTAAATAGCTTTTTTTTCTTTTTTTTTTCCTCTGGTTCCTTCAGCCTATCAATTAAGGGGGGTGGTTAATTGCTCACAGGTGCCTATTTAACTGGGTGTAGAGCTCAGTCTGAGCGTGCTCAGTCTTTGGCTGTGGAACTTTGTGTAAGTGGAACTTGGTATAAGTGGGAGTTAAAAAACTAGAGTTTAAAACAGGAGGTTATAACAGGGGTCATAGTACCTGTGTAGTGTGAGTATCTGAGTGTTGTCTGAGTAGTGTGTGTGGATCGTTAGTACTTGTGTATTGTGTACTGTATACTTGAGTATTGCGAGTGCACGTAGGTCTGCGACTGTTCTGGGATTGCACGTAGGTCTGTGAGTACCTGTGTATTGTCTTGTTGTGTACCTGTGTATTGTCTTGAGTATTAGTGCCAGGAAGCTAGCTGTTAGGTAATTTGGACAGGGTAAAATCCCCAAATCCTCACTAAATTTAATAGGTACGATGCCCGGCGGGTGTGGAGAGGCGACTCTTTGTACATCTTGCCGCATGTATGCATTCCTTGATCATCCGATCGAGGGTGAATACTGCTGTGCAAAATGTAAGCACATTGTTTCCCTGGAAGCCCAGGTTCTGAATCTGGGGAAGCAACTGTCAGCACTGAGAAGTCCCTCCATACTAAAGGTGAGCCAGGAATGTACACGGCAGGTGCCGGCAGGGGCCAGCACAGAGGCGGGTGGAGACAAAGAGGCGCAGGCACTAGCAAAGAGTAGATGGGTGACAGTCAGGAGGGGTAGAGGGGGAAGTGCCAGAGAGGCCGATCCAGGACTGGAGCATCCCAATAAATACGCTCCATTGAGTGTCATTGGTGAAACCAGTCAGGGACCAGCACTGCTGGAGATGAGGGACTCTCCTAGCTGCCAGGGGAAGAACTCCTCCAGTGAGAGTGGGGGGACAGCAAAGGGAAAGGAAAGACAGATTCTGGTGGTAGGGGACTCAATTCTTAGAAGGACAGAGAGGGCAATCTGTAACGAAGACCCGAAGCGCCGAACAGTATGTTGTCTACCGGGCGCTCGGGTTCGGCACATCACGGATCTTGTGGACAGATTACTGGGAGGGGCTGGGGAAGACCCGGCTGTCATGGTGCACGTTGGCACCAATGACAAAGTCAGAGGCAGATGGAGTGTCCTAAAGAACGATTTTAGGGACTTAGGTGCTAAATTGAGGAAAAGGACCTCCAAGGTAGTATTCTCAGGAATACTACCGGTACATCGAGCCACACCAGAAAGGCAGAGGGAGATTAGGGAAGTAAACAAGTGGCTGAAGAGCTGGTGTAGTAAGGAGGGGTTTGGGTTCCTGGAGGACTGGGCCGACTTCTCAGTTGGTAACCGGTACTATAGAAGGGACGGACTGCACCTAAATGAGGAGGGTGCAGATCTGCTGGGAATGAAGATGGCCAAAAAGTTAGAGGGGTTTTTAAACTAGGCGATGGGGGGGGAGGTTCCAGAGACAGTGATAGCCAGCGCGGATGATATTCCAGAGGGTAGTGTTGGGGGCATTAGTGGTAGGTTAACCAAAGCACAAAAACACAAGGTGAGTATAGTAGCAAGTCCTAGTTGCAATTTTGAAACACCCAATACGAGGACAATATGCGACCGGTCTAAACTATGTGGCATGTTCACCAATGCCAGGAGCATGGCAGACAAGATGGGTGAACTAGAGATACTGTTGTACAAGGAGGATTTGGATTTTGTGGGAATTTCAGAGACCTGGTTCAACAGCTCTCGTGATTGGCTGGCAAATATTCAAGGGTATACCCTATACCGCAAGGATAGAGAGGGTAAAAAAGGGGGAGGGGTATGCCTATATATCAAGAATAATGTACAAGCGAATGTGAGAGATGACATCACTGAGGGAGCTAGAGAGGAGGTGGAATCCTTATGGGTAGAGCTCCAAAGGGATGAAGCTAAGGGGAAAATAATACTGGGAGTATGCTATAGGCCCCCTAACCTGAAGGAGGAAGTGGAGACGGATCTCCTATCACAAATTGGATTAGCAGCAAGGATGGGAAGTGTTATCATAATGGGGGATTTTAATTATCCAGACATAGACTGGGCGGAGGGAACCGCGCATTCATTTAAGGCTCGCCAGTTCCTTAATGTCTTGCAGGACAATTTTATGGGTCAGATGGTAGACGCACCAACTAGAAATAAAACATTACTGGATCTACTGATTACCAACAATACAGACCTGATCACAGATGTGGAAATACGGGGCAATTTAGGTAACAGCGATCACAGGTCAATTAGTTTCAGTATAAATCACACAAATAGGAAACATAAAGGGAATACAAAGACACTGAATTTCAAAAGAGCCAACTTCCCTAAACTACAAACCTTGCTAAAAGGCATAAATTGGGATAAAATATTAGGAACAAAGAATACGGAGGAGAGATGGGTTTGCTTTAACCACTTCAGCCCCGGAAGGTTTTACCCCCTTCCTGACCAGAGCACTTTTTACAATTCGGCACTGCGTCGCTTTAACTGCTAATTGCGCGGTCATGCAATGCTGTACCCAAACGAAATTTGCGTCCTTTTCTTCCCACAAATAGAGCTTTCTTTTGATAGTATTTGATCACCTCTGCCGTTTTTATTTTTTGCGCTATACACGGAAAAAGACCGAAAATTTTGAAAAAAAATGATATTTTCTACTTTTTGTTCTAAAAAAAATCCAATAAACTCAATTTTAGTCATACATTTAGGCCAAAATGTATTCGCCCACATGTCTTTGGTAAAAAAAATGTCAATAAGTGTATATTTATTGGTTTGCGCAAAAGTTATAGCGTCTACAAACTAGGGTACATTTTCTGGAATTTACACAGCCTTTAATTTATGACTGCCTATGTCGTTTCTTGAGGTGCTAAAATGGCAGGGCAGTACAAAACCCCCACAAATGACCCCATTTTGGAAAGTAGACACCCCAAGGAATTTTCTGAGAGGCATGTTGAGCCCATTGAATATTCATTTTTTTTGTCCCAAGTGATTGAACAATGACAAAAAAAATAAAAAAATTACAAAAAGTTACTAAATGATATATTGCTCACACAGGCCATGGGCATATGTGGAATTGCACCCCAAAATACATTTAGCTGCTTCTCCTGAGTATGGGGATACCACATGTGTGGGACTTTTTGGGAGCCTAGCCGCGTACGGGGCCCCGAAAACCAATCACTGCCTTCAGGATTTCTAAGGGCGTACATTTTTGATTTTACTCCTCACTACCTATCACAGTTTTGAAGGCCATAAAATGCCCAGATGACATAAAACCCCCCCAAATGACCCCATTTTGGAAAGTAGACACCCCAAGCTATTTGCTTTGAGGCATGTTGAGTCCATGGAATGTTTTATATTTTGACACAAGTTGCGGGAAAGTGACACATTTTTTTTTTTTTTTTTTTGCACAAAGTTGTCACTAAATGATATATTGCTCACACAGGCCATGGGCATATGTGGAATTGCACCCCAAAATACATTTAGCTGCTTCTCCTGAGTATGGGGATACCACATGTGTGGGACTTTTTGGGAGCCTAGCCGCGTACGGGACCCCGAAAACCAATCACTGCCTTCAGGATTTCTAAGGGCGTACATTTTTGATTTTACTCCTCACTGCCTATCACAGTTTCGGAGGCCATGGAATGCCCAGGTGGCACAACCCCCCCCCAAATGACCCCATTTTTGAAAGTAGACACCCCAAGCTATTTGCTGAGAGGCATGGTGAGTATTTTGCAGCTCTCATTTGTTTTTGAAAATAAAGAAAGACGAGAAAAAAATTTTTTTTTTTCTTTTTTCAATTTTCAAAACTTTGTGACAAAAAGTGAGGTCTGCAAAATACTCACTATACCTCTCATCAAATAGCTTGGGGTGTCTACTTTCCAAAATGGGGTCATTTGGGGGGTTTTTTTGCCACCTGGGCATTCCATGGCCTCCGAAACTGTGATAGGCAGTGAAGAGTGAAATCAAAAATTTACGGCCTTAGAAAGCCTGAAGGCAGTGCTTGGTTTCGGGGTCCCGTACGCGGCTAGGCTCCCAAAAAGTCTCACACATGTGGTATCCCCATACTCAGGAGAAGCAGCAGAATGTATTTTGGGGTGTAATTTCACATATTCCCATGGCATGTTTGAGCAATATATCATTTAGTGACAACTTTGCGCAAAAAAAATATAAAAAAAATAAAAAATTGTCTCTTTCCCGCAACTTGTGTCACAATATAAATTATTCCATGGACTCAACATGACTCTCAGCAAATAGCTTGGGGTGTCTACTTTCCAAAATGGGGTCATTTGGGGGGGTTTGAACTGTCCTGGCATTTTATGCACAACATCTAGAAGCTTATGTCACACATCACCCACACTTCTAACCACTTGAAGACAAAGCCCTTTCTGACACTTATTGTTTACATAAAAAAATAATTTTTTTTTGCAAGAAAATTACTTTGAACCCCCAAACATTATATATTTTTTTTAAAGCAAATGCCCTACAGATTAAAATGGTGGGTGTTTCATTTTTTTTTTTCACACAGTATTTGCGCAGCGATTTTTCAAACGCATTTTTTGGGGAAAAAACACACTTTTTTACATTTTAATGCACTAAAACACACTATATTGCCCAAATGTTTGATGAAATAAAAAAGATGATCTTAGGCCGAGTACATGGATACCAAACATGACATGCTTTAAAATTGCGCACAAACGTGCAGTGGCGACAAACTAAATACATTTTTAAAAGCCTTTAAAAGCCTTTACAGGTTACCACTTTAGATTTACAGAGGAGGTCTACTGCTAAACTTACTGCCCTCGATCTGACCTTCGCGGCGATACCTCACATGCATGGTGCAATTGCTGTTTACATTTGACGCCAGACCGACGCTTGCGTTCGCCTTAGCGCGAGAGCAGGGGGGACAGGGGTGCTTTTTTTTTTTTTTTTTTCTTTATTATTATTATTTTTTTATCTTATTTTTAAACTGTTCCTTTCATTTTTTTTTTTTTTTAATCATTTTTATTGTTATCTCAGGGAATGTAAATATCCCCTATCATAGCAATAGGTAGTGACAGGTACTCTTTTTTGCAAAAATTGGGGTCTATTAGACCCTAGATTTCTCCTCTGCCCTCAAAGCATCTGACCACACCAAGATCGGTGTGATAAAATGCTTTCCCAATTTCCCAATGGCGCTGTTTACATCCGGCGAAATCTAAGTCATAAAATGCTCGTAGCTTCCGGTTTCTTAGGCCATAGAGATGTTTGGAGCCACTCTGGTCTCTGATCAGCTCTATGGTCAGCTGGCTGAATCACCGGCTGCATTTTCAGGTTCCCTGTTGAGACAGGAGAGCCAGAGAAAAACACGGAAGACGTTGGGGGGAGGGGCATTCCCTCCCACTGCTTGTAAAAGCAGACTAGAGGCTAATTAGCCGCTAGGATTGCTTTTACATGAAAGCCGACCGCTGGCTGAAAAGAATGATACCAAGATGATACCTAAACCTGCAGGCATCATTCTGGTATAACCACTCAAAGTCGTGAATGGCGTACCTGAAGACAAAAAAATGGTTAACAATAAAGCACAGTAAACGGTAAGGTATAAAAAATTGCATACCTGAAAAGCAAACATGATAAAACATAATAACAATAAAACATTGCAGAATAGAATACAGTAAAAAAGAACAGAACAATAGAGAGAGAGAATAGAGAGAGAAAGAACAATAAAACGACAACTATTTTTTTTTTATTTTATATTTTTGTATGTGTTTTTTTTTTTTTTTTTTACACTTTTTTTTGTAACTAACTTTTATAACTGTAACCGGTTCCAGGTTCGGGTCTCTCAAAATGCGATGGCATCTTGGGAGACCCTGTGAAAGTGTGCCTAGTCTGTGCAATGCTGTACCCTACGCTAATACTCAACTAGTGCATGGTAGCGTTCAAAATATTCACCAATGCAAAGACCAGGATTGTCAGGACAGGAGGGACAATAATAGCGGGTGTCACGTCTATATCCGCGCTTGCTGCAGACACGACATCTTTTTTGGGGGGGTTCGTTGGGTAGGGGTACTCGGGAGGACATAAAGAAAATGCCTCTCATGCAGCCGACTGCATTTGGTTGGGGATGTGAATGGGGGAAGTACGGGCGCTGCAGAAGCGGTGGGTTCCCAATTAGGATTGGCGAATGCAGCAGGAAGGGCACTATGGGCACGACGGGCCTGTGTTTGTCTTCTTGGTGGCAGCGGGACACTACTTGTGCTTGTCACCTCACCAGCTTGAACTGCACTTATGGGACTCGCCATGTCACCAAGTGTTACTGCAGTGCTGGTTTGACTACGACCGGGGTGTACTAGGCCGCTGGTGCTTGCCAGTTCACCAAAACGCTACCAAAAAAACTGTTAGCGATCGCAAGGATCAGGCCTGACTCTGCGAACGCTGCAGTTATGCGTTTAGTGTTTTGTAAGTGTCAGTGATCGATCGATACTGCACTTGGGTGGGCTGGGCTTGGCCGGGCGGAGGGGCAAAACGCAGGTGCTAGCAGGTATCTGGGCTGATCCCGCTAACACTGCGTTTGTGGGAACCCTAAACTGCTGGGGACGCTAGTATAGATCTGATCGGATCAGATATTGATCCGATCAGATACTATACCACTAAGGGAGGCGTATGCTGCGTGCGTGGGTGTTAGCGGTACTGGCACTAACCTGACGCTGCCTGGGGCTGGTGCTTGCCAGTTCACCAAAACGCTACCAGAAAAACTGTTAGCGATCGCAGGAATCAGGCCTGACTCTGCGAACGCTGCAGTTATGCGTTTAGTGTTTTGTAAGTGTCAGTGATCGATCGATACTGCACTTGGGTGGGCTGGGCTGGGCCGGGCGGAGGGGCAAAACGCAGGTGCTAGCAGGTATCTGGGCTGATCCAGCTAACACTGCGTTTGTGGGAACCCTAAACTGCTGGGGACGCTAGTATAGATCTGATCAGATCAGATATTGATCCGATCAGATACTATACCACTAAGGGAGGCGTATGCTGCGTGCGTGGGTGTTAGCGGTACTGGCGCTAATCTGACGCTGCCTGGGGCTGGTGCTTGCCAGTTCACCAAAACGCTACCAAAAAAACTGTTAGCAATCGCAGGGATCAGGCCTGACTATGCGAACGCTGCAGTTATGCGTTTAGTGTTTTGTAAGTGACAGTGATCGATCGATACTGCACTTGGGTGGGCCGGGCAGAGGGGCAAAACGCAGGTGCTAGCGGGTATCTGGGCTGATCCCGCTAACACTGCGTTTTCGGGAACCCTAAACTGCTGGGGACGCTAATATAGATCTGATTGGATCAGATATTGATCCGTACAGATACTATACCACTAAGGGAGGCGTATGCTGCGTGCGTGGGTGTTAGCGGTACTGGCGCTAATCTGACGCTGCCTGGGGCGACGCATATCACCGCCGGGCGATCAGGGGGCTAAACCTTTATTCGGTAATAAACGGCGGGTGCCCTGACACTATAAAAAATAAACGAACAAACCAGCGTCACTCGTAACAGTTATACGGTGATCAGTGGTGAAAGGGTTAACTAGGGGGCAATCACGGGGTTAAAACTCTTATTAGATAGTATATGGGGGTCCCTGTCGCTATAAAACGCTGACGGCGAACCTAAATATTTACGTCTCTAACTAGCGTCACCAGCGACACTAATACAGCGATCAGAAAAATGATCGCTTAGTGACACTGGTGACAGGGGGTGATCAAGGGGTTAAAACTTTATTAGGGGGGGTTAGCGGGGTATCCTAGACCTAAAGGGGGGTAATACTCACTGTCCCAACACTGTAACTGTCACAAACTGACACTATGCAGTAATCAGAAAAAAAAAAAAATACTGCTAATGTCAGTTTGTGACAGGGGGGGGTGATTGGGGGGGGGTCGGGGGGCGATCGGGGGGGGATCGGGGGTGTAAGGTATGCCTGGCATGTTCTACTGTGTGTGTTTGTGTTGTGTGGACTTACATGTCTTCTCTCCTCGGCGCTGGGACGGAAACTGCCAGACCGAGGAGAGATGACATCACATCCTCTGCCTGTGTGAAACTACATACAGGCAGAGGAGGATTCCCATTGGCTGGGAGCGATCGCGAGGGGGGGGCCACGATTGGATGGTCTCCCCCTCGCCTCCCGACGCTCCCAGTCAGATGCCGACCGCCGCTGGCACCGGGGGGGGGTCCGATCGGACCCCCCGCCCGCGGGAGGCAGATCACGTACAGGTACGTGATTCTGCCTGCCCGTGCCATTCTGCCGACGTATATCTACGTTAGGCGGTCGGCAAGTGATTGCCAGACCGTTGTTCCTAATTTTTACAGACAGTCTATTGACTGGAATGGTACCAGCTGATTGGAGAAAAGCCAATGTAGCACCAATATTTAAAAAGGGCCTAAAAAACATCCCTGGGAATTACAGACCAGTTAGCCTAACATCAATAGTATGTAAAATCTTGGAGGGGATGATGAGGGACTATTTACAAGATTTTAGTAATAAGAACGATATCATTAGCAGTAATCAGCATGGATTCATGAAGAATCGTTCTTGCCAAACCAATCTATTAACCTTCTATGAGGAGGTGAGTTGCCATCTAGATAAAGGAAGGCCCGTAGATGTGGTGTATCTGGATTTTGCAAAAGCATTTGACACAGTTCCCCATAAACGTTTACTGTACAAAATAGGGTCCGTTGGCATGGACCATAGGGTGAGTACCTGGATTGAAAACTGGCTACAAGGGCGTGTTCAGAGGGTGGTGATAAATGGGGAGTACTCAGAATGGTCAGGGGTGGGTAGTGGGGTTCCCCAGGGTTCTGTGCTGGGACCAATCCTATTTAATTTGTTTATAAACGATCTGGAGGATGGGATAAACAGTTCAATCTCTGTATTTGCAGACGTTACTAAGCTAAGCAGGGCAATAACTTCTCCGCAGGATGTGGAAACCTTGCAAAAAGACCTGAACAAATTAATGGGGTGGGCGACTACATGGCAAATGAGGTTCAATGTAGAAAAATGTAAAATAATGCATTTGGGTGGCAAAAATATGAATGCAATCTATACACTGGGGGGAGAACCTCTGGGGGAATCTAGGATGGAAAAGGACCTGGGGGTCCTAGTAGATGATAGGCTCAGCAATGGCATGCAATGCCAAGCTGCTGCTAATAAGGCAAACAGAATATTGGCATGTTAATAAAGGGGGATCAACTCCAGAGATAAAACGATAATTCTCCCGCTCTACAAGACTCTGGTCTGGCCGTACCTGGAGTATGCTGTCCAGTTCTGGGCACCAGTCCTCAGGAAGGATGTACTGGAAATGGAGCTAGTACAAAGAAGGGCAACAAAGCTAATAAAGGGTCTGGAGGATCTTAGTTATGAGGAAAGGTTGCGAGCGTTGAACTTATTCTCTCTGGAGAAGAGACGCTTGAGAGGGGATATGATTTCAGTTTACAAATACTGTACTGGTGACCCCACAATAGGGATAAAACTTTTTCGCAGAAGAGAGTTTAATAAGACTCGGGGCCACTCATTACAATTGGAAGAAAAGAGGTTTAACCTTAAACTACGTAGAGGGTTCTTTACTGTAAGAGTGGTAAGGATGTGGAATTCCCTTCCACAGGCGGTGGTCTCAGCGGGGAGCATTGATAGCTTCAAGAAACTATTAGACAATCACCTGAATGACCGCAACATACAGGGATATGTAAGGTAATACTGACACATAATCACACACATAGGTTGGACTTGATGGACGTGTGTCTTTTTTCAACCTCACCTACTATGTAAGGATAATGTAATTCAGTTTGTACTCCGCCATGTGTATGGGTGTAAGAAATAGGCGGAACCGGCTGGCCATGATTCCAAATGTGTTCTCCATCACTCTTCTGGCTCTGGCCAGCTGGTAATTAAAAACCCTCTGGTCCGGGGTGAGGGTCCTCATCGGGAATGGCCGCATAAGATGGTCCCCCTGGGCAAAAGCTTCATCCGCAATGAAGACGAATGGGAGTCCTTCCACATTGTCTTCTGGAACTGGCAAGTCCAAGCTGCCATCCTGTAAAATTCTGAATCCACCATCGGACATCCGGCCATTCTTCCCCACCTCCACATACAGGAACTCGTAATTAGCTGACACCACTGCCAACATCACAATACTATTGAACCCCTTAGCCCTCATGCACACAGGCTGTTAAAAAAAGTTATGAAAACGCCAGTATCTTTGCAGTGATTTTTTTAAACTTTTTTCAGCTTTTTTCAGCGTTTTTGCAATAGCGTTTTTTAGCGTTTTTGAGCGTTTTTCCGCATTAGCGTTTTTGAGCGTTTTTTTTTTTTTTTCAAATTTTTTTTTTTTTTTTTTTTTCAATGGATCAAAAACGCTAAAAAACGTTGGTGAATGACGTTTTTGAGCGTTTTTCAGCGTTTTTCAGCGTTAGAGCGTTTTTACAGCTGAAAAACATCTTTCAGAACCCACTGGTCCTGGGTTTTTTTTACAGCTTAAAAACGCCTATGCCACTTGCAGCTCAAAAACGCCTAGGTGGGCATGAAGCCATAGACTAACATAGACAGGCCTTTTTAAGCTGCAAAAAAAGCTCAAAAAAGCAGCTGTAAAAACGTCCGTGTGCATGAGGACTTATAATTATAATAGTACGACCCCGAGTTGGGTGGTGGGACGATGTGGATGTGTTTCCTATCAATTGCCCCTCCGCAGTTAGGAAAGTCCCACCGCTGGGCAAAGTGGGAGGCCACAGTCTGCCATTCCTGTGGTGTGGAAATAAACTGTTGATGAAAACAAAAAAAATAGTCTTTTTGCACATTAAAACATGGAAAGCAGATTAGACACAAACCTTCTTGTCCAACATCATGATAACATTTATTAATGGGAATTTTTAAAGAACAAAGTATAAGGTACACCTATTATATTCCCCCTCCCCCCCCTCTCCTGGGCCATTTCTAAAATTATAGGGGGGTGGAGCTCTTGGACAGGTAACCCTCTCCACTTCATTGAGAGAAGAATGCCTAAATAATGGGTGTTACTTTGGCCAGCCCCTCCTTAGTTATACTATTGACAGCCCACTGGACAGGTAAGAAGTGTCATAATACAAAGATATATATACACACTGTACACATTTGAGCACATTTGGAAATTCTGCTATTACCTATCAAGATAATAATAGGATACAAAAACTTTAACCACTTGACGACCGCCTCACGCCGATGTACGTCGGCAAGGTGGCACGGACAGGCAAAATCACGTACATGTACGTGATTTGCCTTCCGCGGGTGGGGGGTCCGATCGGTCCCCCCCCCGGTGCCCGAGGCGGTCGCCATTTGTTCCCGGGCGATGAGAGGTGAGGGGGCGGCCATCCATTGTTGGCCACCCCCTCCCGATCGCTCCCGGCGAATGAAAATGCTTCCTTTCCCTCTGTAATGTAAACAGAGGGAAAGGAAGTGATGTCATCTCTCCTCGAGTCGGTCTTTTTGATCCGACGCAGAGGAGAGAAGACATCCAAGTAAGTGCACCAACACTACACTTACAGTAGAACACGCAGGCACACATTTCACCCCCCTGTCACCCCCCGATCACCCCCTGATCACCCCCCTGTACCCCCTGTCACTCTGTCACCAATAGCAGTTTTTTTTTTTTTTGCATTGGTGTCAGTTTGTGTCAGTTAGAAGTGTTAGGGCAGTTAGGTTAGCCCCCTTTAGGTCTAGGGTACCCCCCCTTAGGTCCAGGGTACCCCCCTAACCCCCCCTAATAAAAGTTAACCCCTTGATTACCCCCCGTCACCAGTGTCGCTAAGCGATCGTTTTTCTGATCGCTGTATTAGTGACACAGGTGACGCTAGTTAGGGAGGTAAGTATATAGGTTCGCTGTCAGTGTTTTATAGCGACAGGGACCCCATATACTACCTGCTAAAGGTTTTAACCCCCTGATTGCCCCCTAGTTAACCCTTTCACCAGCGATCACCGTATAACTGTTACGGGCGACGCTGGTTAGCTAGTTTGTTTTTTGTAGTTTATTACAGTTTATTACAGTTTATTATAGTTTTAGGGCACCCGCCGTTTATTACCCTATAAAGGTTTAACCCCCTAATTGCCCGGCGGTGATAGAAGTTAAGTTTTTAGGATCAGATAAGGTCTGCGTCGCCCCAGGCAGTGTCAGGTTAGCGCCAGTACCGCTAAAACCCACGCACGCAGCATACACCTCCCTTAGTGCTATAGTATCTGAACGGATCGATATCTGATCCGATCAGATCTATACTCCCCAGCAGTTTAGGGTTCCCTGAAACGCAGTGTTAGCGGGATCAGCCCAGATACCTGCTAGCACCTGCGTTTTGCTCCTCGGCCCAGCCCTGCCCAGCCCACCCAAGTGCAGTATCGATCGATAACTGACACTTACAAAACACTAAGCACACATAACTGCAGCGTTCGCAGAGTCAGGCCTGATCCCTGCGATCGCTAACAGTTTTTTGGTAGCGTTTTTATACAGTCGCCAACAGTCAGGAGCTTTTTTGCCTGTGAGTCTCACTAGTGTACCCCTAAATTTAGAGGCCAAAATGGCAAATCGAAGGTACACTAGTGAAGAGGCCTACACGTTTCTGAGTATGACAGATAGTGAAGAGGAAGTCACTCATCTGTCAAGTTCAGGCTCAGAATACGAACCTATAGAGGACAGCGGCTCCATGACAGATAGCTCTGACGACAGAGTTGTGGTCCCTGCTAGAGTCAGGCGTACCAGACCCCATTCTTCTTCTTCTGTCCTTGAAGTGCAAGAACCGCAGGGCTCTCGTATGGAGCAGAGAAGTACTAGCGCCGCTATTCCTTCTGGTGAACTGGCAAGCACCAGCGGCCTAGTACACCCTGGTCGTACATCCAGCACTGCAGTATCACGTGGTGACGTGGCGAGTCCCATAAGTGCAGTTCAAGCTGGCGAGGTGGCAAGCACTAGTAGTGTCCCGCTGCCACCAAGAAGACAAAGACAGGCCCGTCGTGCCCATAGTGCCCTTCCTGCTGCATTGGCCAATCCGAATTGGGAACCTTCCACTTCTGCAGCACCCGTACTTCCCCCTTTCACTGGCCAACCCGGAATTCAGGAGGAAACAGTTGACTTTACGCCACTGGATTTTTATTCACTGTTTTTCACCGAAGATCTCTATAGATCTATTGTGGACCAAAGCAATTTATACGCTGGTCAACACATCGCCGCTAATCCCCAGTCCTCCCTTGCCAGAGATTGGAGACCAATTACGGTCTCCGAATTTAAGACCTTTCTGGGCCTTTCCCTCCTCATGGGGTTGAATAAAAAGAGTAAGTTGCGGTCATATTGGTCCACTGACCCAATTTACCATTCACCCTTGTTCTCTGCTTCCATGGCCAGGGCACGATACGAGCAGATTTTGCGGTTCATGCACTTCAACGACAATGAACTCTGTCGTCCTCGTGGAGACCCTGCATACGATCGGCTCTACAAAATTCGGCCCCTCGTAAACCACTTCAACCAACGTTTTGCAGACTTGTTTACCCCCCATCAAGTTGTCTGCGTTGATGAGTCCCTGATTAAGTTTTCTGGCCGCTTGTCATTCAAACAGTACCTTCCCAGCAAGCGTGCCAGATACGGGGTCAAGATGTATAAGCTCTGTGACAGGGCCACAGGCTATACATGTAGATTTATGGTTTACGAGGGCAAAGATAGTCACGTAGAGCCGATCAACTGCCCTGACTACATAGGAAGCGCTGGCAAGATAGTGTGGGACTTGGTGTCACCCTTATTCGGAAAGGGGTACCACTTGTACGTGGACAATTATTATACGAGCGTGCCACTTTTTAGTCACTTGTTTGATCAGCAGATTGGAGCATGTGGCACCGTGCGACCTAATCGCCGGGGCTTTCCCCAGCGGCTTGTAGATTCCCGTCTTAGGCTGGGGGAGAGAGCCTGCTTGAAGTATAATAATTTGCTCGCTATGAAGTGGAGGGATAAGAAGAATGTTTTCGTTCTCACCTCCCTTCATGCAGACACGACGACCCAAATTTCTACGGCGACTGGTGTTGTGGAGAAACCCCTCTGTGTCCACGAATACAACCTTAATATGGGAGGGGTGGACCTCAACGACCAGTTGTTGGCGCCGTACTTAGTTGCCCGTAAGGCCAGACGCTGGTACAAAAAAGTGTCTGTATACTTATTTCAATTGGCTTTGCTGAATGCTCATGTGCTATACAGAGCTTCAGGACAGACTGGATCCTTCCTTAAATTCCAGGAAGAGATCGTCAGAGCCCTTCTGTTTCCAGACGGTGCTCTACCTCACCTTCCCCAACCAAATGCAGTAAGCCGGCTGCATGAGCGGCATTTTCTTTATGCCATCCCGAGTACCCCTACCCAACGAGCCCCCCAAAAAAGATGTCGTGTCTGTAGCAAGAGCGGATTTAGGCGTGACACCCGGTCTTATTGTCCCTCCTGTCCTGGCAATCCTGGTCTTTGCATGGGTGAATGCTTTGAACGCTACCATACATTAGTTGAGTATTAGCGTAGGGTTCAGCACTGCACAGACTAGGCACACTAACACAGGGTCTCCCAAGATGCCATTGCATTTTGAGAGACCCAAACCTGGAACAAGTTACAAAAGTTAAAAGTTACTAAAAAAAAGTGTAAAAAAAAAATTAAAAAAAAATTAAAAAAAATAAAAACAAAAAAAAATATAAAATAAAAAAACCAAAAATAGTTGTTGTTTTATTGTTCTCTCTCTCTCTATTCTCTCTCTATTGTTCTTCTCTTTTTTACTCTATTCTATTCTGCAATGTTTTATTGTTATTATGTTTTACCATGTTTCCTTTTCAGATTTTTCATACTTTACCGTTTACTTTGTTTTGTTGGTAACCATTTTATTGTTTTCAGGTACACCATTCAGTTGCAGCGCGGATTTATTTATCTTGACAGCAACAGCGTTTGCTCCCACGATATCTAAAGCCGTGACTCCAGCGCTGTCGGAGGTGATTTCACCACCACAGTTACATACTTCAGCATATATGCCGAAGCGTGGGGGCAGCAGTGGGTGGAGGAGCAATTTGCTCCTGCCTTTTGCGGGAGGATGCCCCCATGCTTCGGCATATATATATATTTTAGGCACAGGTTGCGTTAAATGTTTTATTTTTTACTATGGTTTTTTTTTGTATTTGCTTTGCAGGTATGGTAAGTCTTACTGTTATACTGTAATGTTACTTTGTTTTATTGTTAACCATCATTTGCTTAGCAGGTACGCCATTCAGTTGCAGCGCGGATTTATTTATCTTGACAGCAACAGCGTTTGCTCCCACGATATATAAAGCCGTGACTCCAGCGCTGTCGGAGGTGATTTCACCACCACAGTTACATACTTCAGCATATATGCCGAAGCGTGGGGGCAGCAGTGGGTGGAGGAGCAATTTGCTCCTGCCTTTTGCGGGAGGATGCCCCCATGCTTCGGCATATATATATATTTTAGGCACAGGTTGCGTTAAATGTTTTATTTTTTACTATGGTTTTTTTTTGTATTTGCTTTGCAGGTATGGTAAGTCTTACTGTTATACTGTAATGTTACTTTGTTTTATTGTTAACCATCATTTGCTTAGCAGGTACGCCATTCAGTTGCAGCGCGGATTTATTTATCTTGACAGCAACAGCGTTTGCTCCCACGATATATAAAGCCGTGACTCCAGCGCTGTCGGAGGTGATTTCACCACCACAGTTACATACTTCAGCATATATGCCGAAGCGTGGGGGCAGCAGTGGGTGGAGGAGCAATTTGCTCCTGCCTTTTGCGGGAGGATGCCCCCATGCTTCGGCATATATAAATGGTGCATGTATGCCCATCATTAGAAGTGGGTGGATGAAGGGAGGTATTCTAATGGTGGGCATACCCACCGATCAATATCTTTTTTTCGTTCAGCCCACAGGCTGCATGAAAAAAAAGTTTACAATATATGCCTAACAAGGACCAGCAACGTACTGGTATGTTGCTGGACTTTGAGTGGTTATACCAGAATGATGCCTGCAGGTTTAGGTATCATCTTGGTATCATTCTTTTCAGCCAGCGGTCGGCTTTCATGTAAAAGCAATCCTAGCGGCTAATTAGCCTCTAGACTGCTTTTGCAAGCAGTGGGAGGGAATGCCCCCCCCTCCCCCACCGTCTTCCATGTTTTTCTCTGGCTTTCCTGTCCCAACAGGGAACCTGAAAATGCAGCCGGTCATTCAGCCAGCTGACCATAGAGCTGATCAGAGACCAGAATGGCTCCAAACATCTCTATGGCCTAAGAAACCGGAAGCTACGAGCATTTTATGACTTAGATTTCGCCGAATGTAAACAGCGCCATTGGGAAATTGGGAAAGCATTTTATCACACCGATCTTGGTGTGATCAGATGCTTTGAGGGCAGAGGAGAGATCTAGGGTCTAATAGAGCCCAATTTTTTAAAAAAAGAGTACCTGTCACTACCTATTGCTATCATAGGGGATATTTACATTCCCTGAGATAACAATAAAATTAATTTTAAAAAAATAAAAATGAAAGGAACAGTTTAAAAATAAGATAAAAAAGCAAAAAAATAATAAAGAAAAAAAAAAAAAAAGCACCCCTGTCCCCCCCTGCTCTCGCGCAAAGGCGAACGCAAGCGTCGGTCTGGCGTCAAATGTAAACAGCAATTGCACCATGCATGTGAGGTATCACCGCGAAGGACAGAACAAGGGCAGTAATTTTAGCAGTAGACCTCCTCTGTAAATCTAAAGTGGTAACCTGTAAAGGCTTTTAAAGGCTTTTAAAAATGTATTTATTTTGTCGCCGCTGCGCGTTTGTGCGCAATTTTAAAGCATGTCATGTTTGGTATCCATGTACTCGGCCTAAGATCATCTTTTTTATTTCATCAAACATTTGGGCAATATAGTGTGTTTTAGTGCATTAAAATTTAAAAAAGTGTGTTTTTTCCCCAAAAAATGCGTTTGAAAAATCGCTGCGCAAATACTGTGTGAAAAAAAAATATAAAACACCCACCATTTTAATCTGTAGGGCATTTGCTTTAAAAAAAATATATAATGTTTGGGGGTTCAAAGTAATTTTCTTGCAAAAAAAAATTATTGTTTCATGTAATCAAAAAGTGTCAGAAAGGGCTTTGTCTTCAAGTGGTTAGAAGAGTGGGTGATGTGTGACATAAGCTTCTAAATGTTGTGCATAAAATGCCAGGACAGTTCAAACCCCCCCCAAATGACCCCATTTTGGAAAGTAGACACCCCAAGCTATTTGCTGAGAGGCATGTCGAGTCCATGGAATATTTTATATTGTGACACAAGCTGCGGGAAAGAGACAAATATTTTTTTTTTTTTTTTTTTTTTTGCACAAAGATGTCACTAAATGATATATTGCTCAAACATGCCATGGGAATATGTGAAATTACACCCCAAAATACATTCTGTTGCTTCTCCTGAGTATGGGGATACCACATGTGTGGGACTTTTTGGGAGCCTAGCCGCGCACGGGACCCCGAAAAACAAGCCCCGCCTTCAGGCTTTCTAAGGGCGTAAATTTTTGATTTCACTCTTCACTGCCTAGCACAGTTTCGGAGGCCATGGAATGCCCAGATAGCACAACCCCCCCCAAATGACCCCATTTTGGAAAATAGACACCCCAAGCTATTTGCTGAGAGGTATAGTGAGTATTTTGCAGACCTCACTTTTTGTCACAAACTTTCGAAAATTGAAAAAAGAAAAAAAAAATACATTTTTTTTGTCTTTCTTCATTTTCAAAAACAAATGAGAGCTGCAAAATACTCACCATGCCTCTCAGCAAATAGCTTGGGGTGTCTACTTTCCAAAATGGGGTCATTTGGGGGGGTTTTGTGCCATCTTGGCATTTTATGGCCTTCAAAACTGTTATAGGAAGTGAGGAGTGAAATCAAAAATTTATGCCCTTAGAAATCCTGAAGGCGGTGCTTGGTTTTCGGGGCCCCGTACGCGGCTAGGCTCCCAAAAAGTCCTAAACATGTGGTATCCCCATACTCAGGAGAAGCAGCAGAATGTATTTTGGGGTGTAATTCCACATATGCCCATGGCATGTTTGAGCAATATATCATTTAGTGACAACTTTGTGCAAAAAAAAAAAAAAAAAAAAAAAAAAGTGTTACTTTCCCGCAACTTGTGTCAAAATATAAAATATTCCATGGACTCAACATGCCTCTCAGCAAATAGTTTGGGGTGTCTACTTTCCAAAATGGGGTCATTTGGGGGGGGTTTGTGCCATCTTGGCATTTTATGGCCTTCAAAACTGTGATAGGTAGTGAGGAGTCAAATCACAACATTACGCCCTTAGAAATCCTGAAGGCGGTGCTTGGTTTTCGGGGCCCCGTATGCGGCTAGGCTCCCAAAAAGTCCCACACATGTGGTATCCCCATACTCAGGAGAAGCAGCTAAATGTATTTTGGGGTGCAATTCCACATATGCCCATGGCCTGTGTGAGAAATATATCATTTAGTGACAACTTTGTGCAAAAAAAAAAAAAATTGTCACTTTCCCGCAACTTGTGTCAAAAAATAAAATATTCCATGGACTCAACATGCCTCTCAGCAATTACCTTGGGGTGTCTACTTTCCAAAATGGGGTCATTTGGGGGGGTTTTGTGCCATCTTGGCATTTTATGGCCTTCAAAACTGTGATAGGAAGTGAGGAGTGAAATCAAAAATTTATGCCCTTAGAAATCCTGAAGGCGGTGCTTGGTTTTCGGGGCCCCGTACGCGGATAGGCTCCCAAAAAGTCCTAAACATGTGGTATCCCCATACTCAGGAGAAGCAGCAGAATGTATTTTGGGGTGTAATTCCACATATGCCCATGGCATGTTTGAGCAATATATCATTTAGTGACAACTTTGTGCAAAAAAAAAAAAAAAAAAAAAAAAAAGTGTTACTTTCCCGCAACTTGTGTCAAAATATAAAATATTCCATGGACTCAACATGCCTCTCAGCAAATAGTTTGGGGTGTCTACTTTCCAAAATGGGGTCATTTGGGGGGGTTTTGTGCCATCTTGGCATTTTATGGCCTTCAAAACTGTGATAGGTAGTGAGGAGTCAAATCACAACATTACGCCCTTAGAAATCCTGAAGGCGGTGCTTGGTTTTCGGGGCCCCGTATGCGGCTAGGCTCCCAAAAAGTCCCACACATGTGGTATCCCCATACTCAGGAGAAGCAGCTAAATGTATTTTGGGGTGCAATTCCACATATGCCCATGTCCTGTGTGAGAAATATATCATTTAGTGACAACTTTGTGCAAAAAAAAAAAAAATTGTCACTTTCCCGCAACTTGTGTCAAAAAAGAAAGTATTCCATGGACTCAACATGCCTCTCAGCAAATAGCTTGGGGTGTCTACTTTCCAAAATGGGGTCATTTGGGGGGGTTTTGTGCCATCTGGGCATTTTATGGCCTTCAAAACTGTGATAGGTAGTGAGGAATGAAATCAAAAATTTATGCCCTTAGAAATCCTGAAGGCGGTGATTGGTTTTCGGGGCCCCGTACGCGGCTAGGCTCCCAAAAAGTCCCACACATGTGGTATCCCCATACTCAGGAGAAGCAGCTGAATGTATTTTGGGGTGCAATTCCACATAGGCCCATGGCCTGTGTGAGCAATATATCATTTAGTGACAACTTTTTGTAAATATTTTTTTTTTTTTTTTTTTTGTCATTATTCAATCACTTGGGACAAAAAAAATAAATATTCAATGGGTTCAACATGCCTCTCAGCAATTTCCTTGGGGTGTCTACTTTCCAAAATGGGGTCATTTGGGGGGGTTTTGTACTGCCCTGCCATTTTAGCACCTCATGAAATGACATAGGCAGTCATAAACTAAAAGCTGTGTAAATTCCAGAAAATGTACCCTAGTTTGTAGACGCTATAACTTTTGCGCAAACCAATGAATATACGCTTATTAACTTTTTTTTTACCAAAGACATGTGGCCGAATAAATTTTGGCCTAAATGTATGACTAAAATTGAGTTTATTGGATTTTTTTTATAACAAAAAGTAGAAAATATCATTTTTTTTCAAAATTTTCGGTCTTTTTCCGTTTATAGCGCAAAAAATAAAAACGGCAGAGGTGATCAAATGCCATCAAAAGAAAGCTCTATTTGTGGGAAGAAAAGGACGCAAATTTCGTTTGGGTACAGCATTGCATGACCGCGCAATTAAAAGTTAAAGTGATGCAGTGCCAAATTGGAAAAAGACCTCTGGTCCTTAGGCAGCATAATGGTCCGGGGCTCAAGTGGTTAAACAGTACAATTTGAAAGTATACAGGCAGGCTCTTGCACTACATGCTTTGGGGAATTCATCCACACATCTGACCACAAAAGAGATGGGTATAGTGTGTGTGGGTTTGGCAAAGTCAGCAGATAGATGATTGAGGATAGATAGAGAATTGGTATCAGCTGACTTAGCAGTTGGGGGAGGGAGGGTTCCAAATGATTTGGGGAACCCCCCAAAAAAAGCCTATGGCACTCTGCCTGAATTTAAAGCACAAATCACCTTTAAAAACATTTTAGGGGTGTTTGGGGTAAAGCACTACTATGGAGCTGATAAAATACATTGTTAAGTGACTACATGAGGTGAATATAGGGCCAGGAGAGCATGCTGGGGAGGTAAGTGAAGGCAAATATGTATGAAGTACAAAAAAATAATTACATAAAAAATCCAACATGCATGAGGACAAAGGGGACATTCACAGCATATTACAATCATGGTAATTAGGGAATGAGGAAAGAAATACAATACATTATCAAACATTAAATACAATAAAATGTGATGTTAAAGGATAAATCTTACCTTAATATACTCCTTCTGCAGGACCTGGATGATGGCAGAACAGGTCTCTGGGATAATGATCCCCAGAGCCTGGGGGGAGATGCCTGTCGAGAACTTCAAGTCCTGCAGACTTCTCCCCGTCGCCAAGTACCGCAGGGTGGCGACGAGCCTCTGCTCCGGAGTGATGGCTTGCCTCATGCAGGTATCCTGCCTGCTGATATAAGGGGTGAGCAAAGCCAACAAATGGTGAAATACGGGGTCCGTCATCCGGAGAAAGTTCCTGAAATCATCAGGATTATTCTCACGGATCTCACGGAGCAAAGGCATATGACAGAACTGGTCACGCTGAAGCAACCAATTCTTGGTCCATGAACTCCTCCCCACCCTGTTCATGGACTGGACTTGTGTCAAGGTCAGGACCCCAACACCAAGGCCCCGCACAGCACGAACTCTACGAGGAGTACGTATACGCAACATGGTTAGAAAAGGGTAGGCTGCTCAGAACGGAATGCACTGAAGAACAGCAAGGCCTGTGAAGAGTGACCTGAAAAACAGTAACGAACGAACAAGAACACAATGACTAATCAAAGTCACACATAGCTTGCTTGCACGCACTGAAGAGCAGATACAAACCCACAAGCACAAACTGAACAGCAGAAAACGATCTGAAAACCACAAGTCTGAAAAAGCGCAAATCGTCTCTCACCAAACTTTTACTAACACGAGATTAGCAAAAGGAGCCCAAAGGGTGCCACGCTTGGTTCTGAACTGGCCTTTTCTAGTCTTGTTGTACGTGGTTGACGTCACCGTGTTCTTGGCGATCGGAAATTCCGTCAACTTTGTGCGACCGTGTGTACGCAAGACAAGTTTGAGCCAACATCCGTCGGAAAAAATCCTAGGATTTTGTTGTCGGAATGTCCGATCAATGTCCGACCGTGTGTACGGGGCATTAGATGCATCACTATGAACTTCAGCTCCATGATTATCAAGATATAGTGATTTGATTAAACGCCTTGCGATAAAGATAGGAACCCATAAACAAAAAATTGTATTCCTTTGATCATCACTCAAGTTGAAACGATCACAAAAAGACATCCTGTTGACAAACACATCTGCTCTTAAATCATAATGCAGGAAATTTTCATCAACTGATCATGTATTTGCAAGTTAAGCTTAGACGCTCTATCTAATAATTTTTGCTTGAGTACGTCTGCGTCAGTCGCATCCGCTTCGTCTACTTCAATAGAAACATCTGGTATACAAGATGCCTTTGCTGTCTCTGACTGTTTTTTAATATCCCGCTTTGTAACCACCGAGATATGTTTGTTTTTTAAAATTGTAACAACCTGCATTTCTATTTCACTCTCCAAATGCTCAATCTAGTTACAAAAAATGTCACAGTTTGAACAACTATTCAAAGTTAAAAAGGAAGTTGGGACTTTAAATGAAGCAACTGGATAGTGGGGGTATATGCACACTATCAAAATGTATTTGAATAACATTTAAAATACATAGTTCATCTTGTATATGTAACATAGAGCATGCATAGGACCTGAACATGATGTATAAAAAAGATGTATAGAAAAAGTACATGCAAACAACGTATGATCAAAGTAATAGACATATAAATATTAATGGCAGAAAGCCCGATGCTGGTACATGCGTCCACATGATATATATATGCATTCATCAATGAGTATATAAGTAAGGTCATAAAGTAAAATGGTTATAAATAAGTAAGTATCAGTCCATATGGGGTGTAGTTGTGGCATCAAGTGTAGCTCGACGCGTTTCGTGGGTTAGCCCACTCGTCAGGAGCAGATGCGATAGACATACCTATGGAGTATATATATATAAAGATGGAGTAAATCATACTCTAACAGAATTTATTTGTAATATTTTTGATGTATAAGGCTGGTTAACCATCCACACTCACCCACTCAGACAGCAAATGCAATGCGAGGCAGCCAGCACAGGGTTGGCCGAGGACATAGCTCCACCACGGGAGCTGAGGTGGCATAATTCAAAGATGCAACATCAGGCAGGGTGAGGGCGTGTATGGTGTGGCTGGAATCTCCATGTAACAAACAATAGTGTATATTCCATAAAAGAGGGCCATCTGGGACAAATATTAAATGTATGTATAGTTATAAAACAAAAATATTAAAAATAATAATGGTATTTTTTAATAATAGACCCAGTGTGTGCCATAGAAAATGAATGTTAGGTTTGCTGCTAGGAGTTTAGTAAAAAGGGGGCTATATCTATGAATAATAAATAATTATATAGATGTGAAGGGATTGTTTAGGACTAAAAGAGTTGCCACGTGAAAAAGATTGAGCAAAATAATAGTGTAAAAGCTGCACCATCAAACGACAAGAAAAAGGAGAGAAAAAAGTCAGAACTGGAATGGAGACAGGTGAATACCTTACCCCAACGTTGCATCAAGACACCATCCAGCAAGCCAATGTAGCTGGTGTGTGATGACCCCAGAGGGAGACTGGTCAAAATGAGCAGCTGACTTCACTGGGGAAGTGAAAATATGCCGCCATATGCGGCATATTTTCACTTCCCCAGTGAAGTCAGCTGCTCATTTTGATGCAGTTGCTTCCCAGGAATTCCCAACTTCCTTTTTAACTTTGAATCATTATCGGGATGGAGTCACCTTTGGGTGCTTCATTTAAAGTCCCAAACTCCCCCCTCCATTTACAGTTTGAACAACTAGGTTCACTAGATACATTCTCATGTGTTTGTGTAATTTCTGAAACGTTTTTACACCCTGATTTGTTCACTACACAAATCATAAGTTTTCCTGGCACATCATAAACCATTGAATTAAAAACCAAAACCAACTTCATTACGTTTTGTAATTTTCTTTTTGTTTTAGCTAATAAGAATCTAGCCTTATCAATTTTAGCATTCGCCTGTAAACATTGCTCATACATTGATTTCCACAAAATAGTGTCAGACACATGATTGGGCATGTTGGGACTGTGACGTCATAAGGGGACGTGGTCAACATCACCCGGTGACCATGCCCCCTTATGACGTCACAGTCCCAACATGCCCCGGGACTTTGACGCCATAAGGGCGTGGGGTCACCGCCTATATAAGTCATTGAGGAGCACTCACACAGCATTACAGCGGGAGAGAGTGCTGTGTCAACATCGGAAGAAGAGAAGAGGGAAGAAGACGACGCAGATGTCCGGGCTACCGCTAGCAAAAGAGCAGCAGAAGATAGCGGAAGAGCTGGCAGAAGAACTGGACACCGGGAGAAGAGGCCGAACACCGGGAGAAGAGGCTGGAGAGCGGAAGAAGAACCCCGAAGTCAGAAGAAGTTCCCCGGAGCTGTCTAATAAATTACTTTAAAAACCTGTGTTTTTCCCTAGGCGAATGGGTAGGGGTACGATGTATCCCATACTTATTCACATAGGGTGGGGGGCCAGGATCTGGGGGCCCCCTTATTAAAGGGGTCTCCTGGATTCCGATAAGCCCCCTGCCCGCAGACCCCGACAACCAACGGCCAGGGTTGTTGGGAAGAGGCCTTTGTCCTCATCAACATGGGGACAAGGTGCTTTGGGGTGGGGGGGCCGCAGGGCCCTCCTCCCCTAAAGCACCCACCCCCCATGTTGAGGGCATGCGGCCTGGTACGGTTTAGGAGGGGGGGCGCTCGCTCGTCCCCACACCCTTTCCTGACCGGCCGGGCTGTGTGCTCGGATAGGGGTCTGGTATGGATTTTGGGGGGACCCCACGCTGTTTTTTCGGTGTAGGGGGTTCCCCTTAAAATCCATACCAGACCAAAGGGACATCGTCGCCTCCCCCTCGCGCTCGCTGGAATAAGAAAATTTGTTTTTTCTATTGTAGCGAGCGCGAGATGTAGTACCCTGCCCTTGTGTCATATCTGGTCCGTTGGACCAGCATACAGATGAAGGGGTTTCCGTTAGGAACTGAGTCCAGTGTAGTTAAAACGTAAAGATTTGAAGCAAGTATCAAATCTAAAGTCCATCAGATTTCCGACCGAAACGGTCCATCGGAAGTCCAATGCAGCCCACACACGGTCGAATTGTCTGCCGGATTCGGTCCGTCGGACCAGTCCGGTCAGAAAGTCCGCCCGTGTGTACACGGCATAAGAGCCCTTCACTTAAATAAACTTGATCCCTTTGTTCAATTTCGTACCAAACTAACCACTCCCATATTACCAGCGCCTCCCTCAGGGGGATACAGCCGTTACAACTATAAGGGGCCCCGGGGCCCAAGGGGAAGGCAGGACGGGTGAAGGGGAGCCATGCTGTACATTACAGAAACAATCTCACAGCGCATGCTCTCTGTGGCATTGAGCTCAGACATCAAGCTCCATACTGCCACCTCTGGCTACTATGTGCATGTGCACCCCTCGTGTACAGGGCTTCTCTGTGCCAGCAAAATGTCAGCTTTGTGAAAATGAGCTGGGACCAGGTAGGAAGAAATTCTTTACAAGTATGGGCTGTGAAAGGGAGGGGGGCCGTTTGTGTACAACAGGGAGTGGCCAGAGCCTTGTGTGTTTACAGATTTGTGTATGTGTGGGGCTGACATATATATATATATATATATATATATATATATATATATATATATATATATATATATATATATAGTATCTCACAAAAGTGAGTACACCCCTCACATTTTTGTAAATATATTATATCTTTTCATATGACAGCACTGAAAAAATTATATTTTGCTACAATGTAAAGTAATGAGTGTACAGCTTGTATAACAGTGTACATTTGCTTTCCCCTCAAAATAGCTCAACACACAGCCATTAATGTCTTAACCGCTGGCAACAAAAGTGAGTACACCCCTAAATGAAAATGTCCAAATTGGGCCCAATTAGCAATTTTCCCTCCCAGGTGTCATGTAACTCATTAGTGTTACAAGGTCTCAGGTGTGAATGGGGACTTGGTGTGTTAAATTTAGTGTTATCGCTCTCACTCTCGCATACTGGTCACTGGAAGTTCAACATGGCACCTCATGGCAAACAACTCTCTGAGGATCTGAAAAAGAACTGTTGCTCTACATAAAGATGGCCTAGGCTATAAGAAGATTGCCAAGACCCTGAAACTGAGCTGCAGCGAGGTGGTCAAGACCATACATCGGTTTAACAGGACAGGTTCCACTCAGAATAGGCCTCACCATGGTCGACCAAAGGAGTTGAGTGCACAGCATCATGCTCAGCGTCATATCCAGAGGTTGTCTTTGGGAAATAGACGTATGAGTGCTGTCAGCATCTCTGCAGAGGTTGAAGGGGTGGGGGGGTCAGCCTGTCAGTGCTCAGACCATACGCCGCACACTGCATCAAATTTGTCTGCATTGCTGTAATCCCAGAAGGAAGCCTCTTCTAAAGATGATGCACAAGAAAGCCCGAAAACAGTGTGCTGAAGACAAGCAGACTAACGACATGGAGTACAGGAACCATGTCCAGTGGTCTGATGAGACCAAGATAAACTTATTTGGTTCAGATGGTGTCAAGTGTGTGTCATGGCAAACAGGTGAGGAGTACAAAGACAAGTGTGTCTTGCCTACAGTCAAGCATGGTGGTGGGAGTGTCCTAGTCTGGGTCTGCATGAGTGCTGCCGGCACTGGGAAGCTACAGTTCATTGAGGGAGCCATGAATGCCAACATGAACTGTGACATACTGAAGCAGAGCATGATCCCCTCCCTTCAGAGACTGGGCCACAGGGCATTATTCCAACATGATAACGACCCCAAACACACATCCAAGACGACCACTGCCTTGTTAAAGAAGCTAAGGGTAAAGGTGATGGACTGGCCAAGCATGTCTTCAGACCTAAACCCTACTGAGCATCTGTGGGGCATCCTCAAACAGAAGGTGGAGGAGCGCAAGGTCTCTAATATCCACCACCTCAGTGTCATCATGGAGGAGTGGACGAGGACTCCAGTGGCAACCTGTGAAGCTCTGGTGAACTCCATGCCCAAGAGGGTTAAGGCAGTGCTGGAAAATAATGGTGGCCACACAAAATATTGACACTTTGGCCCAATTTGGACATTTTCACTTAGGGGTGTACTCACTTTTTTTTGCCAGCAGTTTAGACATTATTGGCTGTGTATTGAGTTATTTTGGCGGGGGGGCAGCAAATTTACACTGTTATACAAGCTGTACACTCACTACTTTACATTGTAGCAAAGTGTCATTTCTTCGGGTGTTTTCACATGAAAAGGTATAATAAAATATTTAGAAATATGTGAGGGGTGTAATCACTTTTGTGAGATACTGTGTGTGCATGTATATATATATATATATATATATATATATATATATATATATATATACAGGTGTGTGTGGGGGGCTGGCATATATACAGGCAGCCGGCGCCGCCCCCCTCTCTCCAGCCAACCCCCTCTATGTATCATGGATAGATTCATGCATTGCATTGCATGAATCTATCCATGGAAACAGTAGCCACCCCCTATGTAGGCGTCCGGCCCCTTTTTGAAAGCTGGGCACCTGAATTACAGGGCATGTATTTTTGAAGCACCTTATTAGAGCCATAGGCTCTAATAGGCTTTAAAAAAAGGTGAACTGGAATGCAGAGCATTGCGCTCGCAGTTCACCCAGGTGTGTTAGAACAGCAAATGAATATTCGCTTTTCTAACACTGAACCGCCTCTCCACCATTCAGGAAGCACAGGTGTGTTACCTGTCACCTGATTGGCTAAAATGACAGGCGCTGTGATTGAACACCTATCACACCACTGTATACAGGTGTATGTGTGTGGGGGGGGGCTGGCATTTATACAGGTGTGTGGGCGGCTGACATATATACAGGGGTGAGGGGGGCTGACATATATACATGTGCGTGGGGGGACTGACATATATACAGGTGTGTGTGTGTGTGTGGGGGGGGCTAACATATATACAGGTGTGTGTGTGGGGGGCTGACATATATACAGGTGTGTGTGGGGGGCTGACAAATATACAGGTGTGAGGGGGCTGACATATATACAGGTGTGTGTGGGGGGCTGGCATATATACAGATGTGTGTGGGGGGCTTACATATATACAGGTGTGAGAAAGGCTGACATATATACAGGATTGAGGGGGGCTGAGTGCATACAGGTGGGGTGGCCGGTGTGTGGATTCGGTAGGATGGCCCATGGGCAAGCCCTGGGGAATGTTGGTGGTCAGGCTGGGGGGGAGACAGGCCTAAAGCTGTGTAAGGGGCCCAAAAATTTCTGATGGCTGCCCTGCATATTACTCCCATTATCACCTCCCATCTACTCCCCACGAGGGTGGGGGTTAGGAGTAAGAACTCCATTTGACCTGCATGTCTAATCAATACCAGACACAGGAAATGAGGGATGATAATCTTCCTGCCACAGAATGAGTATACACATAATTTCTCAAACAGAATATCAGTTACAGAGGAATACCTTCATGGAAAAAACTTAGAATATCAATCAAAAATGATTTGACAGCTTCTTGAAATTGAGAACTCAGTTCAAATGTCACATCTGTAAGCTATTAGAAAGTCCTCTCATATACACAGAATTCCAGGGGATCTTATAACCTCAGTTATACTTATATGACCAAATGAAAATTTAGATATAAAGAATATAACAGCTGGCGAGTCTCTGCGAGCACGGCTCGTGTACAGTACGAGGAGGAGAGGGAGGGGGGATTTCCCCTACAGCTACTGACAGGCACGCTCTTCCTGCAGAGAGCCTGTTAGTGCATATGTCAATCCTGGCGGTGGCCGGCGAGAGGTGCGGGGCCGTGGGGGAGAACATCCTGATGCACTGATGGCTTATCTCATTTCTTGAGACTGTAAACTACCAGGACAGTACAAATTCCTCTCAAATTATCCCGTTTTGGAAAGTAGACAGTCTAAAGCAGGGATATGCAATTAGCGGACCTTCAGCTTTAAAATGTTAAAAATGACAAGAGACAGTTTTTGACAATTCCTTTATGTAAATGCTTCTTCTTTCTTCTATTAAGGGGGGGATGAGGCCCTTGTCCTCATCAACTACCCCCAAAGCACCCTCCCAATGTTGAGGGCATGTGGCCTGGTACGGTTCAGGAGGGGGGGCGCTCTCTCATCCCCCCCTTCTTTTCCTGCGGCCTGCCAGGTTGCGTGCTCGGATAAGGGTCTGGTATGGATTTTTGGGGGTACCTCACGCCATTTAAAAAAAAAAAATTTGGCACGGGGTTCCCCTTAAAATCCATACCAGACCTGAAGGGTCTGGTATAGATTTTGAGGGGGACCCCACGCCAATTTTTTTTTTAATTTTGGCCGGGGTTCCCCTTAATATCCATACCAGACCTGAAGGGCCTGGTATGGAATTTAGGGGGACCCCCCACGTCATTTTTTAAAATTTTGGTTCGGGGTTCCCCTGTGGGGAACTCCCGTGCCGTTTTTATCAATGAACTTTTATGTGTATTGTCGGGCCGGCAATTCAGTATAGCCGCGAGTAGTTTTAAATGACTTTTTTCCTTTGAAATGTCATTTTGCTGTCAGACTGTTCTAAACACGGGAAACATGCGCCCCTTTACAGGCATACTATAGACACCCCCCAGGTACAAAATTTAAAGGAATATTACACTTTTATTGTTTGACTTTAAGCATTATTAAAATCACTGCTCCCGAAAAAACAGCTGTTTTTAAAACTTTTTTTGCATTGATACTTGTCCCCTGGGGCAGGACCCAGGTCCCCAGACACTTTTTAGGACAATACCATGCAAATTAGCCTTTAAAATGAACACTTTTGAGTTCGAACGTTCGAGTCCCATAGACTTCAATGGGGTTCTAACGTTCGTGCAAAGTTTTGGTCTGTTCGCAAGTTCTGGTGCGAACCGAACCGGGGGGTGTTCGACTCATCCTTAGTTGTGATCTGTCATTGGCTACAACTTATCACATGGTAAAGGGTGCCAGGCACCATGTGACTGATGTGGCCCAATCACAAATCAAAACAGTAAGAAAGCTGTTCATGAATGGAATGCCATTCATGACAGGTCGTTTGCATTGCTATCATGCAATTGCTATGACCAATCATAGTGATCACATGATACCCAGTTATGGGTAACAGTAATCCACTGTGTCCAGTGGACACATCGATCATAGGAGGGGTGCTCCTAACCCAAAGCGGGATGGATGACGTACATGTGCATGATCCTTCCTGCTCAAGTCAACCCCCCGCAGTATATATTACAGTGAGAGGCCGATAAGTGGTTAAGGATGACCCACACCATGTTCTTTTTGAACAGACCATATACAATGTTTGTAAATAGCATGTACTTTTCCTTTACAATAGATAATGGACTGGTTTGGATCTTGAGGGGAACAATAAGCAGGGAAATTAGAGGTTGTTTAGAATCACTTTTTCATAAGTGCATCATACTGGTACACAATTTCACATGCAGCTTTAAGGCATCCCACAGAGATGTTTTTTTTTTTTTTTTTAAAGATTGGTGTATTTTTAATGTTGCCCTTTAACCTGCAATAAAAGACCCACTCCTCACTGAATGGTATTTTATTTTTCATTGGTACATGTCTGGATTTTACAACCAGTCAGCACCATATGATCCCCAATTCATTCTCTGGGCACTGGAGGTAGGTAGAATAGAAGCCCTTGTTCTTCAACATTAGGAAAAGGCTACTTTACAAGGAGGGGAAGACATTGCTGCCCTCCTTTAAAAGGCCACCCAATGTGGAAAGGCAGGTGGTCTGGTCTGGTCTAGGAAGAGGGGGCTGCATTCTTGATGTTCTTCCTTTCCTGACCACCCAGGATTCATGCCTGGATAAGGGTCTGGTTGGAGGATTAAGGGGAATCCCACATTATTTCCCCTTAGGGAAACTACTGTGTATAATAGGGGTGGCATACAGTATTGTGGGGTATTGCAGAGTATTGTGGGGTATTGCAGAGTATTGCGGGGTATTGCAGAGTATTGCACAGTATTGTGGGGTATTGCAGAGTATTGCAGAGCATTGCAGAGTAGTGCAGGGTATTGCAGAGCATTGAGGGATGGCTGAGCATGGATGGATGGATGGCAGTGGTCACTGAACAGCGCACAGCACTGCTGCCATCCGATCCCTCCCCCTCTCCGCTCACAGTGTACCGATCAGTACACAGAGGGGAGGAGAGGAACCAGCGTCATGAGATGACGCTGGTTTGTTTACATGTGATCGCTCCGTCATTTGACAGAGCGATCACATGGTAAACGGCCATGATTAGCGGCCATTTACCGGGATCTGTGATGTGCCGGGCCCCCAGGGGGAGCGCGAGAGCGGAATTCTGGGAGAACGTCACTGTATGCCCTCCCAGAGTTAAGCAACCGCCCTGTAGCCTTCATTTGGCTATGGGCCGGTTGTTAAGTGGTTAATGTAGTTTTAAAGCAGTGGGAGCAGCTGTCAGACAGCTAGGGGGAGGAGGACACAGGGAGACACAGGGAGAGGGAGAGCTGCAGATAGCAGCGGGTGACGGAGGCACACAAACTGACCACAGCACCAGGGCTCAGCAGCCATGATATACCGTGGTCAGTTTACAGAGGGGAGGGCATAGCCAGGCAGTATCAGCCAGGTATTTCAGGTGATACAGAGGGCCAAATTACACAGCCCAAGCACTGTGCTGTATAACATGCTTTAAGGGAACAGGATCCATTTTATTTTATTTTTTAGAGTAACAAACACTTTAAAAATAGCAAGAATGTAATATCAACATTCATCTCCCATAGACTTCACTAATGTTGGAGTTTGCCAACCTCTCGAAAACTGAACCTGGACAATATCTTTTTGCTATTGTACAAAAAATAAAATGATTTTTGTAAGACAATATTCCAAAAAGATAGCCTATTTATTAATAAAGAAGACTGTAAAAAAATAATGTGTAAAAAGCCATATGTGGAGCATATTGAACTGTTAATGCATGTACTGTATATTTATGCTATACACTGTAAGCACTCATACATTTGTTGTTTTTTTTTTCTATAACAACAAAGTGTACTGGATATTTTTTGATATGTCATTTACTGTAGCTTAGTGCATGCACAATTTACGACACAGAAAGCCACTCACATTATTTTATTTGTTAATGTATTGTTGTAATAAATTCATCTTAAGTGAAGTATTGATCAGCATTATGTGCTGCAACTTATAGGATTGGATAATTGGATGTTCGACATTATCAAACTAGGGCTGCAATGTACACATTAAACATCACTGTACAATTGTATCAATACTTTGCATAATGCTAGTTATAAAATAATAACATTGCTTTTACTATTATTTTATGTATTAATTTCTATCGTATTACTATTTATCTAAAGTAAACTAAATGGGTCAATGAATAGTTAATGTGAAGGAGACATAGTAAGACTTGTATGATGACAGTCTGTATTGGAAAGCAGATGGTGATCAGTAAATTCAGCATCTGTTTCCTGGGGGAATCCGGCAGAAACTTTCATCCAATAAAATATCAGGTTTGTTGTTCTTTTGTTCTATTGTAAATGGAGCGGTCCCACCACTGTAATCATGTGGGGGTCTTGTGGTGTCTCTATTGAGCGCTCAGCTCAGGTGTCAGTAGTCCCGGGAGAATGGGACACAGAAGGTTTACAATCACTCTATTAATGAAGAATTATGTCACCGGCTTTACTATTCTCTACAATCTGCTGCAATGTGTGAAATATTGTCATCATATGGTAACCAGCCTCTAGAATATCACCTATCAGGAGAATACAACTCAACAGTGATATTAAAAGTTTTTACTGCTTAGTTAAGACACAGAAGAAGTACAAAATGTATCTCTAAACTTTCATCCAATAAAACAAACTCCGGCTGTTCTCTGGAGAAGATGTAAAAGAATGTTTTACTGAAGAACTGATTTACAGTATCAGCAATGCCCAGAGAAATAAAAGTTAAAAGTGCAAGGTGAGGGTTCTGTTAGACCAAGGGGCTCAAATCCAAGGGAACCCCAGCCCAATAAACGGTGCATAAAAAGGAGAACATAGTCATATGTAGGGGGTGGGGCTTTTAAATGGTTGTTCCCATAGGTATTTTCCTTGTCAAAAGAAGTTTATTGAGTATACAATGTTATAAGGATACATAAAGTTAGTTTACAAGGATCTATAAAGTAAGCTCATTGTTTTACAGTAGGGTTTATATAGGTAAATATCATGAAATTTCAAATATTAAACATTGGGTTCACGTAAACCTAAATTAAAGATATATATCATTTCCTTAGTTACTTTTGTAGGTATTTAAATGATTTATACCTACTATACATATTGTTTACAAGTAGAGTGTATATAGGTCAAATAAATTCTGATAATGAGCTTTAATCGTAAGGTGGAGAAAAGGAAAGAGAAAGAAGAAAAAGGGTTGAAAGGTAGAGGTATGGTCCACAAGGTTGTCCCGCTCGTCAGTTTATTATTCTTTTTAGTTCTCTTTGAAGCCTTAGAATGGGTGTCTCTGTAAGTCATTTAATCTGTTACCATGGCAACAGGACAGAGTCATTGAAGTTTGACAGGAACTGTTGTTTTATCCAAGGATGCCAAAGTTTTTCAAATTTTGGAATTTGATTTTGATCGATGGCTACCATCTTAGCATGGGACATTGTCTTATTCATTCTGTGAATTGTTTCTGCTAGTACCAATGTAGGAGATTTCCATGCCTTGGCCACTGTTTGTTTTGCAGCCGTTATTAGTTGGATCATAAGTTTGAATTGAGAGAGTGTTAACCATTCCGGTTTTAGATTAAGTAAAGTTAAATATGGATCTGGTTGTATTATTTTTTAAATATTTTAGATGCAATCACGAAGACTTCCTTCCAGAAGGTTTGGATTACTGGGCACGTCCACCATATGTGTAAATATGTGCCTATTTCTGGGCATCCTCGAAAACAAAGAGTTGAGGTATTAGGTGAATATTTGCCACTCTAGCTGGTACAAGGTACCAGCGAGTTAGGACTTTATAATTTGTCTCCAGTGCTAAGATGTTGGGTGAAGATGACTTAGATGTGAGCCATATGTTAGACCAGTCCGTGTCTTCTAAAGTTCGTCCCAGGTCCTCCTGCCACCTCTGAACGTAAGAGGGTCTATTAAGATTTGCTACTCCATATAATTGATTATAAAGTGATGAAATTGTACCTTTAGCAAATGGATCTTTTGTACAGATTGATTCAAAAATGGATAATTGGGATAATGGTGTATCCCCCTTTAGGAATGGTGTACAGAAATTTTTGATTTGGAGATATCTAAATATCTCAGAGTTTGGTAGATCATATTTTTCTCTAAGCGATGGGAATGAAAGGAATGATTTAGATGCTATGAAGTCATTTAGTGTCTGAATGCCTGATGTTGTCCAAGCTTTAAAAGAATTTGGGTAGATCCATGCCGGATAAAAGGCCGGATTTCTGATAAAAGAAAGGAGAGGATTGTGTGGAGATTGTAACTGATATTTGGTTTTTAGTTTATCCCAGAGAGATAAGAAGTGTTTAGTTATGGGATTATGAATTTTAAAGCGGTCTTTAGGATCAAGCCATAATAAATTTGATATTAATAGAGGGTCATTTTCTGAAGCCTCTATAAATACCCATAATGGGATTTCCTGTTTTGCGTGGTATTTGGACAGACTGGCCAAATGTGCTGCTCTGTAGTAGTTAGTAAAATTAGGGTATCCCAGGCCTCCTTTATTTTTGGGAAGATGTAGTGTGTGTATAGGTATACGTGGTTTAGAAGAGCCCCATATAAACGAAGTTGCTCTTTTTTGTACTATTCTCAAAAAATAGGAAGGAATTGGAATAGGGAGGACTCTGAATAGATAAAGCAATTTGGGTAGAATAGTCATTTTGATTGCATTAATCTTCCCTATCCAGGATAAAGGAAGTTGCGACCATTGTTTTATTAGATTTGTGATCTGTCTTAATACAGGAGGATAATTGGTTGAGAATAAGTCAGAATGAGATGCTGTTAAATGAATTCCAAGATATGGGATTGATTTTTCTGCCCATGTGAATGGGAGTGCAGCCCTAGCCGGGATCAATTCCATGTTTGTGAGTGAAATATTAAGCACTAGACATTTCTTAGGATTAATCATAAGGCCGGATAGGGCTGCAAATCCATCAAGAGCTGGTATTAAGTTAGGACCAGAGACCTGTGGTGATGATAGAAAAAGTAATATATCGTCTGCAAATATACATAATTTGTGTGTAATACCTCCTACTTCAATGCCAGTTATAGTTTGGTTTGTTCTGATGTATTGGGCCATGGGTTCGAGTATAAGGGCAAATAATAAGGGAGATAATGGGCAACCCTGTCGGGTACCTCTTTCGATATTAAAGGCTTCAGATTTGTATCCAGCATATTTTATATAGGCTTTGGGTTTATTATATAATGCTTTGATCCATGTTAAAAAGTGGGGTCCAAAACCCCATTTTTGTAATGAATATTGCATATATTGCCAGGATACTGTGTCAAATGCCCTCTTAATATCGAGAGATAGAAAACATAAAGGGATTTTCCGTTTTTTAGCAATATGTGCCAATAACACTGCCCTGCATATATTATCGCCTGCCTGTCTATTTGGCATGAAGCCTACTTGATCTCTATGTATTAATTTTCCTATAATGCTATTGAGGCGTTTTGCTATTATTTTTGCTAATAATTTAATATCAAGGTTTAACAGAGAGATAGGCCGATAATTCACACAGGAAGTATCATCAGAAAGGGGTTTTGGGATCATACAAACAATTGCCATTAGTGTTTCTTGCCTAAAAGAATGTCCATCTAGAAGTTTGTTAAAAGTTTCAGTGAGAATGGGAGAGAGTATTTCTGAGAATGTTTTATAGTATAAAGCCGAGTAGCCGTCTGGGCCTGGTCTTTTGTTAAGTTTTAGGTCTTTTATGGCGTTAGCAACTTCATCTATAGTTATAGGCTCATCCAAACTGCTTTTTTGATTCTGAGATAACTCAGGTAAGGTTATTTTTGAGAAGAAGGATTCAGCTTCTGTAGGATTAAATTCATTGTTTGTCTTGTATAAAGTTGCGAGATGTGAGTGAAATTTATGGACTATTTTAACTGGATTACAAGTGTAAACATTTTTTGATAATTTCAAACGTATTGGTTTGAAAGATTTGTTAGTTGAATTTAATGCCCGAGCCAAATATGTACCTGGTTTGTTTGTATTCATGTAGAAATTGTGTTTGGAGCGTTTGAGGGATTTATCAACTGACTCAGTGAGAAATAGATCGTATTCCAATCTAGATTTTTCCAGATGAGATTTTGTACTCTGAGATGGATTATCTTGAAATGATATGTAGGCTGCATTAAAATTGAGTTCTAGTTTTTTTGCTAGATTTTTGCGTTCCCGTTTAAATAGTGCCATTTGTCTTTGTATTGTACCACGCAAGACAGGCTTATGAGCTTCCCACAGTGTTATTGGGCAGATGTCTGTTGTATTATTAATTGATATGTATTCCTTTAAAGCTTGTTCAATGGCCATCTGATGTAGTGGGTGTTTGAGCATTATGTCCGGTAAGTACCACGTTGGGTCATGCGCTTTTGGTATGGCTGAGGCTATAGTAGTGTATACTGCATTATGGTCAGACCACGGAATCGGAATTATATCTGATGCAATAATTTCTGGTATCATTCCTATTGTTAGAAAAATATGATCTATTCTGGTGAAGGTTTGATGAAGGTGCGAGAAATAAGTGCATTTCTTTTTCATTGGGTTACTTTCTCTCCACGAATCTACCAGATTGTATTTGGAAAGAAGTTGAGAAAAAGGTAATCTAGAGGTTATTTTGGATGGTGTAAAAGGTGATTTATCTAGAAATGGGAGGAGGACCTGGTTCGAATCCCCACACATTATCACTGTTCCTATTTTGTGTGTATTAATCACTTGTAATATATGTGAGAGGAATGGTGTAGGTTGTTTGTTAGGAGCGTAGTAGGAAATCACCGTGATTGCTGTATCCATTATATAACCCATGAGTATCAGGTATCTACCTTCTGGGTCTTTAATTTCTGATGATAAGGTGAATGGTGTGGATCGGTGAAATGCAATTAGAGTTCCCCTTTGCTTGGTACAGGCAGAAGCCCTGTAAATTTGTTGATAAAAAGGAGAAATATATTTTGGAGTAGAATCTTTGGTGAAGTGTGTTTCTTGGAGGCATACTATGTGAGCCTTCTTGTTATGGAAAATACGGAAGGCTTTGGTCCTTTTTTGAGGGACATTTATTCCCTGAACATTCAGGGAAAGTATATTCAGTGGTGCCATGGCAACAGATCAAATAGTTTTGACTTACTTTTTGTTATGCAGAGCTGACTGCGCAGATCAACCTGTGTGGACTGAAGAGATGAATAGATAGAAAAGAAACCAGTGAATTCTGGAGTAAAGAGTAAACAAAAAACATATGAGATTAGATGATACATTGTATAAATTATTTTTTGCAAGTAATCACAATTTACCAGTGAAAGAGAATAAATATCTCTCTCAGGGGAATAAGTGCCTTCGTCACACTCCCACATAATATGGTTGGGAGAATGAGGAGGGCTAATGGGGGTACACGGATCTTCTGCTTACAGGAGAGAAGTGCTATGTCAAAAGACATCAAAATGATGTTTCATTAATTGGAGTGCAGAATATAGTTTTTGTTGAAATTATTTATTCCAGGGTGGTTGTATATGGTTAGTCTTGCCCTAGGCTAAATAATTCAGTTAGAAAGGTACTGTTAATAACTTTGGTATTGATGAAGATAGTTTGAATTATTTTGGGATTTTAACCCTTTTAGAGTAAACAATTACATATTTTATTCATATGTAACTGTTTAGATATGTTAACTCATAAAATTGAGGTTGTATTGCTTCAGATTAGAATAAACAAAAACATAATTCTAGGAACTAGTTAGGTAATACTATATTTGTTTTAAGAAAAGAAAGAAAAAGCTTCCATTACTTCTGGATTATTGAACATATTTGTCCTAAAAAGTAATAAATCTATTGTTATTACCTGATAATATATAACTGAACAAGAATTTCCTTATTTCACTTATATATTCTAAGGCTATATGAATCAGAAGTAATAAGAAATATAACTGGAATGTAACATGATCCCATACAGTGTGTGACTATCAGAATGCAGTTACATTCAGTTATAAATATAGGTTTTTTTATAGAGAATCATCTCTTAGTATAATAAATGAAGCGATATCAGGAATTAGGATGTCAGTCCATTGAATCTTCTTGGTCCATGGATGATGTGGCATAACGGCCTCTTTTGTGAGAATGATGATTCCCATTTTGTTCTGAAATTTTCTGGGTGCTGCCTGAAGGTGAAGGTGACGCCATTCTTCTGCGTGTGGGAGTGTTGCTGCTTGTGGGTTCTGTCAGATTTAATTTTAAAAGGGTTTGTTGTAGTTCATCTGCTGATCTGCTTCTGTAAATTGTACCTTGGTAGTTAAATCTGACTGAAAAGGGGAAGCCCCATTGATACATAATGTTGTGGCGTTGCAGTTCCATTAGTTGGGGTTTCATGGATCGTCTTTTAGTAATAGTAAGTTGGGATAGGTCAGCAAAAATTTGATAATTGTGTCCTTGAAAATTAAGTTCCTTTTTTTCTCTTGCAGCAATTAGTATTTGTTCTTTCGTTCTGTAATAATGAAATTTTGTGATTATATCACGTGGGGGTCCATCTTTCTTTTTGGCTGTGAGGGCTCTGTGTACTCTGTCCAGTTCTAAACGTTCAATAGGGATATCTGGCTTTAGTTCTTGTAATAGAGCAGTAATAGTAGATTGCAGGTCTGTCACAGTTTCAGGTATTCCCCTTATGCGCAAGTTTGAACGTCTGGCTCTATTTTCGTAATCTTCGAGCTTACTTTGAAGTATTAAATTCTCTTTTTTTAATTGTTCCAATTCTGTTATATTTTCTTGGGTTGTAATTTCAACTTCATCCATTTTTATTTCTAAGGCTGCGGTGCAGTTTCCCAGCTCTCTTATTTCTTTGGTTAGGCTTTTTGTTATTTGGTCTGAGGTTTGTTTTAAAGCCTTATGAAGCATCTTTTCAAATTATAATAATATTACTGGGGATATTGAGGAGGCTTGTGGAGAAGATTGTGAGAGGATTTGTTCTGTATCTGACTCAAATGGAGAGTCTTGCTGTGACATTTTCTGTCTGTGAGGGCGCCCTGATGCTGTATCTTGTGAGGTGACTGGAGCTGCTTCAGCTGCAGTGAGTGCCTGTGAGCTCTTTGTGAGGTGATTTTTATTTCTGCCACGGTTTCCTCCCAGTACCATATTTCCTGCCCAAACTTTCACAGTTTGTTCCCTGGAGCAAAAAGGTTCAAATGGATACCTTTTGAGCCTGCAGGCTCCGCTTTGTCCTTCTCTTCTCTCCTCAGCGGTGTGGAGCTCTAACAATGCATGTCTGCTCCGCTAGGCTCCGCCTCCTGCCCCCCCCATAGGTATTTTAATATGTCACAAGAATAATCAATATCACATATGCTTAAAAATGATAACACACAAACAGTTTCAAGTGATTACACCCTGTGACAGGTGAGTCCGTATAAAACTTTTTCCTGCTGAGTGTTTCTTTGGGGATTAATCGGGTGTATATATATATATATATATATGTAAGAAAACCTTCACCACACTTCATGATACCACTCCCCTCAAAATTTGCACTCACCATATATGCAAAGTAAATACGCCTTTTGGTGATAACTTTCACATCATCATGTCAATCGAGATCAGAGTCTTCCACCAGTCTCAGTATCTCATAACAAAGGGAAACAGACATCATAGTATGATCCTGTTAAGGCTTTTAATCCCATAAAAACACCCATTTTTGCATTTCACTTACAATGAAATAATTAAAAACCAGCATTTGAATATATATAAGACGCTGTCTTTTGGCTTTGACAGCTGTTATATAGGCAAGGGCGGGGCCACCTGCTGACGTAACCGGATGACCCCTCCCCACTCTGACATCACATGAAATCATAAGGAGGTCGCTCAGTTACATCACCGGGTGGCCCTGCCCTTGCCTATATAACAGCTGTCAAAGCCAAAAGACAGTAGTTCCCAGGAGGCCTCCCATGGAGGCGGAACGTTTTAATTTATTTCTATTTTTCGGGTCCGTCAGGCAGGGACCCTTTTTTTTTAATAAAGGAATAATCAAAAACTGTCTGTTGTGGTTTTTACTTTTTGACACTTTTTTTGGTGAATTGGTAGGGGTACAATGTACCAGATACCCATTCACATAGGGGGGCAGAATCTGGGGGCCCTCTTCTTAAAGGGGGCTTACAGATTCCGATAATCTCCCTGCCCGCAGACCCCAACAACCACCAGCCAGGGATGTCGGGAAGAGGCCCTTGTCCCCATCAACATGGGGACAAGTGCTTTGGGGGCACCCCAAAGCACGCTCCCCATGTTGAAGTAAAGCGGCCTGGTATGGTTCAGGAGGGGGGGCACTCCACTCGCTCATCGCCTCCCTTTCCTGGCCTGCCAGGCTGCATATTCGGATAAGGATTTGGTATGGATACCCATACCATTTTTGTTCTTAATTCTGTCATGGTGTTCCCCTTAACCACTTCAATACACTGTATTATATACTCTGCAATGCACTATACACCCTGCACTGTATTATATATACTACACTGACTGCACTTTATATTCTCCACTGTATTATATATACTACACTGACTACGCTATATATTCCCCACTGTATTATATATACTACACTGACTGCACTATATACTCTGCAATGTATTATATATACTACACAGACTGCACTATTTACTCTGAACTGTATTATATATACAACACTGACTACACTATAATGTATACTCTGAAGTCTATTATATATACTACACAAACTGCACTATATACTCTGAAGTGTATTATATATACTACACGGACTGCACTATGTACTCTGAACTGTATTATCCATACTACACTGATTATACTATACTGTATACTCTGGACTGTAATATATATACTACACTAACTGCACTATATACACTGAATAGTATTATATATAATACACTAACTACACTATATACTCTAAACTGTATTTTATATACTACACGGACTGCACTATATACTCTGAACTGTAATATACTACACTACACTACACTGACTGACTAAACACTACACTAACTACCTGCCTAATCTCCATTATTTCACTATATCCAGCTGCCGTGTAAGCAGCAGCCTTTTATAGTGTGGGGCGTGGACTTGCGTGGGGCACCCTGCCTTTGACCAATCATGGCTCTCACAGCACATCGCGCTGTGATTGGCCAAAGCATGCAGGTCAGGTGCATGCTTTGGCCAATCAGCAGCATCAATGCACTGAAATCTCGCAGTGCATTATGGGACGCTCCATATGTTTGTTCGTTCAATGAACAAATGAACAGCTGATGTTCGAGTCAAAATTACGTTCGTCTCAAACATCAAGCCCATATCTAGTGCTGTGATTCAATCCATGCACGCAGCTCCTTACATTTTTTCCAGTGGCCCGCGATGATACCTGGGGAGCCATTCGACTGTGAGAGCTGATGGGGTTAACACCTCAAGTTGCTATAAATATACTCACCTGTGTCATGTAGCCATGCCTATTGACAAAGACGGAATGACGAAACGCATCTGGGCGTGACCACACGGCTTGTGAGACTGCCAGCAGCTATGAACTCTACCCGGCAATCACCGCAAGGATTTCTAAGGATCAGTGAGAGAGATTTTGCTGCAAAGTGTCTTATATACATTCAAATGATGTTTTTTAATTATTTTATTGTAAGTGCAATGCAAAAAAGGGAGTTCTTATGGGAATAATGAGATAATGAGACTGGTGGAAGACCCTGATCTCGAGTGACATGATGATGTGAAAGTTATCACCAAAAGTGAAAAAGTTTTATATGGACTCACCTGTCACAGGGTGTAATCACTTTGAACCGTTTGGAAGCAAGGTGTGCAATACATCGGATAACTGTGTGTTATCGTTTTTAAGCATATGTGATATTGATTGTTTTGTATATAATAGCAGCTGCTTATATAGTTACATAGTTACATAGTTACATAGTAGGTGAGGTTGAAAAAAGACACAAGTCCATCAAATCCAACCTATGTGTGATTATGTGTTAGTATTACATTGTATATCCCTGTATGTTGCTGTCATTCAGGTGCTTATCTAATAGTTTCTTGAAGCTATCGATGCTCCCCGCTGAGACCACTGCCTGTGGAAGGGAATTCCACATCCTTGCCGCTCTTACAGTAAAGAACCCTCTACGTGGTTTAAGGTTAAACCTCTTTTCTTCTAATTTTAATGAGTGGCCACGAGTCTTGTTAAACTTTCTTCTGCAAAAAAGTTTTATTTCTATTGTAGGGTCACCAGTACGGTATTTGTATATTGAAATCATATCAACTCTCAAGCGTCTCTTCTCCAGAGAGAATAGGTTTAGTGCTCGCAACCTTTCCTCATAACTAAGATCCTCCAGCCCCTTTATTAGCTGTGTTGCCCTTCTTTGTACTCGCTCCATTTCCAGTACATCCTTCCTGAGGACTGGTGCCCAGAACTGGACAGCATACTCCAGGTGCGGCCGGCCCAGAGTCTTGTAGAGTGGGAGAATTATCGTTTTATCTCTGGAGTTGATCCCCTTTTTAATGCATGCCAATATTCTGTTTGCTTTGTTAGCAGCAGCTTGGCATTGCATGCCATTGCTGAGCCTATCATCTACTAGGACCCCCAGGTCCTTTCCCATCCTAGATTCCCCCAGAGGTTTTGCCCCCAGTGTATAGATTGCATTCATATTTTTGCCACCCAAATGCATTATTTTACATTTTTCTACATTGAACCTCATTTGCCATGTAGTTGCCCACCCCATTAATTTGTTCAGATCTTTTTGCAAGGTTTCCACATTCTGCAGAGAAGTTATTGCCCTGCTTATCTTAGTATCGTCTGCAAATACAGAGATTGAACTGTTTATCCCATCCTCCAGGTCATTTATGAACAAACTAAATAGGATTGGTTCCAGCACAGAACCCTGGGGAACCCCACTACCCACCCCTGACCATTCCGAGTACTCCCCATTTATCACCACCCTCTGAACTCGCCCTTGTAGCCAGTTTTCAATCCATGTACTCACCCTATGGTCCATGCCAACGGACCTTATTTTGTACAGTAAACGTTTATGGGGAACTGTGTCAAATGCTTTTGCAAAATCCAGATACACCACGTCTACGGGCCTTCCTTTATCTAGATGGCAACTCACCTCCTCATAGAAGGTTAGTAGATTGGTTTGGCAAGAACGATTCTTCATGAATCCATGCTGATTACTGCTAATGATACCGTTCTCATTACTAAAATCTTGTATATAGTCCCTTATCATCCCCTCCAAGAGTTTACATACTATTGATGTTAGGCTAACTCGTCTGTAATTCCCAGGGATGTATTTTGGGCCCTTTTTAAATATTGGTGCTACATTGGCTTTTTTCCAATCAGCTGGTACCATTCCGGTCAGTAGACTGTCTTTAAAAATTATGGAACAACGGTCTGGCAATCACTTGACTGAGTTCCCTAAGTACCCTCGGATGCAAGCCACCCGGTCCCTGTGATTTATTAATGTTAAGTTTCTCAAGTCTAATTTTAATTTTGTCCTCTGTTACCATGGAGGTGCTTCCTGTGTTGTGTCATGAGGATAAACACTGCAGTTTTGGTTACTGAAGCCCCTCGATTCACTCGTGAAGATTGAGGAGAAGAATCAATTCAATACCTTCGCCATCTCCCCATCCTTTGTAACCAGATGTCCTCCCTCAGTCTTTATGGGGCCAATATGGTCTGTCCTCCCTTTTTAATGCCCTGTACACACGGTCGGACATTGATCGGACATTCTGACAACAAAATCCATGGATTTTTTCCGACGGATGTTGGCTAAAACTTGTCTTGCATACACACGGTCACACAAAGTTGTCGGAAAATCCGATCGTTCTGAACGTGGTGAAGTAAAACACGTACGTCGGGACTATAAATGGGCAGTAGCCAATAGCTTTCATCTCAAGCTTTCATCTCAATTTATTCTGAGCATGCATGGCACTTTGTGCGTCGGATTTGTGTACACACGATCGGAATTTCCGACAACGGATTTTGTTGTTGGAAAATTTTATAGCAAGCTCTCAAACTTTGTGTGTCGGAAATTCCTATGGAAAATGTGTGATGGAGCCTACACACGGTCGGAATTTCCGACAACAAGGTCCTATCACACATTTTCCATCGGAAAATCCTACCGTGTGTACAGGGCATTACTGTTTACATACTTTCTTTCTTGGGATTTTTTATGCTCTCCTCCGCTATGTGTCTTTCATGTTCTATCTTAGCCGTCCTAATTGCACCCTTACATTTCTTGTTGCATTCTTTATAAAGTCTTAATGCTGCGGATGATCCCTCAACCTTGTATTTTTTGAAGGCCTTCTCCTTTGCTTTTATATGCATTTTTACATTGGAGTTAAGCCATCCAGGACTTTTGTTCGCTCTTTTAAATTTATTACCCAATGGGATACATTGGCTAATGTCCTTATTTAATATGCTCTTAAAGCAAACCCATCTCTCCTCCTTATTCTTTGTTCTTAATAGGGATGAGCTTCGAGTTCGAGTCGAACTCATGTTCGACTCGAACATTGGCTGTTCGCAAGTTCGCCGAACAGCGAACAATTTGGGGTGTTCGCGGCAAATTCGAATGCCGCGGAACACCCTTTAAAAGTCTATGGGAGAAATCAAAAGTGCTAATTTTAAAGGCTAATATGCAAGTTATTGTCATAAAAAGTGTTTGGGGACCCGGGTCCTGCCCCAGGGGACATGGATCAATGCAAAAAAAAGTTTTAAAAACGGCCGTTTTTTCAGGAGCAGTGATTTTAATAATGCTTAAAGTCAAACAATAAAAGTGTAATATCCCTTTAAATTTCATACCTGGGGGGTGTCTATAGTATGCCTGTAAAGGGGCGCATGTTTCCTGTGTTTAGAACAGTCTGACAGCAAAATGACATTTTGAAGGAAAAAACTCATTTAAAACTACCCGCGGCTATTGCATTGCCGACAATACACATAGAAGTTCATTGATAAAAACGGCATGGGAATTCCCCAAAGGGGAACCCCGAACCAAAATTAAAAAAAAAAATGACGTGGGAGTCCCCCTAAATTCCATACCAGGCCCTTCAGGTCTGGTATGGATATTAAGGGGAACCCCGGCCAAAATTAAAAAAAAAAATGACGTGGGGTTCCCCCTAAATTCCATACCAGACCCTTCAGGTCTGGTATGGATTTTAAGGGGAACCCCGCGCCAAAAAAAAAAAAAAAAAACGGCGTGGGGTCCCCCCAAAAATCCATACCAGACCCTTATCCGAGCACGCAACCTGGCAGGCCGCAGGAAAAGAGGGGGGGACGAGAGTGCGGCCCCCCCCTCCTGAACCGTACCAGGCCACATGCCCTCAACATTGGGAGGGTGCTTTGGGGTAGCCCCCCAAAACACCTTGTCCCCATGTTGATGAGGACAAGGGCCTCATCCCCACAACCCTGGCCGGTGGTTGTGGGGGTCTGCGGGCGGGGGGCTTATCGGAATCTGGAAGCCCCCTTTAACAAGGGGACCCCCAGATCCCGGCCCCCCCCTGTGTGAAATGGTAAGGGGGTACAAAAGTACCCCTACCATTTCACTAAAAAACTGTCAAAAATGTTAAAAATGACAAGAGACAGTTTTTGACAATTCCTTTATTTAAATACTTCTTCTTTCTTCTATCTTCCTTCATCTTCTGGTTCTTCTGGCTCTTCTGGTTCTTCCTCCGGCGTTCTCGTCCAGCATCTCCTCCGCGGCGTCTTCTATCTTCTTCTCCTCGGGCCGCTCCGCACCCATGGCATGGGGGGAGGCTCCCGCTCTTCTCTTCATCTTCTTCATCTTCTTCTCTTCTTCTCTTCTTTTCTTCTCTTCTTCATTTTCTTCTCCGGGCCGCTCCGCAATCCATGCTGGCATGGTGGGAGGCTCCCGCTGTGTGACGGCGCTCCTCGTCTGACAGTTCTTAAATAACGGGGGGCAGGGCCACCCGGTGACCCCACCCCCCTCTGACGCACGGTGACTTGACTGGACTTCCCTGTGACGTCACGGGGAATGCCACAGGGAAGTCCCGTCATGTCCCATGCGTCAGAGGGGGGCGGGGTCACTGGGTGGCCCCGCCCCCCGTTATTTAAGAACTGTCAGACGAGGAGCGCCGTCACACAGCGGGAGCCTCCCGCCATGCTAGCATGTGTGCGGAGCGGCCCGGAGAAGAAAATGAAGAGAAGAAGAGAAGAAGAGAAGAAAAGAAGAAGAGAAGAAGATGAAGAAGATGAAGAGAAGAGCGGGAGCCTCCCCCCCATGCCATGGGTGCGGAGCGGCCCGAGGAGAAGATAGAAGACGCCGCCGAGGAGATGCTGGACGAGAACGCTGGAGGAAGAACCAGAAGAGCCAGAAGAACCAGAAGATGAAGGAAAATAGAAGAAAGAAGTATTTAAATAAAGGAATTGTCAAAAACTGTCTCTTGTCATTTTTAACATTTTTGACAGTTTTTTAGTGAAATGGTACCCCCTTACCATTTCACACAGGGGGGGGGCCGGGATCTGGGGGTCCCCTTGTTAAAGGGGGCTTCCAGATTCCGATAAGCCCCCCGCCCACAGACCCCCACAACCACCGGCCAGGGTTGTGGGGATGAGGCCCTTGTCCTCATCAACATGGGGACAAGGTGTTTTGGGGGGCTACCCCAAAGCACCCTCCCAATGTTGAGGGCATGTGGCCTGGTACGGTTCAGGAGGGAGGGGGGCCTCACTCTCGTCCCCCCCTCTTTTCCTGCGGCCTGCCAGGTTGCGTGCTCGGATAAGGGTCTGGTATGGATTTTTGGGGGGACCCCACGCCGTTTTTTTTTTTTTTTTTTTTGGCGCGGGGTTCCCCTTAAAATCCATACCAGACCTGAAGGGTCTGGTATGGAATTTAGGGGGAACCCCACGTCATTTTTTTTTTTTTAATTTTGGCCGGGGTTCCCCTTAATATCCATACCAGACCTGAAGGGCCTGGTATGGAATTTAGGGGGACTCCCACGTCATTTTTTTTTTTAATTTGGGTTCGGGGTTCCCCTTTGGGGAATTCCCATGCCGTTTTTATCAATGAACTTCTATGTGTATTGTCGGCAATGCAATAGCCGCGGGTAGTTTTAAATGAGTTTTTTCCTTCAAAATGTCATTTTGCTGTCAGACTGTTCTAAACACAGGAAACATGCGCCCCTTTACAGGCATACTATAGACACCCCCCAGGTACGAAATTTAAAGGGATATTACACTTTTATTGTTTGACTTTAAGCATTATTAAAATCACTGCTCCTGAAAAAACGGCCCTTTTTAAAACTTTTTTTTGCATTGATCCATGTCCCCTGGGGTAGGACCCGGGTCCCCAAACACTTTTTATGACAATAACTTGCATATTAGCCTTTAAAATGAGCACTTTTGATTATTCATGTTCGTGTCCCATAGACTTTAACGGTGTTCGCGTGTTCGAACGAACTTTTTTCCTGTTCGCATGTTCTGGTGCGAACCGAACAGGGGGGTGTTCGGCTCATCCCTAGTTCCAATATTTTATCCCAATTTATGCCTTTTAGCAAGGTTTGTATTATAGGGAAGTTGTTTTTTTTTAAATTCAGTGTCTTTGTATTCCTTTTATGTTTCCTATTTGTGTGATTTATACTGAAACTAATTGACCTGTGATCGCTGTTACCTAAATTGCCCCGTATTTCCACATCCGTGATCAGGTCTGTATTGTTGGTAATCAGTAGATCCAGTAATGTTTTATTTCTAGTTGGTGCGTCTACCATTTGACCCATAAAATTGTCCTGCAAGACAATAAGGAAGTGGCGAGCCTTATATGAATGTGTGGTTCCCTCCGCCCAGTCTATGTCTGGATAATTAAAATTCCCCATTATGATAACACTTCCCATCCTTGCTGCTAATCCAAATCATGATAGGAGATCTGTCTCCACTTCCTCCCTCAGGTTAGGGGGCCTATAGCATACTCCCAGTATTATTTTCCCCTTAGCTTCATCCCTTTGGAGCTCTACCCATAAGGATTCCACCTCCTCCCTAGCTGCCTCAGTGATGTCATCTCTCACATTCACTTGTACATTATTCTTGATATATAGGCATACCCCTCCCCCTTTTTTACCCTCTCTATCCTTGCGGTAAAGGGTATAACCTTGAATGTTTGCCAGCCAATCATGAGAGCTGTTGAACCAGGTCTCTGAAATTCCCACAAAATCCAAATCCTCCTCGTACAACAGTATCTCTAGTCCACCCATCTTGTCCGCCAGGCTCCTGGCATTGGTGAACATGCCACATAGTTTAGACCGGTCGCATATTGTCCTCGTATTGGGTGTTTCGAGATTGCAACTAGAACTTGCTACTATACTTACCTTGTGTTTTTGTGCTTTGGTCAACCTACCACTAATGCCCCCAATACTACCCTCTGGAATATCTTCCACACTGACTATCTCTACCTCTGGACCTTCCCCCCCATCGCCTAGTTTAAAAACCCCTCTAACTTTTTGGCCATCTTCATTCCCAGCAGATCTGCACCCTCCTCATTTAGGTGCAGTCCGTCCCTTCTATAGTACTGGTCATCGACTGAGAAGTTGGCCCAGTCCAGGAACCCAAACCCCTCCTTACTACACCAGCTCTTCAGCCACTTGTTTACTTCCCTAATTATCCTATGCCTTTCTGGTGTGGCTCGATGTACAGGTAGTATTCCTGAGAATACTACCTTGGAGATCCTTTTCCTCAAGTTTGCTCGTAAGTCCCTAAAATCATTCTTTAGGACACTCCATCTGCCTCTGACTTTGTCATTGGTGCCAATGTGCACCATGACAGCTGGGTCTTCCCCAGCCCCTCCCAGTAATCTGTCCACAAGATCCATGATGTGCCGAACCCGAGCGCCCGGTAGACAACATACTGTTTGGCGCTTCAGGTCTTGGTTACAGATTGCCCTCTCTGTCCTTCTAAGAATTGAGTCCCCTACCACCAGAATCTGTCTTTCCTTTCCCTTCGCTGCCCCCCCACTCTCACTGGAGGAGTTCTTCCCCCGGCAGCTAGGAGAGTCCCTCAGCTCCAGCAGTGCTGGTCCCTGACTGGTTTCACCAATGTCACTCAATAGAGCGTACTTATTGGGAAGCTCCAGTCCTGGATCGGCCTCCCTGGCACTTCCCCCTCTACCCTTCCAGACTGTCACCCATCTACTCTTTGCTAGTGCCTGCACCTCTTTGTCTCCACCCCCCTCTGTGCTGGCCCCTGCCGTGTATGTTCCTGGCTCTCCTTTAGTATGGAGGGACTTCTCAGTGCTGACAGTTGCTTCCCCAGATTCAGAACCTGGGTTTCCAGGTAAACAATGTGCTTACATTTTGCATAGCAGTATTCGCCCTCGATTGGATGATCAAGGAATGCATACATGCAGCAAGATGTACAAAGAGTCGCCTCTCCACACCTGCCGGGCATTGTACCTATTAAATTTAGTGAGGATTGGGGATTATACCTAACAGCTAGCTTCCTGGCACTAATACTCAAGACAATACACAGGTACACCACAAGACAATACACAGGTACTCACAGACCTACGTGCACTCGCAGAACAGTCGCAGACCTATGTGCACTCGGAGACTTACGTACACTCGCAGGCCACTCGCAGACCTACGTGCACTCGCAGACCTACGTGCACTCGCAGGCCACTCGCAGACCTACGTGCACTCGCAGACCTATGTGCACTCGCAGACTTACATGCAGTCGCAGGCCACTCGCAGACCTACATGCACTCGCAGACCTACGTGCACTCGCAGGCCACTCACAGACCTACGTGCACTCGCAGGCCACTCGCAGACCTACATGCACTATGTGAATATGTTTTTTATCTATGTCAATTTATTTTCCACAAGCGCTGGATTAATGATTTATTTTGCTTTTAGGTTTATTGTATATCACAAGAATACATATAAGTTACTTTACAAGTATAAAAAAGATTTTTATTACTACATAAAAAATAGCATATAAACACGCTAAGGGCACATATATAAAAACACTGATACTGTAATATATGTTATACAGAAACTGCCAAGAAATAAAAGCTGTACAGTTTAATAGTTTCTTTTGCTAGATATTCAGTATTTTTCTTTAGAAATGTCATTTTTTTTGCTACAGCATGCTATGGATGCGCCACTTTACAGGCAGAATAAGGGAACCCCCATGCACTATATTTAAATAAATTTTTTTTATTTTTATTGTTTCACTTAAAGTGGGGTTCTGTGGCATGTATAGAATATGCTGTATCTCATCATTTATTTATTTGATCTGCTATAGAGTGGTGCACTTTAGCACCTGGAAGATGTAAGTACCCAGATTGATGTTTTATAAATAAAATATGTTTTTTAACGATAAAACACCATTTAAACTTAATTTTTATATATGGACGGAGGAACTTACTGCTGGACATCTCAGGATCCCAAAGAGCTTCATTCACATAGAACCTAGGGGTGGTTCACAGGCGTTTTTTGATCAAACTTAGGTGTGCGGTCAAATGCCCTGAGGTGATAAGATGTGAACGGCGGGGGGGCACAAGTTTGTTGTCACCTTGTCAACTTTGGAGCACTATCACAGGATTTTGCTTTGCCAGCACAATGGACATTTTTTATTTTATTATTTAATATGTTTGATATTATGCAGGTTTTGCACTCAAGTCATTCATGCACATTATTTATACTGTATGTGTCATATCACATTGGTTACTTCAACATAGTGCGGCACTTTTCATGTGTTATTGTTTTAATTTGCCAGCACAATGGACATTTTATATATTATATGTTACTTTGTTTAACCACTTGCAGACCGCCTAATGCAGATATACTGCTGCAGAATGGCACGGGCAGGCAAAATCACGTATGTGATACGTGATTTGCCTCCCGCGGTGCCTGAGGCAGTCAGCTTCGTTCCAGGAGTGATCTGTGATGAGGGGGAGGCCATTGATTCATGGCCATACCCTCGCGATTGCTCCCGGTGAATGAGAATCTTCCTCTGCCTCTGTAATGTAAACAGAGGCAGAGGAAGTGATGCCATCTCTCCTCGTGTCGGTCTTTTCGTTCCGGCGCTGAGGAGAGAAGACATCAAGTAAGTCTGCACAACACTAAACGAAGAGTAGAACACTCAGGCACACTTTTCACCCCACAATCACCCCCCTCCCCGATCACCCCCTGATCACCCCCCTGCACCCCTTGTCACAGTGACACCAATAGCAGTTTTTTTTTTTACTGATTATTGCATTGGTGTCATTTGCGACCGTTTCAAGTGGTAGGGCAGTTAGTGGTAAGCCCCTTTAGGTCTAGGGTACCCCCCTAACCCCCTAATAAAGGCTTAACCCCTTGATCACCCCTACGTCGCCAGTGTCACTAAGCGAACCATAGGTCCCTCGTATGAAGCAGAGCAGTACTAGCACAGCTATTCCTTCTGGTGAACTGGCAAGCACCAGCGGCCTAATACACCCTGGTCGTACATCCAGCACTGCATTATCACGTGGTGATGTGGTGAGTCCCATAAGTGCAGTTCAAGCTGGTGAGGTTGCAAGCACAAGTAGTGTCCCGCTGCCACGAAGAAGACGAACACAGGCCCGTTGTGCCCATAGTGCCCTTCCTGCTGCATTCGCCAATCCTAATTGGGAACCCACCACTTCTGCGGCATCCGTACTTCCCCCATTCACTGGCCAACCCGGCATTCAGGTGGAAACAGTTGATTTTAAGTCACTTGATTTTTATTCGCTGTTTTTCACCGAAGATCTTTATAGATCTATTGTGGACCAAAGCAATTTGTATGCTGGTCAACAAATCGCCACTATTCCCCAGTCCTCCCTTGCCAGAGATTGGAGACCAATTACGGTTTCCAAGTTTAAGCTCTTTCTGGGCCTATCTCTCAACATGGGAATAACTAAAAAGAGTGAGTTGCGGTCATATTGGTCCACTGACCCAATTCACCATATGCCTTTGTTCTCTGCCTCCATGACCAGGGCACGATACGAGCAGATCTCGCGGTTCATGCATTTCAACAACAATGAACTCTGTCGTCCTCGTGGAAACCCTGGATACGATCGGCTCTACAAAATTCAACCCCTCGTAAACCACTTCAACCAACGTTTTGCAGACGTGTTTACTCCCAATCAAGTTGTCTACATTGATGAGTCCCTGATTAAGTTTTCTGGCCACTTGTCATTCAAACAATACCTTCCCAGCAAGCGTGCCAGATACGGGGGAAAGATGTATAATCTCTGTGACAGGGCCACAGGCTATACATGTAGTTTTATGGTTTACGAGGGCAAAGATAGTCACGTAGAGCCGACAAACTGCCCTGACTATATAGGAAGCACTAGCAAGATTGTGTGGGACTTTGTGTCGCCCTTATGCAGAAAGAGGTACCACTTGTACATGGACAATTATTACATGAGGGTGCCACTTTTTTGTCACTTGTTTGATCATCAGATTGGAGCATGTGGCACCGTGCGATCTAATCGCCGGGGCTTTTTCCAGTGGCTTGTAGATTCCCGTCTTAGGCTGGGGGAGAGAGCCTGCTTGAAGTGTAATAACTTGCTCACTATGAAGTGGAGGGATAATAAGAATGTTTTCGTTCTCACCTCCCTTCATGCAGACACGACTGTCCAAATTACTGCGGCGACTGGTGTTGTGGAGAAACCCCTCTGTGTCCATGAATATAACCAAAATATGGGAGGGGTGGACCTCAACGACTAGTTGTTGGCACTGTACCTAGTTGCCCGTAAGGCCAGACGCTGTTATAAAAAATTGTCTGTATACTTATTTCAATTGGCTTTGCTGAACGCTCATGTGCTATACAGAGCTTAAGGATGGACTGGATCCTTCCTTTAATTTCAGGAAGCGATCATCAGAGCCCTTCTGTTTCCAGACGGTGCTCCACCTCTCCTTCCCCAACCAAATGCAGTAAGCCGGCTGCATGAGAGGCATTTTCCTTATGTCCTCCCGAGTACCCCTACCCAACGAGCCCCCCAAAGAAAATGTTGTGTCTGTAGAAAGCGTGGATATAGGCGTGACACCCGCTATTATTGTCCCTCCTGTCCTGACAATCCTTGTCTTTGCATTGGTGAAAATTTTGAATGCTACCATACACTAGTTGAGTATTAGCGTAGGGTACAGCATTGCACAGACTAGGCACACTTTCACAGGGTCTCCCAAGATGCCATCACATTTTGAGAGACCCGAACCTGGAACCGGTTACAGTTACAAAAGATATACTTTACTGTTTACTGTGTTTTATTGTTAACCGTTTTTTTGTTTTCAGGTATGCCATTCAGCTGCAGCGCAGATTTATTTATCTTGACAGCAACAGCGAAGCATGGGGACAGCAGGGGCGGAGGAGCGATTTGCTCCTAACTTTTGGGGCGGATGCCCCCATGCTTTGGCATATATAAATGGTGCATGTACGTCCATCATTAGAAGTGGGTGGATGAAGGGAGGTATTCTAATGGTGGGCATACCCACCGATCAATATCTTTTTTTCGTTCAGCCCACAGGCTGCATGAAAAAAAAAGATTACAATATATGCCCAACAAGGACCAGCAACGTACTGTTATGTTGCTGGATTTTGAGTGGTTATACCAGAATGATGCCTGCAGGTTTAGGCATTATCTTGGTATCATTCTTTTCAGTCATCGGTTGGCTGTCATGTAAAAGCAATCCTAGCAGCTAATTAGCCTCTAGACTGCTTTTACAGGCAGGGGAATGCCTCCTCCTCCCACCGTCTTCCATGTTTTTCTCTGGCTCTCCTGTCCCAACAGGGAACCTGAGAATGCAGTCGGTGATTCGGCCAGCTGACCATAGAGCTGATCAGAGACCAGAATGGCTCCAATAATCTCTATGGCCTAAGAAACCGGAAGCTGACTTAGATTTCGCCGAATGTAAACAGGGCCATTGGGAAATTTGGAATGCATTTTATCACACAGATCTTGGTGTAGCCAGATGCTTTGAGGGCAGAGGAGAGATCCAGGGTCTAATGGACCCCAATTTTTTCAAAAAAAGAGTACCTGTCACTACCTATTGCTATCATAGGGGATATTTACATTCCCTGACATAACAAAATATGATTTAAAAAAATGAAAGGAACAGTTTAAAAATAAGATAAAAAAGCAAAAAAAATAATTAAAAAAAAAAAAGCACCCCTGTCCCCCCCTGCTCTGGCAATTGCACCATGCATGTGAGGTATGACCGCAAAGGTCAGATCAAGGGCAGTAATTTTAGCAGTAGACCTCCTCTGTAAATCTAAAGTGGTAACCTGTAAGACTTTTAAAGGCTTTTAAAAATGTATGTAGTTTGTCTCCACTGCACGTTTGTGCGCAATTTTAAAGCATGTCGTGTTTGGTATCTATGTGCTTGGCCTAAGATCATCTTTTTTATTAAATCAAACATTTTGGCAATATAGTGTGTTTTAGTGCATTAAAATGAAAAAAAGTGTGTTTTTTCCCCAAAAAATGCGTTTGAAAAATCGATACGCAAATAATGTTTGAAAAAAAAATGAAACACCCACCATTTTAATCTGTAGGGCCTTTGCTTTAAAAAAATCTATAATGTGAGGGGGCGTGGCGACCGAGCTCCAACATGGACGCATGAGCTGAGAGCTCCGCTCGGCCACCGGAGAGAATCGGCATACATTCGAGCCCATCGGCACAATCCACACACCCGCTAGCTGGCAAACTACATCCAGACTCCGCTGCATGCACGCATGCTGAGGCACCGCAAAAACCCACAGCAGCCCCAGAAGATGGACAGCTTCTTCTCGGCCCGCGGCCTACAGAAAAATGGCGGCGGAGCGCACATGAAGAAGCTGGAGTACAAGGCCGCAATGCAGCACAAGGGGCAGCTGAATCACTCCACGCTGGCCAACAAGCTCGCATCCTGCAGCGGATCCTCCTCTGGGACCTCTAGTCCCACAACCGGCCGGCCAAGCAAAAGCAGAGGATTAACTCACCAGAAAGGCTGCTGGAAGATCCTACTATGGAGGTAAGCGGGCCCTCTGATAAGGACAGCTCCACAGCACAGCCCCTGCAGGATCCTATAGTATCATTCCCCACAGCAGACAGGCCTGTTTCTGACACAGTCCTAAAAGAAATGCTTCTATCACTAAAAGCATCTCTAAAAGCTGACATGACTGCAGAAATCAGGAACTGCCAAAGAGAAGTGCAGGCCTTAGGCGGCAGGGTAAATCACATAGAGTATAAAATGGATGACTATTCAACGTTTTTCAATACACTAGTGGATGCTCACAACACACAAAATGAAGAGATAACATGGCTTAAGAACAAGGTGGCAGATTTAGAAGATAGATCCAGGAGGAACAACCTCAAAATTTGGGGAATACCTGAAGACATACCTGCCCCCCAACTTCTACAATATGCCCAAACGCTATTCTCCATTCTGATACCCACCCTGTCACCACAGGACCTCCTAGTGGACCGAATACACAGGATCCCCAAGCCTACTTTCCTCCCAGATCATATCCCCAGAGACGTACTTCTCAGGGTACATTATTACCATGTGAAAGAGCAGTTCCTCATGGCCTCCCGCAAAGAGGTAATCAAACACCCGCCATATGCGGCTATTCAGCTGCTGCCAGATTTATCCCGACACACCCTGCAACAACGCCGCAACTTGGCAACGATCACTAAAGCCCTAAGGAACAACAAGATACTCCACAAATGGAGATACCCTGCAAAGTTGTATGTCACCCACAATGGGGTCTCCACCCTTATTTCCACTCTGGAGGAGGGCATTGTGGCCCTACGCCAATGGGGTATTCTACCTGAACCAACAGTTCATAACACACCTCATCCACAACCGTCTCCACTACAGGAAGACTGGCAGGTGGTCTCAAGGAAAAGATCCAAGAAAAATACTGATGGGACTCGTATACATAATGCTTAATCAGTAATCATATCTCTCTGGATACAGGGGTTCATTGTTACAACCCTTGTCTTATCCCTCCATTTAGTACGCAGCAGTTACGCCTGCAAATTGATCAGTTTAAAGATCTTGTTCTTAAAGTTCTACTTATACCTTTTTCTTTCTTTATGTTTATTTTTTATTGTTCTTTATGCACCATGTATACCGCGCATCATCTTGAAGACATCGTACAATATTCTTTGCCTGCGAAGATGCCTTTTACCTTGGCTCCACTGAACATAAGACCGGCCCCTATGATGGACAGTCAAGGCCACAGTGAGTACACAAGTATGACAACAACCCACATTACATTCACCCTCGCCCATGGTTTTCAAATGCCTATCTATTAATGCCAGGGGCCTGAAACACCCCACAAAAAGATTTTCAATGTGGGCGGAGGCGAAAAAACACAAAGCGGACATATTATGTGTACAAGAGACCCACTTCCAAGTCTCAAAGACTCCCAAATGTACACACAAAGTATTCCCCCATGTCTTCTGAGCCTGCACACCTGGTCAGAAAAAAGTGCGGAGTGCTGCTGGCAATCAGAAATACTCTGACCTTTCAATTGAAGGAAACCACTGTGGATGACAACGGCCGTTCTATTATAGTCAAAGGAGACATCAACTCTAAACCCAATACACTCGTAACGTTATATGCTCCCAATTCCCATCAGACACGTTTCATAAACAGATTGCTCAAGAAGGTTCAATCTCAAATATATGGTAATCTCCTCATCTGTGGAGACTCACTGTAGATCCACTTTTGGACTCCTCAGTTCAAAAAGGGAACCATCACAACTGTTTGAACAACGTATTACAAAAAACTGATCTATTTGATGTATGGAGATGTCACCATGCAAATGAACGAGACTACATCTTTTTCTCATACAGGCACTGCTCCTACTCCCGCATTGACTTATTTCTAGTTGATAAATGGTTGTTACAAAAAACAGTGCTGTCTCAGATCCACGACATTACGTGGTCAGACCACGCAGCTATCACATTGTCTATTAATGATCGGGCTGTCTCCTCCTCAGCACCCATCTGGCGTAGTAACACTAGATTAATGCAAGACCCCCTAATATCAACAGAAATCTCACAACACCTCCAAAACTTCTTTCAGGAAAATGCACTTTCAGTAGAGGACCCATACAGTATATGGAACGCCCACAAGGTATACATGAGAGGCATTGTAAGGTACCTGGTAGGAGAGCCTGACTGTAGGAGAAGACCTCTCATACAACGCTGGTTCAGGGGCCACTGGAGTGGGGACAGTGGTCTCCTGAGCACAGTGGGGTAGGAGTGCCTGTGTAGTCTCTGATGTGGAGGCAGAGATCCCTCCTGGGATGGTAGAGCTGCAGGTGAGTGGAGACTGGAACAGCAGTAACTAGACTCACTGGGTTTGCAGGTGAGAGGAGACTTGAACGGCAGCAGGCTGGTCACACTGGATAGCTGAGTTGCAGGTGAGAGGAGACTGGAACAACAGCAGGCTTGACACGCTGGAGGGAGAGATCACTGAAGCTGAAGCTGAAGGTGCAACAGCAAGTGGACACAGGCACAAGCAGAGTCAGACAGTCCGGGTCGGCAGGTAGCTGGCACAGGTAATAACGGCAGGCAAGGCAGAGTCGGTGGACAGGCAGGGTTCGGCAACGGTAGCAGATATAGACAGGAGAGTAGTCAGACAAGCCGGATCGGGATTGGAGCAGGTCGGATGGTCAAACAAGCCGGGTCAGGATCAGGTAGCAGACAATCAGAATACGGGTCAACAGGTTCACAGAGCTGAGACGAAGCAGCGATGTTCTCATGGAACAGGGGAACTTTTATGTGCAAAAATGGCGCCAAACCGGCGCTAACGCTCACGCGCGCGCGCCCGTGCGCGTGCACGCGCGCACCCGTGCCGCGCACCCGCGCGCGCCCGAGCGCCGCGCTGATGCACAGTAGTTTGATGCCGTGTCCGAATGGAAGTGCGCCGGCGCATAGGCGACTGCAAGTGCCCTGGACTGGTGCTGGTAGGTCCCTGACATTGCCCCCCCCAAGGGGCAGCCTCCGGATGCCCAACAACCTCTTCTTCTCAGGATGAGTAGAAAAATAAGCGCGCACTAGACGCCTGGCATGCACATTACTGTCCGGTTCCCATGAGTTACTTTCTGGGCCGTAGCCTTTCCACTTGATTAAGAATTGGTTTTGCCCTTGCCTTTTTCTACAATCAAGGATAGCCTCGACCTCAAATTCCTCGCTGCCATTAACTACAACAGGTTCAGGGGGTCTTGTGCCCCTAGCAGGAAAGGGATCAGGTACAGCAGGTTTAAGCAGAGAAACGTGGAATACTGGATGAATTTTAAATGAATCAGGTAACGTCAACTCATAAGATACTTCATTGATTTTCCTTTTGACTGGGAAAGGTCCCATGAATCTAGGTGCCAACTTCTTGGAAGGACATGCTAATTTGATATTAACAGTAGAAAGCCATACCTGATCGCCAATTTGCAAGTCCAGCTCCCCCCTTCTTTTCCGGTCGAAGAATCTCTTACCATCAGCCTGGGCCTTGGACACCGTTTCCTGTAACAACCGGCTGTTGTGACTGAGGAACTCCACTGTACATTGTACTGCTGGAACCGAAGACTCTGAAAGGAAATCAGGTAGAAAGGTTAGGTGAAAGCCATAGTTGGCGAAAAAGGGGGATTGACCGGTGGCAGAATGTTTGGCGTTGTTATAGGCAAATTCTGCTAGGGGTAGTAGAGACACCCAATCATCTTGTGAGAATGAAGTGAAGCATCTGATGTATTGTTCCAGGGTCTGATTAGTCCTCTCTGTCTGGCCGTTTGTCTGAGGATGGTATGCCGAGGACAAGGCCAATTCAATCTTCAGGGTTTCACACAGGGATCTCCAGAACCGTGAAGTGAATTGAACCCCTCTATCAGAGACTATGTTTGCAGGTACTCCATGAAGTCTGATGATCTCCTTGATAAATATGCGAGCAGTTTCGGAGGCAGACGGGGTTCCCCTTAACGGTAGAAAATGAGCCATTTTGGTTAAACGGTCCACAACTACGAAGATAGCCGAACATCCTTCGGAACATGGAAGTTCCACAATAAAGTCCATAGAGATCATTTTCCATGGTCTGTCAGGTACAGGCAATGGTTTCAATAAGCCCCAAGCTCGATTCCTGGATGACTTATTCTGGATACAGATGGGACAGGAATTAACATACTTTTCACAAAAGTCCTTCAGATTGGGCCACCAAAAAGTACGCTGCACTAGTTCCAGGGTCTTGCGGACTCCGAAGTGGCCTGCCAATGGGTGGTCGTGGAGAAGTGTTAAAACCTTGACCCGAATGTCTTCAGGCACAAAAACTTGGCTTCCTTTCCAAAACAGACCATCTCTTCTTACTAGAGCAATCCCAGTAGGCCTGGCTGATTCAGAGGATGCTTCCTTAATCAGGGAAAGTAAATCTTTTTGTAGCAGTAAAAAACTGTTTGAGGGTAAGATGGTGTCCGGAGTGGATAAGTCCTTAGGATTGTCATGCATACGTGATAATGCGTCTGGTTTGATATTTTTAGAGCCTGGACGGTACGTGATGTGGAAGGAGAAGCGTGAGAAAAACAGAGCCCAGCGGGCTTGTCGAGGCTTCAGACGTTTGGCAGATCGTAGATACTCCAGGTTCTTATGGTCAGTATAAATTAGTACTGGATGCATAGCTCCTTCCAACAGGTACCTCCATTCTTCTAGAGCAGCTTTAATAGCGAGAAGTTCACGGTCACCAACGTCATAATTCCTCTCCGCAGGGGAGAGTTTGCGGGAGAAGAACCCTACAGGATGCATTATCTCTTTGCCACCTTTGCGCTGTGAAAGAATCGCACCTACCGCAATCTCAGAGGCATCAACCTCTAAAATAAACGGTAGGGATGGTTCAGGGTGACTGAGGATAGGTGCTGAAGTAAACAATTTCTTGAGATTTTCGAAGGCATCTTGAGCAGGTTGATTCCAGGAGAAACGGACATTTTGTTTGGTTAACTGCGTGATGGGTGCAATTATGGCTGAGAACCCCCTGATAAATTTCCTGTAGAAGTTTGCAAACCCCACAAACCGTTGAACTCCTTTCTTGTCCAAGGGTACCGGCCAGTCCAGCACAGCGGACACCTTCTGTGGGTCCATCTTGATGCCTGTTGCGGAGATGATTAACCCCAAGAATTGGATGCTCTGTTGTTCAAACTCACATTTCTCCGCTTTTGCGTACAGACTGTGTAAGCGGAGACGACCCAACACCCTGCGGACATGTTCCTGATGCAATTCACGGGATTCAGAAAAAATCAAAATATCGTCCAGGTATGCAATTACAAATACATCTAGAAAGTCCCTGAGGACGTCGTTAATCAAGTGTTGAAAAGTTGCAGGGGCATTGCAGAGTCCAAAGGGCATGACCAGGTATTCATAATGCCCGAATCGGGTTCGGAATGCTGTCTTCCACTCATGTCCAGCCCGGATGCGGACTAGATTATAAGCCCCTCTTAGGTCAAGCTTGGTGAAGATGACGGCAGTCCTTAATTTTTGAAAAAGTTCAGGTATCAAGGGTAGGGGATACCGATTTTTGACCGTGATCTTGTTTAGCTCACGATAATCGATACACGGCCGGAGCGACTTGTCCTTTTTGGTCACAAAAAATATTCCGGCACCAGCTGGAGAGGTAGAGTGACGTATAAAACCTTTGGCCAGATTCTCATCTATATATGTTTTTAGTACTTCCTGTTCTTTCTCGGATAAAGGAAAAATGCGTCCGAATGGTATCTCGGATCCAGGCAGCAAATCAATGGGGCAATCGTAGGGCCGATGAGGTGGAAGAGAGTCTGCCCCCTTTTTACTAAAAACATCGATGAATTCATGGTATTGTTTAGGTATGACCTGGCAAAGTTTCTGGTCGGTGTCTAGGCAAAGTAAAGTGGATGAAGAATCCGAATCTTCCTTAAAACAGTGCTCAAGACAGTAAGTAGATGAGAATTTCACTTCTCCAGATGTCCAATGAATGTAAGGGTTGTGGGCCTGTAGCCAAGGAATGCCCAGGATGATAGGAAACATAGGGGAGGAGATGACATCAAGGGTCAGTAGTTCCTTATGTTGGGAGGAAGTAGAAGCAGGCAGAGGCAGGGTTTCTTGGGTTACTTGTCCCGATCTGATGCGGGAACCATCAGCTAGAAACACAGCAAGTCCATGGGTCTTGGTTTGTAAAGGGATGTTGTGCTGGCTGGCGAAGTTTGAATCAACAAAGCAACTGCATGCTCCGGAATCAATGATGGCGTTGATCGTTATTATCCCTTCTTGCAGCTGTAAAGACAGAGGAATGGCAATGTGGGTAGAGTTCGCAGACAGCGCAGACAGACTGGTATACACAGAGGATGGGCACTTACTTAATTTGACTGGACAGTTCAGGACATAGTGCCCATTCCCTCCGCAGTAGAGGCACAGATTGAGTTGCCGGCGCCGGGCCCGTTCTTCAGGCGATAAGGCAGGTCGCATCAGTCCCAATTGCATAGGTTCGGCAGAGTCGGGCATATCATTAGCTGGATTTGAACTGGATGGGGGTACGTAGCGTGCTGCCGGAAGTGGTGCTCTGGCTGTCGTCCACATCGGGCGAGGTTGTAAGGTGGATCGTTCGGAACGACGTTCCCGGATTCGCCGATCAATTTGGATAGTTAGATTAATTAGTGCTTCAAGAGTGTCTGGTACACCCACTCGGGCAAGTTCGTCCTTTAAACCTTCAGACAGACCTAAGCGGAACTGATGACGCAGGGCCGCGTCATTCCACTGAGTGTCCGCACTCCAACGTCTAAAGTTCATGACATAATCTTCCGCAGGTCTGCGCCCTTGCTGGAGCGTGAGCAGTGCAGATTCAGCTGTTGCAGTCTGTTGAGGGTCCTCATAAATTTGAGCCATGGCTTCAAAGAAGGAGGATAAAGACTGGGTTACGACTGAGTCTCCTTCAAGTAGCCGATGAGCCCAGATCTGGGGTTCCCCTTGTAGGAGGGAGATCACAAACCCCACTTTGGTGGCCTCCAGTGAAAAGGTTCGAGGCTGTAACGCAAAGAAGAGCTTGCAGGCGTTACGAAAGGCCCGGAATTTGGACCGGTCTCCAGAGAATCTATCAGGAGTGGGAACCTTTGGTTCAGGTGGAAGCATGACAACAGAAGGTCCAGGAGCCGTCTGTGCTGGGGTTGTGGCAGAAGAGGAGGCCAAGGGGTTAGGCCCTGCTAGGTTCTGGACTTGTCCCTCCAATCGGTTGTAGTTATCCTGAAGGGATTGTACGGCTTGAGTGAGGGCCGCAAGGTGGGTGCATATTTCTTTCAAAGGAGAGGTATCTCCAGCAGGCTCAGTCATGGCTGCTTCGTACTGTAAGGTACCTGGTAGGAGAGCCTGACTGTAGGAGAAGACCTCTCATACAACGCTGGTTCAGGAGCCACTGGAGTGGGGACAGTGGTCTCCTGAGCACAGTGGGGTAGGAGTGCCTGTGTAGTCTCTGATGTGGAGGCAGAGATCCCTCCTGGGATGGTAGAGCTGCAGGTGAGTGGAGACTGGAACAGCAGTAACTAGACTCACTGGGTTTGCAGGTGAGAGGAGACTTGAACGGCAGCAGGCTGGTCACACTGGATAGCTGAGTTGCAGGTGAGAGGAGACTGGAACAACAGCAGGCTTGACACGCTGGAGGGAGAGATCACTGAAGCTGAAGCTGAAGGTGCAACAGCAAGTGGACACAGGCACAAGCAGAGTCAGACAGTCCGGGTCGGCAGGTAGCTGGCACAGGTAATAACGGCAGGCAAGGCAGAGTCGGTGGACAGGCAGGGTTCGGCAACGGTAGCAGATATAGACAGGAGAGTAGTCAGACAAGCCGGATCGGGATTGGAGCAGGTCGGATGGTCAAACAAGCCGGGTCAGGATCAGGTAGCAGACAATCAGAATACGGGTCAACAGGTTCACAGAGCTGAGACGAAGCAGCGATGTTCTCATGGAACAGGGGAACTTTTATGTGCAAAAATGGCGCCAAACCGGCGCTAACGCGAACGCGCGCGCGCCCGTGCGCGTGCACGCGCGCTCACGCGCGCGCACCCGCGCCGCGCACCCGCGCGCGCCCGAGCGCCGCGCTGATGCACAGTAGTTTGATGCCGTGTCCGAATGGAAGCGCGCCGGCGCATAGGCGACTGCAAGTGCCCTGGACTGGTGCTGGTAGGTCCCTGACAGGCATATTCATACAATTAGGCGCACATGAAAAAAAAACGTCATACCGCTAACCTTAATGCTATTCTAACTGAAATACACAACATAGAAACACTCAACAAAGCCTCCCCCAACCTGAACCATGCTCAGTCACTCTCGCAGTTGAGAGAAAAACTGAGAGAGTTACTGTTACAGAAATATGACACATATCTCAGGAGGTTAAACTTAAACTCATACGCTAATGCAAACAGAGCGGGAAAATACCTGGTTAACAGAATCAAAGGTATTACTTATAAAACAAGGATAGCACATCTGATCCACCCTACCCTTAAACATAAGATCACCAACCCACAAGACATCGCAAATCAGTTCGCCAACTACTACAGTGCACTTTATAACTTACATGAGGACACATCCACTACTTAACCCACAAAGGACAACATACAACAATTCCTGAACGCCTTACATTTACCGTCTCTATCGGAAACGCAACTACACTCTCTAAATTCTCCCTTTACTACACTTGAAATCCAGAAGGTTATTAATACCTTACCCAATGGCAAATCGCCAGGACCCGATGGATTCACGAACGAGTACTTTAAACTATTCAGCAACTTACTAGCACCACATATGCAACCGGTATTTACTAAGGCTGCAACCACAGCTACATTACCCCTGGAAATGTTGAAGGCATTTATAGTCACAATACCAAAACCTGTAAAAGAACCCAATACGCCTCCAAACTTCCGTCCGATATCCCTGTTAAATACTGACATTAAAATCTACGCTAAATTATTAGCCAAACGCCTAGCTGAATTCATGCCATCCCTCATCAAAAGAGATCAGATGGGCTTTGTGAGGGGAAGACAAGCCTCAGACGCCACCCGTAGAATTATTAATATTTTACACTATGTTGAAAAAACCAAAACGCCTTCTCTGCTGCTCTCTATAGATGCAGAGAAGGCGTTTGATAGAGTCCACTGGACTTATATGTCAATGACACTCTCTAAGTTTGGTCTAGGTGGACACATTCTGAATGCAGTTCTCGCCTTATACTCCAGCCCTTCGGCTCAAGTATATATGTCCAGCATGCTGTCAACCCCATTCCACATAACTAATGGCACTCGCCAGGGATGCCCTCTGTCCCCAACAATTTTCAACTTGATGATTGAACCACTGGCGGAGGCCATTAGAACGCATCCTTCAATCTCTGGTTTCAGATTCGGTGAAAGCTCCCATGTCATCAATCTATTCGCAGACAATGTCATTTTGCGTTTAACAAAACCACAGATCTCATTACCTATAGCGCATGAGATATTGCAAAAATTTGGTGAGATCTTGTACTACAAGGTAAACTTCACCAAATCCTTAGTTTTAAATCTCGGAATACCACCCACAGATACTACCTCACTACAACGCTCCCTTCTGTACAGCTGGTGTAAAAATGGGATACCTTATCTAGGCATAACTCTGACCGACTCCACAAAACTGTTGGTGGAATCTAATGTCAAACCCCTGCTGGCCAATCTGGATAGTCAAACCAAACACATAGCAAAACAGGAATTTTCCTGGTTAGGAAGGCTAGCCGCATTTAAAATGTCAATCTTGCCACAAATTTTATATATCCTAAGAGTACGTCCTATAAACATCCCCTCATACCTCCTTAAATCCCTATCTAAGCTCCTATGGAAATTCCTATGGGGGAATAAGAAGGCTAGGTGCTCACAGAACAAACTAATCCCACACAAAAGTGCAGGAGGGGCGGGTTTAGTTGACATATATGACTACATGTGGGCAACTAGACTAGATCAACTCCACTATTGGTTCGCCAAATCAGATACACCACGCTGGGTAGAAATCGAACAATATCTAGCCCCGATACCTGATCTTGCGGCACTGCTAATGGGAGACGCCTGGGTTCCATGGGAACTGAATAAACTTCCTCCAACTATACAAATATCGCTCAAGGCTTGGAGATTCCTTCTCAACCAACACCATACAGATGGTCGTATAATAAATTATACCTTTCCTCTAACTATACTAGCGGCTAAAATTCCATTTTTATCCCTGAAACACCTTCTAGAACATGGGATCACAACTGTCCAAAATCTAGCCATAAACAATGTACCCAAATCAGTCAAGAGTATAATGAAAGAATTGAATTTACCTAGCCATACCCTTTTCACCTGTCTTAGAATCACACATTTTCTATGCACATACCCCGTCCCCACCATTCAATTGCCCCCCAAAGTATGGCATCACCTCACACAGCAAAAAAACAGATGTAAAGGTATATCACTTTACTACAACATTCTGCAGGACAAACTAAACTTCAGGAAAAAAGAGGCACTTAAGAAATGGGAAGTGGACCTAGGCACCACGTTTACAGACGATCAATGGAAATCTGCAATTCAGATTGTCCACAAATCGTCACATTGTGTAGGACATTGGGAAATGACGTTCAAAATATGTATGACTAGCAAAAATGTTCCCAAACACTTCTCCTCTCTGTTGGTGCAATTGCGGACATAAAGGTCACCTTATGCATGTGTTCTGGGAATGCCCATGCCTAACTAGCTTCTGGAACCAAATATTTTGATTAATATCCTCAATCACGGGCATATATATCCAACCTAACCCAGCATTACTGTAGCAATACTGCATGTAGGAGTAGACGACTTTCCATACACACTGAGACAAGTTATAACACACATTCTCCTGGTGGCTAGATCACTGGTGCTTAGATCCTGGAAAAATGCTCCCACTGCAAACATTTCTGAGGTAATAAAGATAGTACAAAAACACTACTTACTTGAAAGAATGTTGGCAGTGAACTCTCTTAAATGCAAATCATTCGACAACAACTGGTTAATTTGGACATCCAAATATAAAAAACTTTGATATTTGATGACAATGTTTATTACTGAATAGTTTATATCGTATAAGCAACCTTGCCATTCCAAGATTGTACTCTTCACATGACAAACATGCGTGCATACCCATTTGTTTTGTTTTAATGTATTTACCTTTTTATTATTTGTAATGTCTATATTACATTTCTGTATTGATAAAAAACTTAAATAAACACTAAATGAAAAAAAACAAAAAAAAACATATATATATATATATATATATATATATATATATATATATATATATATATATATATATATATATATATATATATATATATATATATATATATATATATATAATGTTTGGGGGTTCAAAGTAATTTTCTTGCAAAATTTTTTTTTTTTTTTTTCATGTAAACAAAAAGTGTCAGAAAGGGCTTTGTCTTCAAGTGGTTAGAAGAGTGGGTGATGTGTGACATAAGCTTCTAAATGTTGTGCATAAAATGCCAGGACAGTTCAAACCCCCCCAAATGACCCCATTTTGGAAAGTAGACACCCCAAGCTATTTGCTGAGAGGTATGTCGAGTCCATGGAATATTTTATATTTTGACACAATTTGCGGGAAAAAGACAATTTTTTTTTTGCACAAAGTTGTCACTAAATCATATATTGCTCAAACATGCCATGGGCATATGTGAAATTACTCCCCAAAATACATTCTGTTGCTGCTCCTGAGTACGGGGATACCACATGTGTGAGAGCCTAGCCGTGTACAGGACCCCGAAAACCAAGCACCGCCTTGGTTTCTAAGGGTGTAAATTTTTGATTTCACTCCTCACTGCCTATCACAGTTTTGGAGGCCATGGAATGCCCAGATGGCACAACCCCCCCCCCCCCCAAATGACCCCATTTTGGAAAGTAGACACCCCAAGCTATTTTCTGAGAGGTATGGAGAGGTACCATCTTTACAGTGTTAATCATAGGGGTCCCATAGTAGATATTCAATTAAAGACACTGGCTCTTAATCCTTTTCCTGGTTTTATTGAAAGTACAAAATATGCAATAGCAGGGTAGATGGGTGGTAAGGATTCAGGTACCTTGAATATTGCGGTTAGAGGTAATTTCTATATCCAGCGAGCAGCAACTCCACAGCTGGATTTAGCAACCATTGGATAGGTCTCTCTCACCAACCTAGCAGCTGATGCAATGCTCAGACATGGTCTCTGCCACAGACCTGACAATCTTGAATAAACTGATGGTTATACTTGATCCCAGATGCATCTCCGACTGAGTTCCCAGGCTCTTCTCAAGATACCAGCCTTATGCTTGGTCCTCTCCTGAAGAGTCCTCCCTTGGTTGCTACAGTCCCTTGCTTCTTCCTGCAGGCCAGACAGCAAAGAGACCATCCTATGGACCAATAGGTTACTAAAACTTTGGGCCTTTTTCAAGTAACTGGGCCTTGGGTCCACCGACCTTAAAGCAGAATTTTAGGCAACAGCAATTCCCCCCCCCCCCCAGGCCAGGAGGGCCATGAGGTCAGGAAGCACGAACCACCCTCTCCTTCCTAAAAAACTGGTGTCTGCCCCTTAAATACCCCTAACCAGAATGCACGGCGGATAAACCACTCCCACCGAACTATCTCTGGGCAAAGAGTATTCAATATGTGCAACCAGACTGTATTTACAACATCCACCAATGGTAACAGCACCACCTATGATCGGATGGAAATTTGCACAGTCCAGCCAAACTAGTACAGAAACCCAGTAACTCTTGATAACAATAAGCTGAGACAAACTGTAGCTTCAACTAAACTTAAATTTGAAAAAAATAGTGTCTGCCCTTCAGGAGCAGGGCGCTACAGTACCAATCCATGATCTTCTTCTTTCTTGAAGAAGAATTCCAGGTATGGCATTTTTTACATAGTTTGGACCAATCTAACTCTGCGTATACCATACCGGAGGTTGTGACATAATCGCCCCACCTCTCCACCTCATCCAATCAGACAATGCTTGAAAATGCAATGCAAAGCATTCTCTCAATGAGATTCATGCTGAGCGGCAGACTGCTGTTCAGTATGCAACTGGGCAGCCATTCAGCACAGGACCCAGAAGCTAGTGTAGATCACTGTAGTAAACACTGCTAACAAAAGTGATCTGCACTAGCATTCTGGTTACGTGCTTCAGCTTCTAGAGCAGTGGTCTCCAAACTGTAGCCCAGGGGCCAGATGTGGCCCTTGCTTGCTTTTATCCAGCCTTTTGGGCATTATTTTCTCCACTGTCAGGAACGGTGGGGCATAGTTCCTGCCACTGACATGGCCAATAGGACACTATTCCTCCCACTGACACCAATGATGGGACACTATTTCTCCCACTAAATAAAGTAGATATTTGCCAGCACACCATGGATCGACACAAAGTAGCATCCAAATGGATAGTTTATTGCATGGTCACAACATAAGGAGAGTGCAACATTTCGGAGTCATGCAGGACCCCTTCATCCAGGAGCGTGTGCGATGGGAATATAAAGTATTCCTCCCACTGTCACCAACGATGAGGCACTATTCCTCCCCCTAATAGAAAAGAGGGGATACTATTTACTTACACTAACCTCAGGACATTTTCTAATTGTGCTGGCCACAGTCTGCCCCCCCCTAAATTTTGAAGAACAGTAACCTAGCCCTTTGTTTAGAAAGTGTGGGGACCCATGTTCTAGAGGGATCCCACAGGGTATGGTATATGCATAGTACATGGTCCAAGTTGCCATACCTGGAATTTATCTTTAAGGACATATATCAATCAATACTTGGGATAGTAATTGACTGTTATCCTGCTCCACAAGGGTGCATATCAGTCATTTTTGGATTACTCAAAGTTCAAGCCAGTGCTATTATTTTGCACAAAAGGCCATTGCCTGTCCTCTATCAGCATATGGAATACCATAAGGCAGCAGGAGGAAAACGGTGGAATATTATGTGGAGAAACGTTGGAGTGTTAAAGGTTAGGAGGAGAAGTGTTGGAGTGCTGAAGGTTAGCAGAAGTGTTGGGTGATGAAGGTTGGGAGGAGAAGTGTTGGGGTGCTGAAAGTTAGGAAGAGAAGTGTTGGGGTGCTGAAGGTTAGAAGTATTAGAGTGTTGGCAACAGCAGGAAATATAGTGTGAAGTTTCAAGGGAGATGTGTCACCCCTTCTTAATACAAGGGGAATGTTCTAGTACATCTACACCCACCATTGCAGAGGGAGCCCAAGTAGAAGAATGACTGTAGGAAAAGGAAAAACACAAAGCCATTACTATTTCACGAGTGTTAATACAGAAGACATGGAGAAGTAGGTATTCACACACTTGGACACATTTGAAGGCAATGGCCAACTCAAAGGTAAGTAACAATGTGCTTCTTTTACAAGTCGAGCTTAGTTTACAGAGTCACTTTAAGATAATAAAACAGTCATATAGAACAGTTATGTGCATTGTTATTGTAAGTGGAAGAATCATTATAATATTATCTGGTACTACCTGTGTATTTCAATTGTATAATTTATTTGGCATAAAAAAATATTTAGCACTGATCCTTGCTGAATAGAGTTATTTTTTAAAGAAACTCTGTGTCTTGGTTTAGAGTTGTTAAAATAATATGAATAATAGAGGACTAAACTTAACAACTCACAAATAAACTACCTGTACAAACAACTAAAAGTAGACAGAAGATGATGTCAGTATATTGAGAACAAAGAGAGATGTATGGTATTGAACTGTATAAAAGGAGGGGAGAGAAGCCATCTCATTGTATTGTCATTGTGATACCCATGCTGCAGAGGTCTGTGTCACAATGGAGAATTATAGGCTTTAATTAAAGAAGAACCCAGTGATCGGAGCTATGGTCATATCATATATCTACATCTTCCAGTTCTATGTGATCCTGCAATGTATGACACTCTGGAGATCAGGAATGCAGAGTCCGGGCTGTGCCCTTCATTTTACTGATGTATTTGATGATTTCCAATATTTTCAGGATGGAGATTTGGTCATTGGAGGAGTGTTCACTGTGAGGTCAAAAGAAGATGATGTCAAATTACCTGAAGAAAAGATATACAGGTATGTAACTTACTTGCTAGGAAGAGAAAATGTGATCAGGGTGACAAAGAACAACAAATAGGACTTTACAAAATGATTGGAAGAAATACATGTGATGGAAATATTATAAGAATGTACATAGAATGTCTTCTCATTTACATGCAAACCAAGCTGTCCAGAAAGTGACAGGGGGTAGGTGACAGGGATGGGTGACAGGGGGTGGGTGACAGTGACAGGGTTGGTTGACAGTGACAAAGAGTGGGTGATGGTGACCGGGGGTGGGGGACAGTGACAGGGGGTGGGTGATGGTGACAGGGGATGGGTGACAGTGACAGGGGGTGGGTGACAGTGACAGGGGGGGTGACAATGACAGAAAGTAGGTGACGGTGACCGGGGATGGGTGACGGTGACAGGGTAAGTGATGGTATCAGGGGTGGGTTACGGTGACAGGGGTGGGTGACGGTGACAGGGGGTGGGTGATGGTGACAGGGGGTGGGTGACAGTAACAGGGGGTGGGTGAAAGTGACAAAACTTGTAACAGTATATAACAGTGTCAGGGTGTTAGAGAAGTTGCTGGAAGAGTCTTTTCTTTAAAGCTGAAAATTGGGAGGATTCCTCCATCCGCTCTGTTTGTGTGGATGGAGCATTCATGTACTTTTTTTTGTTGTAAAAGAGATCACTTTAAATCCTCCCCATTGAAACATTGTATTCTGGCAGCGAGACTCTCCACTTTCAGAATACACAGATTTGTGTTCTACTAAGCCTCTGCTTTCAGAAAATATATTATGTTCCAGGGGGCTTTGAAATAATTTTATAACTAAAAATTAAGATTTTTTTATGTGTGCAAAAAAAATTAAAATAAAAAGATCTAGAGGGGACAAGGTTAAATTCAGGGGGGAGTTTGTGGAAAGTGTTAAGTGAGCTCACACTTTAATTCAAATTGTTCTGTCACCATTCTTTATACATACCTCAAAAACTAATTAAATTAATTGAATTAATACACCACGCTAAAGACTGTATCCTTACTAATAATAAAATATTAATAATATTAATAAATGCTGCTACTTAAAAAAACAAACAACTATCATCAATTGTGCTAATAAAATTATTGTATAAATCAATAATTAATCACACCGTAGCGTATAATACTACATGTAAATGTTAAAATCACTTAAACTTTGCATAAAAATAAATTAACAAATCAATGAAATGAGAAGAAAACTAAATTAAAATGAACAATGTGCAAAATGTAGTGCCTGTAACAGACAATTACAAGAGTTTTAAATGTGAGTGGTATAATTTTTAATAAATAACATTTTATTGAATTAATGCACTATTGGAAGCCTTCCTTCTTTTCTTGCACACATATGCAGTGTGATGAGATTCGTCCATCAGAGGGTGTTATAATCAAGTGATAACTGATTAACAATTAAGCACTTTTGTCTTTTCATGAGAATGAAAGGCAATAGGATCTGGTGAGTGCAATCCCATAGGGAGCTGGTGTCACTGAATCACATTGGTGGTGGAACATATGGTGTCATTATTCACATGGTGGAGAAATTATCAGTTTGATGGACTCATTGTGAAGTTTTGAGTTACCTTAAAGGCTGTCTGTTACACGCACAAAATTATGCACATTGTTTATTTTAATTTAGTTTTTTCTAATTTTATTGATTTGTCAATATATTTTATGTAAAGTTTAGGTGATTTTGACATTATTTACATGTAGTGTTATGTGCTATGGTGTGATTAATTATTGGTTTGTATACTAATATAAACCACTTCAGCCTGGGAAGGTTTTACGCACTTCCTGACCAGGCCATTTTTTGCGATACTATTTTTCAATTAAAAAAAAAAAACTTAAATATTCAACTAGGTGGATGCAGCATCTGTCCCTCGCTGCCTCCAAGACCAAGGAACGGGAGAAGACCACTGATCACTCAGTTCTTGGAATATTGAGGACTGAAGATGCAGTGGTCAGTCAGGGAAACGTAAAGGCTAAGTTCACCTTTTTTTTTTTTTTCTAAGTTCCAGCTCCTCTATGTACCAATATAGCATTAATGTACGTCTTTTGAAAAAATAAAATACCTTTACATTAATTCTACACACACTTACCTCACTGTCTTCGTGGCTGTTTCAAAACACTTTTTCCATGACTTCTGCCTTACTTCCTGGACAAACTACAGTTCATGACACAGGAAAGAGTTACATAGTAGGTGGGGCGAGGTTAAAAAAAGACACAAGTCCATCAAGTCCAACCTATGTGTGATTATGTGTCAGTATTAAATTGTATATCCCTGTATGTTGCGGTCATTCAGGTGCTTATCTAATAGTTTCTTGAAGCTATCGATGCTCCCCGCTGAGACCACCGCCTGTGGAAGGGAATTTCACATCCTTGCCGCTCTTACAGTAAAGAACCCTCTACTTAGTTTAAGGTTAAACCTCTTTTCTTCTAATTTTAATGAGTGGCCATGAGTCTTGTTAAACTCTCTTCTGCGAAAAAGTTTTATTTCTATTGTAGGGTCACCAGTAGGGATGAGCCGAACACCCCCCGGTTCGGTTCACACCAGAACCTGCGAACGGACCGAAAATTTGCACGAACGTTAGAACCCCATTGACGTCTATGGGACTCGAACATTCAAAATCAAAAGTGTTCATTTTAAAGGCTAATTTGCATGGTATTGTCCTAAAAAGGGTTTGGGGACTCGGGTCCTGCCCCAGGGGACATGTATCAATGCAAAAAAAACTTTTAAAAATGGACGTTTTTTCGGGAGCAGTGATTTTAATGATGCTTAAAGTTAAAAAAAAAAAAAAGTGAAATATTCCTTTAAATATCATACCTGGGGGGTGTCTATAGTATGCCTGTAAAGTGGCGCGTGTTTCCCGTGCTTAGAACAGTCCCTGCACAAAATGTCATTTTTAAAGGAAAAAAAGTCATTTAAAACTGCTTGCGGCTTTAATGTAATGTCGGGTCCTGGCAATATGGATGAAAATCAGTGAGACAAACGGCATGGGTACCCCCCAGTCCATTACCAGGCCCTTTGGGTCTTGTATGGATATTAAGGGGAACCCCGCACCTAAATTAAAAAAAGGAAAGGTGTGGGGCCCCCAGGCCCTATATACTCTGAACAGCAGTATACAGGTGGTGCAAACAAGATAGGGACTGTAGGTTTGTTGTTAAGTAGAATCTGTTTGTAATTTTGAACTGGTACATTTTTAACGTGTTTAGCTCCAGCCAAAAAATCTATTTTAAGCTTTTTGGAAAACATAGGGAAGGGTTATCACCCCTGTGACATTTGTTTTGCTGTCTGTCCTCCTCTTCAGAAGATTTCACCTCATTTTTTATCCCAATGATAAATGTTCTTTGAAAATTTGTTTTTTTTTGTGAAACAAGGATTGGTGATAAAGCATCAGTGAAAAGGAAAAATGTTTTTCCCATATTAACTCTTACAGGAGAGAATTTCCCTTCCTAGGGGTAGATTTCATCTCACTTCCTGTTGTCTCCTTCCGTTTGCAAGTAGGAGTCGTTTGTAAGTTGGATGTTTGAAAGTAGGGGCCTGCCTATTACCTTGCTGCTAGACTAACCCAGCTTTCCCAATGGTTCACCCCTACACATGAGACCCCGTGGAAAAAAATTGAAATCACCTCTATTAAACCTCTGTACCTACAGGGAATATTATGGTCTAACATTACATCTTATAGTAATCTTTCCAAATTAAATATTATAGTCACCCAATTTCTCCAACTTTGGAATAAACACAAAGACACCTTCAAACTTTCCTCTAACACACCACCCTTAGCATCCTTTTTAGGCGACCCCAGATTTCCACACGCATATAACAACGAAAGACCCTTCATAAACTGAATTAACAAAAATCTTACTACACTTAGATCTCTACAACTAAAATGGAACTTTACCCCATTCCCCTCACTACAATCTATACATGGCCTCCCTTCCTCAGAACTCCACCATTACCAAATAATTAGGAGATTCTATGCTGAGTGTTTTGCACTTTCAACAAATCCCTCCAACACAGTCTTTGAACAGATCTGTATCTCCTTTTCTAGAGACAGAGGTTTGATCTCAAAACTATATAATTTCTTAAACAGTGTTGGAGTCCCGGAAAAATCCTCACAGATGATTAAATGGGAGACAAATTTGGGTATCACATTCAGCATTGAAGATTGGATGTCTATGTCAACTAATCTACGTAAGAGTAACAAAGCCATATCATTCAGGGAAACCCCAATTAAAGTATTCTCAAGATAGTACTTAACCCCAGAGAAATTACATTCATACTACCCTTCGGTGTCTCCTAATTGTTTCAGAGGTTGTTCTGTTCCTGGCACATTCATACACATATTCTGATCCTGCTTCCACCTAGACCTAATTTGGCGTAAAGCCTTTGAGATCATTGAATCTTCCTCTAAACAAAAAATCACACCTACACCACAAATTTGTCTATTATTTGCTAATATCCCTAATGTCCCCCTTCCATGTACCAGATTAATTCACTCTTTATGCAGCTCCATTCTCTGGATGATTGCTTACAACTGGAAATCCAACAATCTCCCATGGCAACAAGTTGTTTCTAGAATGGAATCAATCAAACTTGCAGAATGGATACACCACACCCTCAATGATACTATACATATACACAAAAATAAATCGTCTTTTTGGATTACAGATTAGCACTTATAAGTTTCTATTCACTTTATTTTTTTTATGACTTTTGTACCTGCAAGCTAATGTATACATAATTTTCATAATCACATGTCTCTACCTTGAAATTATGGTCTAGAAACGCATTCCAGATTTTTACTTTTACAATAACTCTGTAACATTGTGACATACTTTGTTAAAACTCCTATTTGTTTTTGTATTTCTGTGAAACTTCCAAATAAATCTTTTGTAAACAAAAGAAAGTAGGGGCCTGCCCTATATACTCAGCAGAAATGTGGGCCTTAGGTGTTGTTGTGGCCACAAAACTGTAAGCCCTCACAGGGCCCTGCTGTGAAATATTAGATCAAGAATTGTAATTACATGCCCCTGTTGAACAGGGGCAGAAAAATTGGGCCTTTGGTGGTGGTGGTGCTAGTGCCACAACACTGTAAGTCCTCACTCGCTCTTGGTGGGCGCAGAAACGGGCCCTGCTGTGAAATATTAGATCACGAATTGTAATTACATGCCCCTGTTGAACAGGGGCTGAAAAATTGGGCCTTAGGCACTGGTGCTGGTGCCACAACACTGCAACCCCTCACAGATACTCTAGTTGGAACGCAGGAACGAACCCTGCTGCAAAGTATTGCATCAAAAATTGTAATTACACGCCCCTGTTAAACAGAGGCCTGAAAAATTGGGTCCTAGGCACTGGTGCTGGTGCCACAACACTGCAACCCCTCACAGATACTCTAGTTGGAACGCAGAAACGAGCCCTGCTGCAAAGTATTGCATCAAAAATTGTAATTACACGCCCCTGTTAAACAGAACCCAGAACCAAAAATGTTCTTACAAGCTATCAGCGTGATCATTGAGGAGGAAGAGCATAATTACTCAGGATAGTCACTCAGCATCAGCATAGGCAGTCTTTGAAGGGATCTGAGATTTCAAAAAAAATTATTCGGTTACATTAGCATCAGGTGCTTGGTAGCTGGTGGTGATCCAAAATGAATTCATTTTTATGAAGGTCAGTCGATCGACCGAGTCGGTGGACAGACACACCCTGTGATCAGTTACAAAGCCTCCAGCAGCACTGAATGTGCGTTCCGAAAGAACGCTGGATGCAGGACAGGCCAGTAGCTAAATTGCATACTGTGCAAGCTCTGGCCAGTGATCCATCCTCAAGACCCAGTAACCCAAAGGATTTTCGGTGGGAAAGGTGTCGAAGTCAGCTCTTGCCCCTAGTTATTACTGCACCATGTAAAACAGACGCTGGCGATGCTTGCTGGAACCGATCATACCTTGGGCTGCGGACCAAAAAATTGTCTGAACGCATCGGTCAGATGGCCACCTTCTCCACCACTCCTTCTTTGACTGACTGAAGCCTCAGCAACACGTTGTCCAGAAACAGGAGTTTGTAACCTCCCAGTCTCTGGGGAATGCGTTGCACAGACCTTTCTGCAAGGCCTCCCAAAGATGTTTCATCCTCTGCTCCCTCTGCGATGGCAAGATAAGGTCCGCAACCTTACCCTTGTAACCTGGATCAAGGAGGGTTGCTAGCCAGTATTGGTCCTTCTCCTTGATACCACGAATACGAGGATCCTTACGCAGGCTTTGCAGGATCAGGGAGGCCATGCAGCGTAGGTTTGCTGAGGCATTCGGTCCGGAGTCCTCTGGGTCACTAAGGATGACACGGTCCGCAGCCACCTCCTCCCAGCCACGTACAAGTCCATGTTTTTCTTGGGACTGATCCCTTAAAGACTGCTGCTGATGCTGAGTGCCAGGCTCCACCTCCATACTGACACAGTCCTCCTCCTCCTCATCCTCGTCCTCTTCCTGTGTGATCGGCGGGCACGCAGGAACACTGTCTGGATAAAGGGAGCCTTGAGAGCTAAGGAAGTCCTCCTCTTCCTTCCTTTGTTCTGCCTCAAGTGCCCTGTCCTTTATTCCACACAGCGTGTGCTCCAACAGGTGGACAAGGGGGACAGTGTCACTGATGCATGCACTGTCACTGCTCACCATCCTATGGCCTCCTCAAATGGTGACAGGACAGTGCATGCATCCCTGATCATGGCCCACTGGCGTGGGGAAAAAAAAAAAGTTCCCCTGACCCTGTCCTGGTGCCATAGTCGCACAGGTACTCATTGATGGCTCTCTGCTGCATGTGCAGCCACTGCAGCATGGCCAATGTTGAGTTCCACCTGGTGGGCATGTCACAGATTAGGCGGTTCTTGGGCAGGTTAAACTCCTTTTGGAGGTCTGCCAGCTGAGCACTGGCATTATATGACCGGCGGAAAAGCACACAGACTTTCCTGGCCTGCCTCAGGACATCCTGTAAGCCCGGGTACCTGCCCAAGAACCGCTGCACCACCAAGTTAAGGACGTGAGCCAAACAGGGCACATATGTCATTTGTCCCTGTCGGAGGGCAGAGAGGTGGTTGGTGCCATTGTCGCAAACCACCATTCCTGCCTTAAGTTGGCGTGGCGTCAACCACCTCTGAACCTGCCCCTGCAGAGCTGACAGAACCTCTGCCCCAGTGTGGCTCCTGTCCCCCAAGCACACCAGCTCAAGCACCACATGGCATCTTTTGGCCTGCATACTTGTGTAGCCCCTTGAACGGCTACGGAGCACCACTGGTTCCGAGGACAAAGCACAGGAAGAGGCCATGGAGGAAGAAGAAGAGGAGGGGGTGGAGGAGAGAGGTGTGTTGCAATCGTTAGTAGTGGCATTTTGGAGGCGTGGTGGCAGAACAACCTCCAACACTACTGCACCTTGTCCTGCATCCTTCCCAGCTGCCAGCAGAGTCACCCAATGCGCCGTGAAACTTAGGTAACGTCCCTGTCCATGCCTGCTGGACCATGAATCAGTAGTAATATGCACCTTACAGCTGACCGCCCTGTCCAGCTAGGCCAAGACATTGCCTTCCACATGCCGGTAGAGAGCCGGAATCACCTTCCGTGAGAAAAAGTGGCATTTGGGTACCTGCCACTAAGGAACCGCACATTCCACAAACTCACGGAAGGGGGCAGAGTCTACCAACTGAAAAGGCAGCAGTTAAAGTGCTAGCAATTTTGCCAAGCTAGCATTCAACCGTTGGGCATGTGGATGGCTGGGAGCGAACTTCTTTCGGCGGTGCAGCTGCTGGGGTAGGGAAATTTGCCTGGTATAATCTGACATTGGTGTACCGAAAGCAGATTGCCCACAAGTACTTGGCTGTGAAACACCTAATTCTACACCTTCATTCATCTCAGTGCAGGTCTCAGAGAGGACTGAAGGTATAGTGGGGTTGGAGATCTCAGATGATGAGGAGCAAGGAGAGGGCCTCTTTGTTCTTTGGTGTGGGCCTTTTAGATACGCTTGCCAACAAACTGCATGGCAGGTCAACAAATGTCTGGTCAAGCATGTGGTGCCCAAGCGGGAGATGTTTTGGCCACGCGAGATACGCTTGAGACATATGTTGCAAATAGCAGCGGTGCAATCTGATGCACTCGTCTCAAAAAAGGCCCACACCAAAGAACTTTTTGAATAATGCGCAGAGACTGCAGCGCCCTGCACATGTGAAGCTTTGGGGTGTGATGCCCTTAGGCTGGCCCCTGGAGGGCATTCTGCCTCATTGGTGATGTGCCACCTCCTCCTTCTCCTACTCTCTCCTATCAGGCACCCACATTGAGTAAGTGACCTCATCATCCCCTCCCTCCTCATCACTGGAGCAAACCTGGCAGTATGCTGCAGCAGGGGGAGCATGACTGCCAGATTGCTGTCCTTCTTGGGCACCCCCTCTGTCCGTGCTCACGTTACTGCCTTCATCTAGCTCAGTATCATCATCAGAGCCTTCCAAACGCTGAGCATCCTCCTGGAGCATGTACCCAACACTGTGATCAAACAGTTCGAGGGACTCCTCAGGAGGACATGGTGGGGCTAGGGAAGGAGTCACTGATGACATTGAGCCGAGGGAAAAGGCCGCTGCTTTGCCAGACAAAGTACTCTGAGCATGGGTGAGAGAGAATGAGGAGGATGAGGACGGCTTGGTCATCCACTCGACCAATTCTTCCGCATGTTGCGGCTCAACACGGCCAGCTGCCGAAAAAAAGGCCTCCACGACCAGCACTGTTGCCTCTAGACAAAGATCTTGCTTGCCCTCTTTTATTGGCTTGTGACTGTCTGCCTCTCCTTGTTGGCCTTCCAGACATACTAATGGCCTGTAGCTGCACTAAGCTGGGATATATATATATATATATATATATATATATGTACTGATACTGCAGCTAGCAATATCAACTGCCTGCCTGTAGTATGAGAACACCACCAACCTTCTACAGGTAGCTTTAGGTGAACACTGCACAGCTCGCAAAAAACTAACTTGTAGCTTATTTAGCTGCCTGCGGTAGTGATAGGATCAGGAAAACACCACCAACCTTCTACAGGTAGCTTTAGGTGAACACTGCACAGCTCGCAAAAAACTAACTTGTAGCTTATTTAGCTGCCTGCGGTAGTGATAGGATCAGGAAAACACCACCAACCTTCTACAGGTAGCTTTAGGTGAACACTGTGCAGAGCTCGCACTACACTAACTTGTAGCTTATTTAGCTGCCTGCGGTAGTGATAGGATCAGGAAAACACCACCAACCTTCTACAGGTAGCTTTAGGTGAACACTGTGCAAAGCTCGCACTACACTAACTTGTAGCTTATTTAGCTGCCTGCGGTAGTAATAGGATCAGGAAAACACCACCAACCTTCTACAGGTAGCTTTAGGTGAACACTGTGCAGAGCTCACCAAAAAATAACTTGTAGCTTATTTAGCTGCCTGCGGTAGTGATAGGATCAGGAAAGCACCACCAACCTTCTACAGGTAGCTTTAGGTGAACACTGTGCAGAGCTTGCACTACACTAACTTGTAGCTTATTTAGCTGCCAGCGGTAGTGATAGGATCAGGAAAACACCACAAACATTCTACAGGTAGCTTTAGGTGAACAGTGTGCAGAGCTCGCACTACACTAACTTGTAGCTTATTTATCTGCCTGCGGTAGTGATAGGATCAGGAAAACACCACCAACCTTCTACAGGTAGCTTTAGCTGAACACTGTGCAGAGCTCGCAAAAAAATAACTTGTAGGTTTAGCTGAACACTGTGAGGAGGATGCACTACACTAACTTGTAGCTTTAGCTGAACACTATGCAGAGGTCGCACTACACTAACTTGTAGTTTTAGCTGAACACTGTGAGGAAGATGCACTACACTAACTTGTAGCTTTAACTGAACACTGTGCAGAGGTCGCATTACACTAACTTGTAGTTTTCGCTGAACAATGTGAGGAGGACACACTACACCAACTTGTAGCTTTAGCTGAACACTGTGAGGAGGACGCACTACCCTAACTTGTAGCTTTAGCTGAACACTGTGCAGAGGTCACACTACACTAACTTGTAGTTTTAGATGAACACTGTGAGGAGGATGCACTACACTAACTTGTAGCTTTAGCTAAACACTGTGCAGAGGTCGCACTACACTAACTTGTAGTTTTCGCTGAACACTGTGAGGAGGACACACTACACCAACTTGTAGCTTTAGCTGAACACTGTGAGGAGGATGCACTACCCTAACTTGTAGCTTTAGAGGAGGACGCACTACACTAACTTGTAGCTTTAGCTGAACACTGTGAGGAGGACGCACTACCCTAACTTGTAGCTTTAGCTGAACACTGTGCAGAGGTCACACTACACTAACTTGTAGTTTTAGCTGAACACTGTGAGGAGGACGCACTACACTAACTTGTAGCTTTAGCTAAACACTGTGCAGAGGTCGCACTACACTAACTTGTAGTTTTCGCTGAACACTGTGAGGAGGACACACTAAACCAACTTGTAGCTTTAGCTGAACACTGTGAGGAGGATGCACTACCCTAACTTGTAGCTTTAGAGGAGGACGCACTACACTAACTTGTAGCTTTAGCTGAACACTGTGCAGAGGTCGCACTACACTAACTTGTAGTTTTTGCTGAACACTGTGAGGAGGACACACTACACCAACTTGTAGCTTTAGCTGAACTCTGTGCAGAGGTCACATTAAACTAACTTGTAGCTTTAGCTGAACACTGTGAGGAGGACGCACTATACTAACTTGTAACTTTAGCTAAACACTTTGCAGAGGTCTCACTACACTAACTTGTAGTTTTAGCTGAACACTGTGAGCAGGACGCACTACACTAACTTGTAGCTTTAGCTGAACACTGTGCAGAGGTCTCACTACACTAACTTGTAGCTTTAGCTGAACACTGTGCAGAGGTCGCACTACACTAACTTATAGTTTTAGCTGAACACTGTGAGCAGGACGCACTACACTAACCTGTAGCTTTAGCTGAACACTGTGCAGAGGTCACACTAAACTAACTTGTAGCTTTAACTGAACACTGTGAGGAGGACGCACTACACTAACTGTAAATAGTCTAGCTGCCTGACTGTGGTACTAATAGGATCAAAAGAACACCAGCAATTTTCTTCAGGTAGCTGTAAATACTGTAACAAGACAAGCCTACCTGTCAGTAGGAAGATAACAGGAACGGATCTAGCTAAACTGAATACAGTGTGTATATATATATATATATATATATATATATATATATATATATATATATATATATATATGCAACACCTGCGATGCATATATATACACAATACACTGTAAGTGCAGCTAACTCACTGACTGTCCTGCCTAATCTAGCTAACTCAAATGAAATGACACTGTCTCTCTCTCTATCTCTCAGCGTGCCGGAACACACTACACAGAGGCCCGCCATGCAGGTGGCCTTATATATTGTGGGACGTGTGCTAAACCCCCTGAGCCATAATTGGCCAAAGCCACCCTGGCTTTGGCCAATTACAGCTCTCTCTAGCAATGGCGCTGTGATTGACCAAGCATGCGGGTCATAGTGCATGCTTGGCCAATCATCAGCCAGCACTGCGATGCGGCAGTGAATTATGGGCCGTGACGCGCCACACAAATTTGGCGCAAACGGCCCATAACGTTCGCAATTCGGCGAACGATCGAACAGCTGATGTTCGATTTGAACATGGGTTTGACACGAACGCGAAGTTCATCCCTAGTCACCAGTACGGTATTTGTATATTGAAATCATATCCCCTCTGAAGCGTCTCTTCTCCAGAGAGAATAAGTTCAGTGCTCGCAACCTTTCCTCATAACTAAGATCCTCCAGACCCTTTATTAGCTTTGTTGCCCTTCTTTTTACTCGCTCCATTTCCAGTACATGCTTCCTGAGGACTGGTGCCCAGAACTGGACAGCATACTCCAGGTGCGGCCAGACCAGAGTCTTGTAGAGCAGGAGAATTATTGTTTTATCTCTGGAGTTGATCCCCTTTTTAATGCATGCCAATATTCTGTTTGCTTTGTTAGCAGCAGCTTGGCATTGCATGCCATTGCTGAGCCTATCATCTACTAGGACCCCCAGGTCCTTTTCCATCCTAGATTCCCCCAGAGGTATAGATTTCATTCATATTTTTGCCACCCAAATGCATTATTTTACATTTTTCTACATTGAACCTTATTTGCCATGTAGTTGCCCACTCCATTAATTTGTTCAGATCTTTTTGCAAGGTTTCCACATCCTGCAGAGAACTTATTGCCCTGCTTAACTTAGTATCATCTGCAAATACAGAGATTGAACTGTTTATCCCATCCTCCAGGTCGTTTATGAACAAATAATAGGATTGGTCCCAGCACAGAACCCTGGGGAACCCCACTACCCACCCCTGACCATTCCGAGTACTCCCCATTTATCACCACCCTCTGAACTCGCCCTTGTAGCCAGATTTCAATCCATGTACTCACCCTATGGTCCATGCCAATGGACCTTATTTTGTACAGTAAACAGTAAAATGCTTTTGCAAAATCCAGATACACCATGTCTACAGGCCTTCCTTTATCTAGATGGCAATTCACCTCCTCATAGAAGGTTAGTAGATTGGTTTGGCAAGAGCGATTCTTCATGAATCCATGCTGATTACTGCCAATGATACCGTTCTTATTACTAACATCTTGTATATAGTCCCTTATCATCCCCTCCAAGAGTTTACATACTATTGATGTTAGGCTAACTGGTCTGTAATTCCCAGGGATGTATTTTGGGCCCTTTTTAAATATTGGTACTACATTGTGCTATATTGGGCTTTTTTCCAATCAGCTGGTACCATTCCAGTCAGTAGACTGTCCGTAAAAATTAGGAACAATGGTCTGGCAATCACTTGACTGAGTTCCCTAAGTACCCTCGGATGCAAGCCATCTGGTCCCGGTGATTTATTAATGTTAAGGTTCTCAAGTCTAATTTTTTTTCTGTCCTCTGTTAACCATGGAGGTGCTTCCTGTGTTGTGTCATGAGGATAAACACTGCAGTTTTGGTTACTGAAGCCCCCCGATTCACTCGTGAAGACTGAGGAGAAGAATAAATTCAATACCTTTCGCCATCTCCCCATCCTTTGTAACCAGATGTCCTTCCTCATTCTTTATGGAGCCAATATGGTCTGTCCTTCCTTTTTTACTGTTTACATACTTAAAGAATTTCTCGTGATTTTTTTTGCTTTCCTCCGCTATGTGTCTTTCATGTTCTATCTTAGCCGTCCTAATTGCACCCTTACATTTCTTGTTCTTTCTTCTTTATAAAGTCTGAATGCTGAGGATGATCCCTCAACCTTGTATTTTTTTAAGGCATTTTCCTTTGCTTTTATATGCATTGTTACATTGGAGTTAAGCCATCCAGGACTTTTGTTCGCTCTTTTAAATGTATTACCCAATGGGATACTTTGGCTAATGCCCTTATTTAATAAGCTCTTAAAGCAAACCCATCTCTCCTCCGTATTCTTTGTTCCTAATATTTTATCCCAATTTATGCATTTTAGCAAGGTTTGTAGTTTAGGGAAGTTGGCTCTTTTGAAATTCAGTGTCTTTGTATTCCCTTTATGTTTCCTATTTGTGTGATTTATACTGAAACTAATTGACCTGTGATCGCTGTTACCTAAATTGCCCCATATTTCCACATCCGTGATCAGTTCTGTATTGTTAGTAATCAGTAGATCCAGTAATGATTTATTTCTAGTTGGTGCGTCTACCATCTGACCCATAAAATTGTCCTGCAAGACATTAACGAAATGGCGAGCCTTAAATGAATGTGCGGTTCCCTCCGCCCAGTCTATGTCTGGATAATTAAAATCCCCCATTATGATAACATTTCCCATCCTTGCTGCTAATCCAAATTGTGATAGGAGATCTGTCTCCACTTCCTCCCTCAGGTTAGGGGGCCTATAGCATACTCCCAGTATTATTTTCCCCTTAGCTTCATCCCTTTGGAGCTCTACCCATAAGGCTTCCCTCTCCTCCCTAGCTCCCTCAGTGATGTCATCTCTAACATTCACTTGTACATTATTCTTGATATATAGGCATACCCTTCCCCCTTTTTTACCCTCTCTATCCTTGCGGTAAAGGGTATACTCTTGAATGTTTGCCAGCCAATCATGAGAGCTGTTGAACCAGGTCTCTGAAAATTCCACAAAATCCAAATCCTCCTCGTACAACAGTATCTCTAGTTCACCCATTTTGTTCGCCATGCTCCTGGCATTGGTGAACATGCCACATAGTTTAGATTGGTCACATAGTGTCCTCGTATTGGGTGTTTCGAGATTGCAACTAGGACCTGCTACTATACTTACCTTGTGTTTTGTGCTTCAGTCAACCTACCACTAATGCCCCCAAAACTACCCTCTGGAATATCTTCCACGCTGACTATTTCTACCTCTGGACCCTCCCCCCCATCGCCTAGTTTAAAAACCCTTCTAACTTTTTGGCCATCTTCATTCCCAGCAGATCTGCATCCTCCTCATTTAGTTGCAGTCTGTCCCTTCTATAGTACCGGTTATTGACTGAGAAGTTGGCCCAGTCCTCCAGGAACCCAAACCCTTTCTTACTACACCAGCTCTTCAGCCACTTGTTTACTTCCCTAATCTCCCTCTGCCTTTCTGGTGTGGCTCGATGTACCGGTAGTATTCCTGAGAATACTACCTTGGAGGTCCTTTTCCTCAATTTACACCTAAGTCCCTAAAATCGTTCTTTAGGACAAAATCAGCTGACCAGCTGACCTCATTAGCACACACCCTGCCTCCTCTACCCTCCTAACCACCCTCCCACTTTCAGGTGCACGTTTTTTAAATGAAATGCAATTAATCAGTAATCACCCTTCTCACTAAATACAGAGGCAGCATTTTTTTCCTACCTTAACTTTCAACTTTCATCCTTGCCATGAAAAGGTTCACCCGTTGGTGGTGCTATCGGTCTCTTGGATCACAGTACCAGTATCCACCAGCGGGTGTTTTCCAACACCAAGGACCTGTAATAGGAGGACTTACCTGCTGGTGGCACTGTTGCATCCTTGGGCCGTAGTACGGGTTTCTACTAGCGGGTGTATTCCGGCAGTGTGGAGCAGACAGCACCCTCTGTGCTCAGGTGTAACATGAGGTCAAATCACTGCGGTCTGATAAATACCCGGCAAGGCCTCACAACCTTGCCTTGGTGTCTCTCTACCTGTGCCATGATCTTGCTGCCTGTGATCTTGAGCTTGAGCATGCATCTGTCCTGACCTGATCCGATCCCTATCCTGAGCCCATCCTGGACCTGTCCCTCCTTTTTCCTGATTTCCCTGGATCCCTGCCCTGCAGCCTATCCATCCATCCTCTCCCTGTCCTGTTGGTTCCCCGTCCTTTCCCATCTGACTGACCTCCTTGTGTATGACCTCAGCCTGGCTTTTGTTACGATTATGGTATTTCCCATCCATTTGTATATACCATTTGTTTGTGGGTCTGTGGATGGTTTGCACTGTTTATATTTCATTTATTTGTCACCCATTTAATAAACACCATTACTTTTCACTTACCTGTGTTTCTGGTTTCTTCTGTGCAGTCCACACAATCTGGTCTACTAAATTCTCTGACAATCTTTCATTAAACTTTCGTTTAGATTTACCAGAACTATGGATTAGGAATACTCACCTAGCTATCCATTCACTCTTTATCCAATCAGACGGGTCCTTGCACTACAGAGTTGATGGTAGAGCTAAAGGAGATTATACAATCAGATTGTATAGTGTATGTTGAGCTTTACAGAACCCAGGACACTCTTCTCCTGTTTTCAATACTACAGCTCTTCTCCACATAGGCTGTTATCTCATCTCTCATTTCCTGCACACTTCAAAATATCAAATGAACCATCTATGCAAGATGAAAGTTAAGGTAGGAAAAAAATTAGATGCCTGTGTATTTAGTAGAGAAGGATGATCACTGATCGATTACATTTCATTAAAAAAACATGCACCTGGAAGTGGGAGGGTAGGTAGAAGGGTAGAGATTGCAGGGTGTGTGCTAATGAGGTCAGCTGGTCAACTCCTTCCTGTGTCATGACCTGTAGTCTGTCCAGGAAGTAAGGCAGAAGTAATGGAAAAGTGTTTTGAAACAGCCATGAAGACAGCGAGGAAAACGTGTGTAGAATAAATGGAAAGTTGTTTTATTTTTGCAAAGGCAGTACATTAATGCTATATTGGTACATAGGAGAGCTGGAATTTAGAAAAAAAATAAAGAAGGTGAACAATGGTGGACGTATCCTTTAATGAAGCAGATGAAAGACACATCATGCTTACTTCTCTTTGTCATCGGAAGATGTCCCGCAGTGCCATGAGCACAGAACTGTCAGAAACTAGTGGGACCCAGGTATACCTCCGACATGGAAACAAGGCTAAGCGACTCAACTATAAAGGAAAACATTGGAACTGGGGTGCAAAAAAATGGCAGCATGTGCTCTGAGTGAAAATTTGAAATATTTGGCTGTAGCAGGAGGCAGTTTGTTCATGAAGGACTGGGGAGTGGCACAATAATGAATGTCTGCAGGCAATAATGAAGCATGGTAGAGGTTCCTTGCAGGTTTGGGGCTGCATTTCCACAAATGGAGTTGGAGTTCAGGTCAGGATCAATGGTGTCCTCAATGAGAAATACAGACAGATGCACTATATTACCAAAAGTATTTGGACACCTGCCTTTACACACACATTACCTTTAATGGCATCCCAGTCTTAGTCCATAGGGTTCATTATTGAGTTGGCCCACCCTTTGCAGCTATAAAAGTTTCAACTCTTCTGGGAAGGCTGTCTGCAAATTTTAGGTGTGTGTCTATGGAAATGTTTTACCATTCTTCCAGAAGTGCATTTGTGAGGTCAGGCACTGATGTGGACAAGAAGTCTTGGCTCACAGTTTATACCCCACTCTAATTCATCTCAAAGGTGTTCTGTTGGGTTGAGGTCAGGAATATGTGAATACTAGTCAAGTTCCTCCACCCCAAATGCACTCATCCATGTCTTTATGGACCTTGTTTGTGTATATTTGTGCATATATGTGTACCACAATGTAACTAGAGCTGTGCCAAGTGTATGGGCCCTGGGCGGTCCCAGCCAGTTACCGTGGCTGACCATATTTGATGAATTACATTGACTTTCTTTTTGCTATGGCTTATATTCTTTATTTACATGTTAAATTATGATGTTTTCCAGATAGCACTGGATGTTTCCATCCGTTATAGAATTGCATTGTTAAAAGTAACACATTTTAGAAAAATTGATTTGCTAAGGGTTTCCTACAGGTAGTGTGTAATGTACATTCTACTTGTTTCATCCCGAAACAGGTATTTCTCATTTCTATTATTTTTATTGGATTTTGACAGAGTACAAAGGAAGAATCATGTACATATAATAAGGAGCCACAGCTCCTAAAATATCGAAGTGTTGTACAACATAGGACAATAGGGGAAGAAAATAGAACTGATCCATGCTACACAACACCATGGATATTCATTAAGGATGAGCCGAACACCCCAGTTCGGTTTGCACCAGAACCTGCGAACGGACCGAAAATTCGCACGAATGTTAGAACCCCATTGACGTTTGTGGGACTCGAACATTCGAAATCAAAAGTGCTCATTTTAAAGGCTAATTTGCATGGTATTGTCCTAAAAAGGGTTTGGGGACCCGGGTCCTGCCCCAGGGGACATGTATCAATGCAAAAAAAACTTTTAAAAACGGCCGTTTTTTCGGGAGCAGTGATTTTAATGATGCTTAAAGTAAAAAAATCTCATTTAAAACTGCTTGCGGGTTTAATGTAATGTCGGGTCCTGGCAATATGGATGAAAATCAGTGAGACAAACGGCATGGGTACCCCCCAGTCCATTACCAGGCCCTTTGGGTCTTGTATGGATATTAAGGGGAACCCCGCACCCAAATTAAAATAAGGAAAGGTGTGGGGCCACCAGGCCCTATATACTCTGAACAGCAGTATACAGGCGGTGCAAACAAGACAGGGACTGTAGGTTTGTTGTTAAGTAGAATCTGTTTGTAATTTTGAACGGGTACATTTTTAACGTGTTTAGCTCCAGCCAAAAAATCTTTTTTAAGCTTTTTGGAAAACATAGGGAAGGGTTATCACCCCTGTGACATTTGTTTTGCTGTCTGTCCTCCTCTTCAGGAGATTTCACCTCACTTTTTGTCCCAATGACAAATGTTTTTTGAAAATGTGTTTTTTTTTGTGGAACAAGGATTGGAAAGCATCAGTGGAAAGGAGAAATGTTTTTCCCATATTAACTCTTACAGGAGAGAATTTCCCTTCCTAGGGGTAGATTTCATCTCACTTCCTTTTGTCTACTTCCGTTTGCAAGTAGGAGTCATTTGTAAGTTAGATGTTTGAAAGTAGGGGCCTGCCCTATATACTCAGCAGAAATTTGGGCCTTAGGTGTTGTTGTGGCCACAACACTGTAAGCCCTCACAGGGCCCTGCTGTGAAATATTAGATCAAGAATTGTAATTACATGCCCCTGTTGAACAGGGGCAGAAAAATTGGGACTTTGGTGGTGGTGGTGGTGCTGGTGCCACAACACTGTAAGTCCTCACTCGCTCTTGGTGGGTGCAGAAATGGGCCCTGCTGTGAAATATTAGATCAAGAATTGAAATTACATGCCCCTGTTAAACAAGGGCAGAAAAATTGGGCATTTGGTGGTGGTTGTGGTGCTGGTGCCACAACACTGTAAGTCCTCACTCGCTCTTGGTGGGTGCAGAAATGGGCCCTGCTGTGAAATATTAGATCAAGAATTGAAATTACATGCCCCTGTTGAACAAGAGCAGAAAAATTGGGCCTTTGGTGGTGGTGGTTGTGGTGCTGGTGCCACAACACTGTAAGTCCGCAGTCGCTCTTGGTGGGTGCAGAAATGGGCCCTGCTGTGAAATATTAGATCAAGAATTGTAATTACATGCCCCTGTTGCACAGGGGCTGAAAATTAGGCCTTAGGCACTGGTGCTGGTGCCACAACACTGCAACCCCTCACAGATACTCTAGTTGTAACGCAGAAACGAGCCCTGCTGCAAAGTATTGCATCAAAAATTGTAATTACACGCCCCTGTTAAACAGGGGCTGAAAAATTGGGCCTTAGGCACTGGTGGTGGCGCCCAGAACCAAAAATGTTCTTACAAACTATCAGCGTGATCATTGAGGAGGAAGAGGATAATTACTCAGCGATAGTCACTCAGCATCAGCATAGGCAGTCTTTAAAGGGATCTGAGATTTAAAAAAAAAATATTCGGTTACATCAGCATCAGGTGCTTGGTAGCTGGTGGTGATCCAAGACTGATTCATTTTTATGAAGGTCAGTCGATCGATTGAGTCAGTGGACAGACGCACCCTGTGATCGGTTACAAAGCCTCCCGCAGCACTGAATGTGCGTTCCGAAAGAACGCTGGATGCAGGACAGGCCAGTAGCTCAATTGCATACTGTGCAAGCTCTGGCCAGTGATCCATCCTCAAGACCCAGTAACCCAGAGGATTTTCGTTGGGAAAGGTGTCCAAGTCAGATCTTGCCCCTAGGTATTCCTGCACCATGTAAAACAGACACTGATGATGGTTGCTGGAACCGATCATACCTTGGGGCTGCGGACCAAAAAATTGTCTGAACGCATCGGTCAGATGGCCACCTTCTCCACCGCTCCTTCTTTGACTGACCGAAGCCTCAGCAACACGTTGTCCAGAAACAGGAGTTTGTAACCTCCCAGTCTCTGGGAACGCGTTGCACAGACCTTTCTGCAAGGCCTCCCGAAGATGTTTCATTCTCTGCTCCCTCTGCGATCACAAGATAAGGTCCGCAACCTTACCCTTGTAACGTGGATCAAGGAGGGTTGCCAGCCATTATTGGTCCTTCTCCTTGATACCACGAAAACGAGGATCAGGGAGGCCATGCAGCGTAGGTTTGCTCAGGCATTCGGTCCGGAGTCCTCTGGGTCACTAAGGAAGACATGGTCCGCAGCCACCTCCTCCCAGCCACGTACAAGTCCATGTTTTTCTTGGGACTGATCCCTTAAAGACTGCTGCTGATGCTGAGTGCCAGGCTCCACCTCCATACTGACACAGTCCTCCTCCACCTCATCCTCGTCCTCTTCCTGTGTGATCGGCGGGCACGCAGGAACACTGTCTGGATAAAGGGGGCCTTGAGAGCTAAGGAAGTCCTCCTCTTCCTGCCTCTGTTCTGCCTCAAGTGCCCTGTCCATTATTCCACGCAGTGTGTGCTCCAACAGGTGGACAAGGGGGACAGTGTCACTGATGCATGCACTGTCACTGCTCACCATCCTCGTGGCCTCCTCAAATGGTGACAGGACAGTGCATGCATCCCTGATCATGGCCCACTGGCGTGTGGAAAAAAAAACAAGCTCCCCTGACCCTGTCCTGGTGCCATAGTCGCACAGGTACTCATTGATGGCCCTCTGCTGCGTGTGCAGCCACTGCAGCATGGCCAACGTTGAGTTCCACCTGGTGGGCATGTCACAGATTAGGCGGTTCTTGGGCAGGTTAAACTCCTTTTGGAGGTCTGCCAGCTGAGCACTGGCATTATATGACCGGCGGAAATGCACACAGACTTTCCTGGCCTGCCTCAGGACATCCTGTAAGCCCGGGTACCTGCCCAAGAACCGCTGCACCACCAAGTTAAGGACGTGAGCCAAACAGGGCACATGGGTCATTTGTCCCTGTCGGAGGGCAGAGAGGAGGTTGGTGCCATTGTCGCAAACCACCATTCCTGCCTTAAGTTGGCGTGGCGTCAACCACCTCTGAACCTGCCCCTGCAGAGTTGACAGAACCTCTGCCCCAGTGTGGCTCCTGTCCCCCAAGCACACCAGCTCAAGCACCGCATGGCATCTTTTGGCCTGTGTACTTGCGTAGCCCCTTGAACGGCTACGGAGCACCGCTGGTTCCGGGGAAAAAGCACAGGAAGAGGCCATGGAGGAAGAAGAAGAGGAGGGGTGGAGGAGAGAGGTGTGTCACAATCATTAGTAGTGGCATTTTTAGGCGTGGTGGCGGAACAACCTCCAACACTACTGCACCTTGTCCTGCATCCTTCCCAGCTGCCAGCAGAGTGACCCAATGCGCCGTGAAACTTACGTAACGTCCCTGTCCATGCTTGCTGGACCATGAGTCAGCGATAATATGCACCTTACCGCTGACCGCCCTGTCCAGCGAGGCATGGACATTGCCTTCCACATGCCGGTAGAGAGCCGGAATCGCCTTCCGTGAGAAAAAGTGGCATTTGGGTACCTGCCACTGAGGAACCGCACATTCCACAAACTCACGGAAGGGGGCAGAGTCTACCAACTGAAAAGGCAGCAGTTGAAGTGCTAGCAATTTTGCCAAGCTAGCATTCAACCGCTGGGCATGTGGATGGCTGGGAGCAAACTTCTTTTGGTGGTGCAGCAGCTGGGGCAGGGAAATTTGCCTGGTACAATCTGACGTCGGTGTACCAAAAGCAGATTGCCCACAAGTACGTGGCTGTGACACACCTAATTCCACACCTTCATTCCTCCCAGTGCAGGTCTCAGAGAGGACTGAAGGTATAGTGGGGTTGGAGATCTCAGCTGATGAGAAGCAAGGAGAGGTCCTCTTTGTTCTTTGGTGTGGGTCTTTTAGATACGCTTGCCAACGAACTGCATGGCAGGTTAACATATGTCTGGTCAAGCATGTGGTACCCAAGCGGGAGATGTTTTGGCCACGCGAGATACGCTTGAGACATATGTTGCAAATAGCAGCGGTGCGATCTGATGCACTCGTCTCAAAAAAGGCCCACACCAAAGAACTTTTTGAATAACGCGCAGAGACTGCAGCGCCCTGCACATGTGGAGCTTTGGGGTGTGATGCAGTCAATGTGCTGCCCTTAGGCTGGCCCCTGGAGGGCATCCTGCCTCGTTGGTGATGTGCCGCCTCCTCCTCCTCCTCCTCTCTCCTATCAGGCACCCACGTTGAGTCAGTGACCTCATCATCCCCTCCCTCCTCATCACTGGAGCAAACCTGGCAGTATGCTGCAGCAGGGGGAGCATGACTGCCAGATTGCTGTCCTTGGGCACCCCCTCTGTCCGTGCTCATGTTACTGCCTTCATTGAGCTCAGTATTATCATCAGAGCCTTCCAAACGCTGGGCATCCTCCTGGAGCATGTACCCAACACTGTGGTCAAACAGTTCGAGGGACTCCTCAGGAGGACATGGTGAGGCTAGGGAAGGAGTCACTGATGACATTGAGCTGAGGGAAGAGGCCGCTGCTTTGCCAGACAAAGTACCCTGGGCATGGGTGAGAGAGGATGAGGAGGATGAGGACGGCTTGGTCATCCACTCGACCAAGTCTTCCGCATGTTGCTGCTCAACACGGCCAGCTGCCGAAAAAAAGGCCAAGCGTGTCCCACGGCCACATGCTGATGAGGATGCACTGCCTCCACGACCAACACCAGACACAGAGCCTGCTTGCCCTCTCTTATTGGCTTGTGACTGTCTGCCTCTCCTTCTTGGCCTTCCAGACATACTAATGGCCTGTAGCTGCACTAAGCTGGGATATATCTATATCTATATCTATATATAGATATATATATATAGATATAGATATAGATATATATATATATATAGATATATATATAGATATATATATATATAAGAACACCACCAACCTTCTACAGGTAGCTTTAGCTGAACACTGTGCAGAGCTCGCAAAAAAATATCTTGTAGGTTTAGCTGAACACTGTGAGGAGGACGCACCACACTAACTTGTAGTTTTAGCTAAACACCGTGAGCACGTCTCACTACACTAACTTGTAGTTTTAGCTGAACACTGTGAGCAGGACGCACTGCACTAACTTGTAGCTTTAGATGAACACTGTGCAGAGGTCTCACTACACTAACCTGTAGGTTTAGCTGAACACTGTGAGGTGGACGCACCACACTAACTTGTAGTTTTAGCTGAACACTGTGAGCAGAACGTACTGCACTAACTTGTAGCTTTAGATGAACACTGTGCAGAGGTCTCACTACACTAACTTGTAGTTTTAGCTGAACACTGTGAGCAGGATGCACCGCACTAACTTGTAGTTTTAGCTGAACACTGTGAGCAGGATGCACCCCACTAACTTGTAGTTTTAGCTGAACACTGTGAGCAGGATGCACCGCACTAACTTGTAGTTTTAGCTGAACACTGTGAGCAGGACGCACCCCACTAACTTGTAGTTTTAGCTGAACACTGTGAGCAGGACGCACCGCACTAACTTGTAGTTTTAGCTGAACACTGTGAGCAGGACGCACCGCACTAACTTGTAGTTTTAGCTGAACACTGTGAGCAGGACGCACCGCACTAACTTGTAGTTTTAGCTGAACACTGTGAGCAGGACGAACCCCACTAACTTGTAGTTTTAGCTGAACACTGTGAGCAGGACGCACTGCACTAACTTGTAGCTTTAGATGAACACTGTGCAGAGGTCTCACTACACTAACTTGTAGTTTTAGCTGAACACTGTGAGCAGGACGCACCGCACTAACTTGTAGTTTTAGCTGAACACTGTGAGCAGGATGCACTGCATTAACTTGTAGCTTTAGATGAACACTGTGAGCAGGATGCACCCCACTAACTTGTAGTTTCAGCTGAACACTGTGAGCAGGATGCACCGCACTAACTTGTAGTTTTAGCTGAACACTGTGAGCAGGACGCACCCCACTAACTTGTAGTTTTAGCTGAACACTGTGAGCAGGACGCACCGCACTAACTTGTAGTTTTAGCTGAACACTGTGAGCAGGACGCACCGCACTAACTTGTAGTTTTAGCTGAACACTGTGAGCAGGACGCACCGCACTAACTTGTAGTTTTAGCTGAACACTGTGAGCAGGACGAACCCCACTAACTTGTAGTTTTAGCTGAACACTGTGAGCAGGACGCACTGCACTAACTTGTAGCTTTAGATGAACACTGTGCAGAGGTCTCACTACACTAACTTGTAGTTTTAGCTGAACACTGTGAGCAGGACGCACCGCACTAACTTGTAGTTTTAGCTGAACACTGTGAGCAGGATGCACTGCATTAACTTGTAGCTTTAGATGAACACTGTGCAGAGGTCTCACTACACTAACTTGTAGATTTAGCTGAACGCTGTGAGCAGGACGCACCTCACTAACTTGTAGTTTTAGCTGAACGCTGTGACAGGACGCACCGCACTAACTTGTAGTTTTAGCTGAACGCTGTGAGCAGGACGCACTGCACTAACTTGTAGCTTTAGATGAACACTGTGCAGAGGTCTCACTACACTAACTTGTAGTTTTAGCTAAACACTGTGAGCACGTCTCACTACACTAACTTGTAGTTTTAGCTGAACACTGTGAGCAGGACGCACTGCACTAACTTGTAGCTTTAGATGAACACTGTGCAGAGGTTTCACTACACTAACTTGTAGTTTTAGCTGAACACTGTGAGCAGGACACATCGCACTAACTTGTAGTTTTAGCTGAACACTGTGAGCAGGACGCACCCCACTAACTTGTAGCTTTAGATAAACACTGTGCAGAGGTCTCACTACACTAACTTGTAGTTTTAGCTGAACACTGTGAGCAGGACACACTGCACTAACTTGTAGCTTTAGATGAACACTGTGCAGAGGTTTCACTACACTAACTTGTAGTTTTAGCTGAACACTGTGAGCAGGACGCACCGCACTAACTTGTAGTTTTAGCTGAACACTGTGAGCAGGACGCACTGCACTAACTTGTAGCTTTAGATGAACACTGTGCAGAGGTCTCACTACACTAACTTGTAGTTTTAGCTGAACACTGTGAGCAGGATGCACCACACTAACTTGTAGTTTTAGCTGAACACGGTGAGCAGGACGCACCCCACTAACTTGTAGTTTTAGCTGAACACTGTGAGCAGGACACACTGCACTAACTGTAAATAGTCTAGCTGCCTGACTGTGGTACTAATAGGATCAAAAGAACACCTGCAATTTTCTTCAGGTAGCTGTAAATACTGTAACAAGACAAGCCTGCCTGTCAGTAAGAAGATAACAGGAACGGATCTAGCTAAACTGAATACAGTGTATATATATATATATATATATATATATATATATATATATATATATATGCAACACCTGGGATGCATATATATACACAATACACTGTAAGTGCAGCTAACTCACTGATTGTCCTGCCTAATCTAGCTAACTCAAATGAAATGACACTGTCTCTCTGTCTATCTATCTCTCTTTCAACGCCAGAACACACACTACACAGGGCCGCCGTGCAGGCTGCCTTATATAGTGTGGGGCGTGTTCTAAACCCCCTGAGCCATGATTGGCCAAAGCCACCCTGGCTTTGGCCAATTACAGCTCTCTCTACTGACGGCGCTGTGATTGGCCAAGCTTGCGGGTCATAGTGCATGCTTGGCCAATCATCAGTCAGCAATGCACTGCGATGTCGCAGTGAATTATGGGCCGTGACGCGCCACACGAATTTGGCGCGAACAGCCCATATCGTTCGCAATTCGGCAAACGGGCGAACAGACGATGTTCGAGTCGAACATGGGTTCGACTCGAACACGAAGCTCATCCCTAATATTCACAAGACAGATTAAAGCATAACTGTCGTAAAACCAGTGAACATCAAGTAAAAGTTCATATATCAGAATTTGTGACCTGAACTCCACTCTATCCAAGGCTGCCAGATAGTTAAGAAGGTTGAGTAGGAATTATTACTAGCAGCTATAGATGTGACCCATCTATAACTCCCCGTTTGGTTTACAGCAGAACTCAAATCAAAAGTCCCCATTTTGAAGGCTTATATGCAGGTATTTGGCCATAAAAAGGGTATGGGGATCCGGGTACTATGCAAAGTGAGTGGTGTGTTAGTTAGTGTTAGTAATAAGTAAAAGAAAGTACAAATAGGTGGAAGGTGTTGTTGTAAACACCAATAGATAACAATAAATATAACACGTGGAAGAATCCAAACAGTGTATAAACAAATAGCATAATTGCTAAGGTCATATACAGGAGTGGATGGAGTGCTGGGTTCCCTCTCACACTCTGTGCAAATTAAAGGAATGAAGGTAAGTGTCTTTTTCTCTCCTGTGCAGTGACACTTCAGTCCAGGGTTGCCTCTTACCTTACAGCTGTAAGGTAACAGCATAAGAAGATAACAGAGAAGATCCTGGGCATAGGCGTGCACAGCCTATTGCATTAGGGTGTGCACCCCAAAGCTCAAACACACATGCATATATATATATATATATATATATATATATATATATATATATATATATATATATATATATATATATATATATATATATATATTTACTGTATAAACATATATAGTGTATTACCTGAAGTATGAACTTTAATGGCATCCCAGTCTTAGTCCGTAGGGTTCAATATTGGGTTGGCCCACTCTTTGCAGCTATAACAGCTTCAACTCTTCTGGGAAGACTGTACACAAGGTTTAGGAGTGTGTCTTTGTGAATGTTCGACCATTCTTCTTGGAGAGCATTTGTGAGGCCAGGCATTGATGTTGGATGAGAAGGCCTGGCTCGCAGTCTCCACTTTAATGTGAAGGCCAGTCAAGTTCCTCCACCCCAAACTCATCCATGTCTTTATGGACCTTGCTTTGTGCACTGGTCCAAATCATTTGGTAGAGGGAGGATTATGGTGTGGGGTTGTTTTTCAGGGGTTGGGCTTTGCCCCTTAGTTCCAGTGAAGGGAACTCTTAAGACATCAGCATACCAAGACATTTTGGATAATTTTATGCTCCCAAGGTTGTGGGAACAGTTTGAGGATGGCCCCTTCCTGTTCTAACATGACTGCACACCAATTCACAAAGCAAGGTCCATAAAGACATGGACTGAGCAAGGGTGGTGGAAAATTAACTTCAAGCACAAAAATTCATATTATAATAGTAACTAAAACATATAAAATTAAGTGTAACAATCTAAACAATAAAAATTCCAAAGTGCTATAATGGTGTGAACCTTCCAACTAAAAAGTTGTTGCACTTGAAGTTAATTTGTATTGCAATTATCTGTAGAGAGGTTTCCACCATCGCTGCTAAGTTAAAAAAAAAAAGTCTTAATTATCATTTTGATGTATATTACATGTGAAATCACATATCACTTGAATTATTGTACTTGTAGTTAATCTGTATGGCAAATATCCATAGGAGGGGTTTCCACCACCCCTGCTAAGTTTTATTTATTTTTATTTTTTTTCAGGTTGATGTGTATTATATGTGACATTACATATCACCGGTATTGTGGTAATATTAACATTTATTGAGATTTCCATACATTAGAGGGTTCCACAAGTATTGTTAAATTATTGATTAGTAAGTTAGCGCTGCACTTTTTTTTTTGTGATGTGGGAACACATAACAGTGCTTAGTGGCAGGCCTTTTACTGACACTTTTTTAATTTACCTCCAGTAGTTTATTGTGTGGTGATTACATATTATACTAAAGATCGGCATGTGGCATTAATAAACAGATGGATTTCAGTTGGGCCCCACCAGGCCAGCCCCCATAGACAATGTGCCTAGCTGCAGAGTTCAACTGCCCATCCCTGAACTCAGTGCACTTATGGGCACTGATTGGAAGCACTGATAGCCAGCACTGATTGGCACTGATAGGTGACACTGATTGGCAGCACTCATGGGCACTGATAGGCAGGACTGATTGGCCGCACTGATGGTTACTGATGGGCGGTACTGGTTGACAGCACTGATTGGCAGCACTGATAGGCACTGAATGGTGGCACTGATAGGTGACACTGATTGGCACTAATTGGCAGCACTGATTGGCACTGATAGGCAGCACTGATGGGCGGCACTGATTGCCACTTATATGCAGTACTGATAGGTGGCACTGATGGGCATTGATAGACAGCACTGATGGACACTGATAGGCTGCACTGATAGGCAGCACTGATGGACACTGATTGTCACTGATAGATGGCACTGCTAGGCAGCACTGATGGGCACTGATAGGCAACACTGATAGGTGGTACTGATTGGAAGCACTGATAGGCAGCACTGATTGGCACTGATATGCAGCACTGACTGGCACTGATAGGTGGCATTGGTTGGCACTAATAGGCTTCACTGATTGGCAGCACAGGTGGGCACTGATAGGCAGCACTGGTGGGCACTGATTTATGGCATTGGTTGGCACTAATAGGAGTAAAGTGATAGGCAGCACTGATGGGCACTCATTGGCAGCACTGATGGGCACTGATAGACAGCACTGATGGGCACTGATAAGTGGCACTGATTGGAAGCACTGTTGGGCACTGATTGGCACTGATAGGTGGCATTGGTTGGCACTGACTGGCAGCACTAATTGGCACTGACAAGTGGCACAGATTGTCTTTGATAGATGGCACTGATGGGCACTGATAAGCAACACTGATGGGCACTGATAGGTGGCACTGATTGGAAGCACTAATAGGCAGCACTGATTGGCACTGATAGGCAGCACTGATTGGCACTGATAGGTGGCATTGGTTGGTACTAGGCTTTACTGATTGACGACACGGGTGGGCACTGATAGGCAGCACTGATGGGCACTGATTTATGGCATTGGTTGGCACTGATAGGTGGCACTGATAGGCAGCACTGATAGGCACTCATTGGCAGCACTGACGGGCACTGATAGGCAAAACTGATGGGTACTGATAGGCAGCACTGATGGGCACTGATAGGCAGCATTGATAGGTGCCACTGATTGGAAGCACTGTTGGGCACCGATTGGTACTGATAGGTGGCATTGGTTGGCACTGATGGGCAGCACTGATTGGCACTGACAGGTGGCACGGATTGTCTCTGATAGGTGGCACTGATGGGCACTGACGGTTGGCACTGGTGGGCACTGATTGGCACTAACAGGTGGAACTGATGAGCAATGATTGGCACTGACGGGTGGCACTGGTGGGCACTGATGGTCACTGACATGTGGCACTGGTGAGCACTGATTGGCACTGACAGGTGGCACTGTTGGGCACTGATTGGCACTGACAGGTGGCACTGGTGGGCACTGACATGTGGCACTGATCGGCACTGACAGGTGGCACTGGTGGGCACTGATTGGCACTGACAGGTGGCACTGTTGGGCACTGATTGACACTGACAGGTGGCACTGGTGGGCACTGACATTTGGCACTGATGGGCACTGACAGGTGGCACTGATTGGTGACACTGATAGGTGGCATTGGTTGGCAATGATAGGTGGCATTGGTGGGCACTGATAGGCAGCACTAATTGACACTGATCTAGGAGGGAGGAAGTTTCCCATTGAGCAGTCAGCTAGGCATGTAAGAGCCGCTCAGTGCGTGAAACTGTAATGTAATGTCACTGCTTGCAGAGAGGAGCTGTCAGAACTCTGAGCTGATGTCGGGGGTGGGTGGAACAGAACAGCTTGGGCCAAGCAAAAGTTTGGCCCGAACATCGCCTGTTCGGCTTGTCACCCGAATTTGCAGGGTGTTCTAGACCCCAATTTGGCAAAAGCTTAGCCCAATCAAGGAACAGTGAATAGCTGGTTGTTAAGGAGGTGGGCCAGGAAGCCAGCCACAGTGTCCTTAACAACTAATAGCAAAGGCCTTTTCATAGTAGGAGTTAATTTTTACCAAGGAGAATACCTCTGAGGGGTTTGGGGACATCTAGAACCTCCATTTCTTTACTATTACAGTTCTGGCCACCATGGGAATATTTGTAATAACTGTGCGGAACTCTTTTGGTCATTGATCCACTCCTAGGTTGAGGAGTGCAAGTGCAGGGGTAATGGGAGTTAAGATACCTGTAATATCTGATAAAACTTGAGAGATTTTGACCTTGTAGTATGAAACCTTACTAAACTGAGTGATGATTTAATGGGCTCTAGGCAGGGAGGTTTGGGTTTGTGTTACAAGTAGGGATGGGCGAACGGTTTGGCCCGAGCATAAGTTTAGGCCGAAACTTTGGTTGTTTGGACGTTCAGCGAACAATGAACATTATGTGGTGTTTGCGGCAAATTCGAAAGCCACGGAACCCCATTAAAGTCTATGAGACACTAACATGAAAAAAACAAAAGTGCTCATTTTAAAGGCTTATATGCACGTTATTGTCATAAAACGTGTTTGGGGACCTGGGTTCTGTCCCAGAGGACATGTATCAATGCAAAAAAGAGTTTCAAAAACTGACCATTTTTCAGGAGCAGTGATTTTAATAATGCTTAAAGTGAAACGATAAAAATGAAATATTCCTTTAAATATCGTGCCTGGGGGGTGTCTATAATATGCCTGTAAAGTGGCGCAGTTTTCCTGTGTTTAGAACAATACGAAAGCAAAATGACATTTCTAAAGGAAAAAAAAGGCATTTAAAACTGATCGCAGCTGCAATAAATTGTCGGGTCTTGGCAATATAGATAGAACTCATTGAAAAAAACAGCATGGGTCCCCCCCAGTTCATTACCAGGCCCTTTGGGTCTGGTATGGATTTTAAGGGAAACCCTGCACCAAAATTTTAAAAAAACGGTGACGTAAACAGGCAACCCCGCCTTCCTCTGATGTGACGTGGTGTCAGGGGGGCGGGGTCACCCGTTTAACATCACCGGGTGGACCCATCCTCACTATATAACAGCTGTCACCGAGAAGAAGTGTCACTCTGTGGGAGCCTCCCATGGAGGCGGGGCTGTTGTGGCTTTTTTTGCCTTTTTTTGGTCCGTCGGGTGGCGTGAGATGGATTTACATTGTGGGACATTTTTATTTTTTCATTTTTTTATAAAGTGTCTCCTGTTTTTTTACTATTTTTGACACTTTTTTTTGTGAATTGGCAGAGGTACAATGTACCCATTACCAATTCACATAGGGGGGAGGCCGGGATCTGGGGGTACCCTTGTTAAAGGGGCTTTCAGATTCTTATAAGCCCCCCGCCCACAGTCCCCCACAACCACCAGGCAAGGGTTGTGGGGATGAGGCCCTTGTCCCCATCAACATTTGGGGGGCTACTCCAAAGCATCCTCCCTATGTTGAGGGCATGTGGCTTGGTATGGTTTAAGAGGGGGGGCGCTCTCTCGTTCCCCCTGTTTTCCTGTGACCTGCCAGGTTGGATAAGGGTCTAGTATGGATTTGGGGGGGACCCCTGCGCCATTTTTTTTTTTTTTAAATTGGCGCAGGGTTCTGCTTAATATCCATACCAGAAAAGTAGGAAAATGCAGCGCTGAGTGAATATTCAAAAGTAAACAAAAGTGAAATCAAGTCCATAAATCTTTAAACTTGATAGTGCATATTGTGATAGGTGAATCATAAAGTCTCAAACTGAAGAAATGTAAATGATGAAGTGTCCAATTGTGTCAGAACACTGAAGGGGCCATTCATGGATGGTGGATACCCGAAAGGAGCTGACAGAGGTGGTATAGATCCGTGGATGGAACCAACATCAATAATGCTCAACATCAGTGGATAAGAAAAGATGGGTACTCTTACCAAATCTGGTGGACTCCCCTGTCAGCGACATGGAGTCAGTCAGGCAGTGAGCCCAGCCGGGCAGATGGAAGGGTTTCAGGATGGTGGAGCTGGCTAGGTGGACTTCAACCAAACCTCAAGAGGTCATCAACCGAACCTCCAAGGATCATCAAGGCAGGTCATCGAGGTAAGAATTCCAAATACAAGACTCTGGAGGCACGATGTGCCACAAATGGCCCAATGTGGGCAATCGCTCTCATCCGGATAATATGTAAGAGAAAAATTAAAACTTCCACATGGTGCAGGTAAAAAGGGGAGATTTTTATTTCTAAAAAACTAAACAAATAAAATAGTGATCACTTAAATAGTAAAGACAGCATGGAGAGGGGGTAACCGTCTGACGCGTTTCGACCAAATGGTCATCTACTGGGGCAGTAGATGACCATAATTTTCTTCTGTTGTTTTTGTCACAACGTATGTAGCTGCTTCTTTGTTTTGTTATTTTAGTGAGCGCAGTGTTTTTGTACATTTTTATTAATATCCATACCAGACCTGTATGGATTTTGAGGGGACCCCCACAATTTTTTTTTTAATTTTTGGTTCGGGGTTTCCCTTAATATTCATACCAGACACAAAGGGCCTGGTAATGGACTTGGGGGAACCCATGCCATTTTTTTCAATGAGTTTTATCTATATTGCCGAGACCCGACAATTCATTACAGCCTCAATCAGTTTTAAATGACTTTTTTTTCCTTTAGAAACTTAATTTTGCTGTGGTACTGTTCTGAACACGGGAAAACTGCTCCACTTTACAGGCATACTATAGACCCCCCCCCCAGGCACGAAATTTAAAGGAATATTTCAATTTTATTGTTTCACTTTAAGCATTATTAAATCACTGCTCCCGAAAAAACTGCAGTTTTTAAAACTTTTTTTGCATTGATACATGTTCCCTGGGGCAGGACCCGGGTCCCCAAGCACTTTTTATGACAATAACTTGCATATAAGCCTTTAAAATGAGCACTTTTGATTTTTCATGTTCGTGTCCCATAGACTTTAATGGTGTTTGTGTGTGCATCCAAATTTTTTGCTTGTTCACAAGTTCTGGTGCGAACCGAACAGGGGTGTTTGGCTCATCCTTAGTTAGAAGTAGGGATAAGCTTCGAGTTCGACTCATGTTCGACTCGAACATCGGCTGTTCGCAAATTCGACTGCCACGGAACACCCTTTAAAAGTCTATGGGAGAAATCAAAAGTGCTAATTTTAAAGGCTTATATGCAAGTTATTGTCATAAAAAGTGTTTGGGGACCTTGGTCCTGCCCCAGGGGACATAGATCAATGCAAAAAAAGTTTTAAAAACGGACGTTTTTTCAGGAGTAGTGATTTTAATAATGCTTAAAGTCAAACAATAAAAGTGTAATATCCCTTTAAATTTCATAGCTGGGGGGTGTCTATAGTATGCCTGTAAAGGGGCGCATGTTTCCCGTGTTTAGAACAGTCTGACAGCAAAATGATATTTCAAAGGAAAAAAAGTCATTTAAAACTACTCGCGGCTATTGCATTGCCGGTCCGACAATACACATAAAAGTTCATTGATAAAAACGGCATGGGAATTCCCCACGGGGAACCCCGAACCAAAATTTAAAAAAAAAATGACGTGGGGGTCCCCCTAAATTCCATACCAGGCCCTTCAGTTCTGGTATGGATATTAAGGGGAACCCCGGCCAAAATAAAAAAAAAATGACGTGGGGGTCCCCCTAAATTCCATACCAGACCCTTATCTGAGCACGCAACCTGGCAGGCCGCAGGAAAAGAGGGGGGATGAGAGAGCACCCCCCCTCCTGAACCGTACCAGGCCACATGCCCTGAACATTGGGAGGGTGCTTTGGGGTAGCCCCCCAAAACACCTTGTCCCCATGTTGATAAGGACAAGGGCCTCATCCCCACAACCCTGGCCGGTGGTTGTGGGGGTCTGCGGGCGGGGGGCTTATCGGAATCTGGAAGCCCCCTTTAACAAGGGGACCCCCAGATCCCGACCCCCCCCTGTGTGAAATGGTAAGGGGGTACAAAAGTACCCCTACCATTTCACTAAAAAACTGTCAAAAATGTTAAAAATGACAAGAGACAGTTTTTGACAATTCCTTTATTTAAATGCTTCTTCTTTCTTCTTTCTTCTATCTTCCTTCATCTTCTTCTTCTGGCTCTTCTGATTCTTCCTCCGGTGTTCTCGTCCAGCATCTCCTTCACGGCGTCTTCATGCTCTGAGGTGAGCATACTAGCCTAAGGGGACCACTGAAGTGCACCGGAGCATGGTTTGCAACACCTAGGATATTTCAGCATGATGATTGATATCACATTTGGACATCACCTGCACGCACTGATTTGGAGTGTTATATAGAACTTTTTTATCTATTACTTTGCAATTATATATTAGGGCACTCATGATGCCTTGTATGAAGCACTAAGCACTTTTTGTATTCATTTATGCACTTTACTGTTTGGATTGATATAATTGATGTTTTTATACCAATCCAACGTTCGCACTTTGCACTTTTATATGTAAGTAATATGTACAGTAATATGCATTTCTAGATTTATACGCACATAATTGAAGTTTATTTGATTTATTATTTGTTTGTTTGGTTCACTCGAGAGCAGCGCATATTTTCCAAATGCAGGATCTTATACCTATTAGTGATGGTGAGAAGGTTGAGAAGGCAGAGATGAAGAGTGTGCTTGGAGAAGTCAGGTAGGACTGGAGTTGAAGCTTGGAGAATTGGTCGTGAATATGATCTGCTTTACGGAACGCCATCAGGAATTGCTCCTTAAGCTAATAGAAATGCACCCAGAGGATGACATCCCTAGGAACTTGGGATAGGAGTTAGCTGGGTCTAGGGAACCCTGTGAATTCGATCAACGGTCAAATCTGTTGACGTAAGAGTAGGTATAATTGCCAGGAAGAGATCTTGCGCAATTGTGGTAGTTGGGATTGCTGGACCATTTCCGGGACCCTCCGAATCTTCAAGTTATTATGATGAGACCTGTCCTCCAATCCACCACTTTACACTTCAGCCATGCAATTTCATCCTCATATGTGCTGAGTGTGCATCGACTAGCGTATTGAAAGATTCTGCATAATCACACAATTTGTCCTCTATATGATTCACCCTATCTCTCAGGACTTGTATGTCAGTTTGCATGCAGTGGAAGTATGATTTCATATAGATTTGGAGAGACTCCCTGAGGGAAGTTAGCATGTTTAAGCACAGTCTCTAAGACTGGGTGGTCTGAGGTGGTGATCACAACAAAGAGGTCTGTGTGTGGTTGTGAGGCCTCTGGTTCAGTAGGCTGTGCTCTCACCTCCATGTTCAGAGATCCTGGGGCATCATCTGAGGAGTCCCTCCAAAGCCTGGAATTCGTTGGACTTCTTGTGGAGGCCCCTGAAGGATGGGAACTAGCTTGTAAACCCATGTGGCTGAGCCCCCTGTGGAGGGCAGGGGCCTGCGCCATGTCTTGAGGAGGCTCCATTCTCCCTCTGAGAGCCGCCGCAGGCACCATTTTGATGAGCACCAGTGGGGAGTTTGCAGAAGAAGCCATATAGCTTGACAGGCCGCTGCACTTCCCTCTTTCTATGGGGTATAGCTGAGGGTTGCCTGAGGTGGAGCGAGCAAAAACCTCTGCTCTGATGTCTGCAGGGGCCCAGGAATCATTGATTGTCTCATCGCTTGAGTGTCAGGCGGCCATTCAGCAGCGCGTTCACTATGCCCCCTGACATTGACTATCACCCTTTACCTTATATAGGTAATGACAGCTCAGGGAGCAGCTATTCGGCTAGTGTTACCATTGGGATCAACTGCATGTGTCAGGTCTTCTGTTTTTTTTTCCAGCAATTAAGCAGGTGTCAGGCATCATGACTGATGATGGATTTACAATGAGGAATATTTTTTGAGGATTTATATTTTTTTTAAATAAAGGATTTGCCAAATATTTGAGTATAGTTATTTATTTTTAAAAAATTTTTTGTGAATGAGTAGGGCTACTCGTGGGAGGCAGGTATCTACAGACCCCCTTATTATAAAAGGGGGCATTCAGATTCTGCTAAGATCCTCATGTGCAAACCACCAGGCAAGATATGTGGGGAAGAGGCCCTTGATCTCATTAACAGGGGGACAGGCTGCTTTACCAGGGGGTCGCCCCCCGGCAAGGTACCCCTCCTGATCAGGGCATGTAGCCTGATATGGTTCAGGAGGGGAGGCACATGCTCAGTCTCCCTTTCCCAATCCAGCCTGGCTGCATGCTTGGATTAACGGTCTTGTATAGATTTTTAGGAGGAACTCACTGTTTTGTTATGTTTTTTACGTGGAGGCCCATTAAAATCTGTGCCAGAATCAAAGGGTCTGGTATGTATTTTCTGAGGGACCTCATGCATTTTTTTTGTGCGAAGTACCTCCTTAAAATCCATACGAGACTTAAAGGGTTTCACTTTAAGCATTTAAAAAAATCACTACTTTGGACAGAATGGTTTCTTAATGTATTTTATTTTTTTGCATTGGTACATGTTCCCTAGGTAAATGCCCACCACCTTTTGACACCCCTTTGCCTATTAGGGCAGAAAATTAGCAGGTTTAATTAAAGTGGTTTTAGTGAAGTTGACCAAATTTCCTGATGAACTGAACCCAAGGCAGTTTGGCTCATCACTACCTGCCAGACCTGTGCAGATTATACCAAAACAGTCCACAAGTAGATCAAAAGGCCACATGACTGGTTTAAACACCTAGTGGTGAGACTTTAATTTACAGACATGCTGTGAAAAACTTAGCAATAACTCAACATGGTTTTTGCTGTTTTATATATTTCCCAGGAAGCATTGCCTAAAAGTCTTTCCCTCTGTATTTAATGTTAACCTGATCACATATATGAATATTTTAAAAATATTTTTACAAATATATAGAAATTAATAACTTACTGTTTTGGAAAAAAAAAACTTTTTGTAGACCTTCTTTCGAGCATCACTTGAACCTCCTAGCTTTCCTTTCCGCAATTGATAATATTAACCAGGATCCAGACATCTTACCCAATATCACTCTCGGCTTCCATCTATATGATTCATGGTTGGAACCCAGGAAGGCTGTACAGAGTGTTCTGCAGATCTTATCTGGACCAAATGGGACAATTCCTAGTTATTCATGTAAAGGACAAGGCAAGCTGGCTGGTGTTATTGGAGATCGCTATTCATCCACTACAATCCCAATTGCCCAAATCCTCAGATTGTACAGATACACACAGGTGAGTGAAAACTACTTGTATATTTGTAATACTGTTCTATGTCAACAGAGACAATAATATACATTTTACAAAAACATGCCAGTCTATGAAAGTTAAAGTGTATGTAAACTCAGTTAAAATTAATGATTACACAGCTGGCACCATCACTAAGGATTTTGCCTTATTTTCCATAATTACAATCCAATCCAATTAAAATCCAATCAATGTGCTGCGCTTCTAAACCAACCTTAAAACATCCTTCTAAACAGATCCTATGTATCACTCTATATATACTGTATAACATCAAGTGCTTATGTAATAAATCCCTGCGTGCAAATAACAAAACAAAAAAAATAAAAATATATAAAAAAATATATATACAATATTGTCAACTTCTTATCTCACATTCAATCACAACAATCCCAATATCATAACTAAATTTTGATTTATCAAGCGAGGTCAGAGTGGTGCACTACAAGCACCCTAAATATGTGAGTAGTGATTTGTTGACATTTTAATAAAGTGTTGGTTTTAAATGATATAAGTACTATGGAAGTATTTTTTCTTGCATACGTAAATCTTATGGTAAGAGACATTACCACAGCCAAAGAGGATTGAAGGTAGACAGAACACCCTTACTCATTAGTCCGCTGGTGACTAAAAGGTGAGCACTGATCAAACTTAATTGTGGGGTCACTAGCATAGAGTTGAGAGCACACCCAGAAGGGGAGCACGAGTGGGGTGTTCCCTAGAAGTTTTTACTCCCTTAATGATCAGTCCATTTTTTGCAATACGGCACTGTGTTATTTTAACTGACAATTGCTTGGTCGTGCGACACTGTACCAAAATAAAATTATCTCCTTTTTTTCCCTCAAACAGAGCTTTCTTTTGCCAGTATTTGATCACCTCTGTGTTTTTTTATTGTTTGCGTTATAAACAAAAAAAGACCAACAATTTTGAAAAAATAACAATATTTTTTATTTTATGCTATAAAACACATCCAATAAAAAAAATTGAAAAAAGCTAATTTCTTCATAAGTTTAGGCCAATATGTATTCTGCTACATATTTTTGGTTATAGCATCTACAAACTAGGGGATATTTTTATGGAATTTTTGTTTAATTATTTTTTTTTACTAGTAATGTCGGCCATCATTAATGGTACTGCAACATTGTGGTGGACAAATCAGACACCTAACTGACTCTTTTTGGGGACAAGTGACATTATTACAGTGATAAGTGCTAAATAATATGCACTGGGAGGGGGCGTGGCTTGCCGGCGGAGTGCATGGAAGCCTGAATTCTCACCTCCGCAAACCTACCCAGCTAAGAGCGACTCCTAGCCTGCAAACCGAGGGCAAAATCATCCTGCATAACTCCCAGAGCCTCCTGCTACCTCCGGGTGCAATGTTGAAGCCTAGGAAGCATCTGAAGGGGCCGCAGAAGCTGACAAACTTCTTCCCTATAACGGACACCACCGAGGGCAAGATGGTGCCGACAGCCTCCTCAAGCACACAGCGCGGCTCCTCTCTCCACACACTGGCTTCACCTTCACACAACAGAAGCACCTCTCCTCCTCTCCAGTGGCGGACTGTGAGTCATCTCCCCCTGCTTCTCCCTCCACAGCTAGTCCAGCTAACTCAAAGCCCCACAGGGATGACACAGACCTTAACCAGCCCAGCAATTCCTCCTTCACCCTGCCAATTACTTATCCCCAGCAACCCTCAACAATAGACGCATTCCCTGCCACAAACCAACCAATCTCTGAGATGACAACGAAGAACATGCTCATCTCACTGAAACACACTCTGTATACAGATCTTTCTGCCTCAGTATCCTCCTTAGCTACTGTAGTACAAGCACAAGACCAGCATTTACTACATGTAGAAACCAAAATGACAGATCTCTACACTGCGCACAATGAGCTGATTGATGTATATACAGAACAGGAGTATGAATTACACTTGATTAAACTTAAACTGGCAGATTTAGCAGACCGTTCCCGTCGGAACAATATAAAATTCCGCAACATACCAGAGTCAATACAGCAATCTGACCTGGTTCAATACCTACAGAAGCTAATGAGGTCCATAGTACCTGACCTGACCGACCGGGATTTGGAAATAGATCGGGCACATAGACTCCCAAAAACACCTCACCTTCCTGAATCAAAACCCAGTGATGTACTCACCCGCATTCACTTTTTCACTGCAAAAGGGAAAGTGATGTATGCTGCAAAGTGCTCACCTGCCCTTCCAGAACCATTTGCCACTATCAAATTGTATGCAGATCTCTCAAAAACAACAATGGATACCCGGCGACAATTGGCCACTATCACAAAATCATTACAGAACCACCAAATCCCCTACAAGTGGGGCTTTCCTGTTAAGTTGCTAATAACCGACCAAAGCAAAACGTATACCATTAGATCACTTGCTGGGGTCCTCAAACTCCTAAGAGACTGGCGTCTCATCACTGAGGAATCCACTCTCCCTGACGACCCTTCAGCTTCACAAATGGACGTGGAATGGTCCCTTCAGGATGCTTTGGGAAACCTGAATGCCCTCCACCCACCATCTTACTATCCAGCTGGGTAGTAGCGGTTCACTCTGCAGAAGCCAAGTTCCATTCTCGCAGACCCGTCTGTGACGGCAACCGCTGAGAATCACTGTTCTCCCCCCAGTTAGCACCAGCAGTAGTTACTGCACATTGAGCTCAATAGATAAAGAGCTCCCATTTTTTTATTCCCTCTATACCCCTGGGCTCACCAGCCCCTCATTGAGACTACCAATACCCTGAATTATATAACTATCTAACCCACCTTGAGACCACAGTTGCAGCCGCTAAGGCTGGAGAACTTTTCTCTAACACTACCCACACAAATCCTAACTATCTCCTAGCACAACAAAGATTCAGAATATTATACAAACCTGAAGCACAACATGCCTATCAAGATCGTCTCTCTAAATGTCAGAGGCTTAAATAGCCCACAGAAAAGAATGACACTGCAAAAAGAAACTACAAAACAGCAAGCTGACATAATCTTTGAACAAGGGATGTACTTTGCTTCAGCAAAAACCCCGACAATCAAAATTAATTTATATAACCAACTTTTTCTTGCCTCAGGCCCAAAAAAGAAAAGCGGTATCCTAATAGCGAATAAAGACAGCCTCCAGTTCAAACTTCACCAAACTTATGAAGACCCCCAAGGTTGGTATCTAAATTTGATTTGTGATATAAGACAGTCCACCTACACTCTGGTCAATCTATATGGGCCAAATACTAAACAACTCAGCTTCCACAGACGCCTGTATAGAAAACTCGAAAACATGCGAAGAGGATGCCTTATCCTAGGGGGTGATTTCAACATAGTTGGGGACCCCTCAATGGACACTTCTACACACAAACAATGGCAGCGAGAGGCACTAAACCCCTTTCTTCGAACAACAAACCTCTTTGATGTATAGAGATGCCAGCATGGGTCCGAAAAAGACTACACATACTTCTCCCCTTCACAGAAGACCTACTCACGCATAGATATGTTAGTGGTTGACAAATGAACTCTACAAAATATCAAGAGCTCTGAGATAGATACCATTTCCTGGTTGGACCACACCCCAATATCTATAACTGTGGACGATCACCAAAGAGGTCCTCCACGAATATGGAGACTCAACCCCACCCTACTAGCGGACAAAGAAATTTGTCAGGAACTCATTCAAGAACATCATGCCTTCTTCGAACTGAACGCTCTCCCCAAAACTAATACCTGTACGCTTTGGTCAACATACAAGGCTTATATGCGTGGAATTATTATTAAGCTAAATAAGAGACTGAAGAACCAGACGAACAGACAAATTGACGAGATCATGCTACAAATTGAAAATTTAGGAAGCAAAACAAAACTCATCCTTTTCACAAACTATCCAGTGAACTTGAGCTGAGACAGACACTCAGGTCATTACACCTGTACAAATATGAAAACAACCTTAAAAACACTAAAGCCAACCATTATGCACTCAGTAACAAATCAGGAGCTCTATTGGCTTGAACAGTCAAAGTGCAACGTTTGAAAACTAAAATCTCCTCTCTCCTCCACCCCACCTCTAGACAACTCCTAACAGACCCGCAAGACATTGCAAATGCATTTAGCAAATATTACTCCTCTTTATATAATTTAAAGAGAACCTATTGATGTACCACCACCTGAATCTGCTATTCAAAATTTTTTAAATTCTACAACCCTACCCACTATCTTAGCCTCCCAACTTGAGTCTCTGTCTCAGCCCTTCGCCATAGAGGAAATAACCGAAGCCATCTAAGAACTACCCCTACATAAGTCCCCTGGAGAAGATGGGTTTTCAAATGAATTTTATAAGCAAAGACATACTAGCACCCCAATTAATGACCCTATTCAACTTTGCTGGTTCGTCTGGGTCCCTATCAATAGACTTGCTATGTTCAACTATTGTAACCATACCAAAACCAGATAAAGATCCTTCCTCAACTGCAAATTATAGGCCAATTTCTCTTTTAAACACTGGCATAAAAATACTAGCCAAGGTCCTTGCCAAAAGATTAATCACATACCTCCCATCTTTAGTGCACCCCTACCAAGTCGGGTTTATCCCCGGCCGCCAGGCACCGGATGCCACGAGAAGGGTAATGAACCTTATACACCATGCAACCCAAACACAAATGCCTTCTCTGATCCTATCTCTGGATGCAGAGAAGGCGTTTGATAGAATACAGTGGGGTTTTCTCAAAGAGGTCCTAGTCAAATTTGGAATCACAGGATGGTTCTAAAATGCAATACTTTCTCTCTACTCTAATCCCTCAGCAAGAGAACTCACAGGAGGAGCCCTATCCACCCCATTCACCATAACGAACAGCACACACCAGGGATGTTCCCTCTCTCCACTTATTTTTGCCCTGTAATGGAACCCCTAGAGACCAAAATCAGAACTGATAAACAAATCTCAGGAATTAAAAGCAATAACACAAACCATAAAATAAGTTTATTCGCAGATGATGTGATACTAATGATTACTAAACCAAAACAGTCCCTCCAGAAAATACAAGAAATTATAATTCAATTTAGCAAGGTCTCCTTTTATAAGCAAAATGTATCAAAATCTGTAATAATGCCCACACAATTAGAATCCCACCTTCGGAAAATAACTCCATTCACTTGGGTAAAATACTCTATTCCCTACCTAGGAATACAAATAGCACCATCTCTAAAACAATTTTTTACACTTAACTACCAGATTTTTCTCCAAAAACTCCTCCTCAATTGTTGCTCTCACTATGCTCAACAGGACTCTCCAAAATAGGTAGGATCACTACCCTTAAGATGATAATACTACCAAAACTCTTGTACCTATTCCGCACACTGATAATACCCTTCCCTCAATCCTTCTTAACCTCCGTCCAAAGGCAAATCTCAAAATGTATATGGGGAGAAAGACCTCCTAGATGTGCCAACTAGATCTTAACCAGACCGTATAAAAAGGGAGGAGTTGGCCTCCCTTACATTAGCAGTTACTACCATGCCTCCATCTTAGACCAAATATACTACTGGGGGCTAGGGATGAGCTTCGAGTTCGAGTCGAACTCATGTTCGACTCAAACATTGGCTGTTCACAAGTTCGCCGAACAGCGAACAATTTGGGGTGTTCGCGGCAAATTCGAATGCCGCGGAACACCCTTTAAAAGTCTATGGGAGAAATCAAAAGTGCTAATTTTAAAGGCTTATATGCAAGTTATTGTCATAAAAAGTGTTTGGGGACCTGGGTCCTGCCCCAGGGGACATGAATCAATACAAAAAAAAGTTTTAAAAATGGCTGTTTTTTCAGGAGCAGTGATTTTAATAATGCTTAAAGTCAAACAATAAAAGTGTAATATCCCTTTAAATTTCGTAGCTGGGGGGTGTCTATAGTATGCCTGTAAAGGGGCGCATGTTTCCTGTGTTTATAACAGTCTGACAGCAAAATTACATTTCGAAGGAAAAAACCCATTTAAAACTACTCGCGGCTATTGCGTTGCCGGTCCGACAATACACATAGAAGTTCATTGATAAAAACGGCATGGGAATTCCCCACGGGGAACCCCGAACCAAAATTTAAAAAAAAAATGACGTGGGGTCCCCCTAAATTCCATACCAGACCCTTCAGGTCTGGTATGGATTTTAAGGGGAACCCCGCGCCAAAAAAAAAAAAAAACGGAGTGGGGTCCCCCAAAAATCCATACCAGACCCTTATCCGAGCACGCAACCTGGCAGGCCGCAGGAAAAGAGGGGGGGACGAGAGTGCGCCCCCCCTCCTGAACTGTACCAGGCCACATGCCCTCAACATTTGGAGGGTGCTTTGGGGTAGCCCCCAAAACACCTTGTCCCCATGTTAATGAGGACAAGGGCCTCATCCCCACAACCCTGGCCAGTGGTTGTGGGGGTCTGCGGGCGGGGGGCTTATCGGAATCTGGAAGCTCCCTTTAACAAGGGGAACCCCAGATCCCGGCCCCCCCCTGTGTGAAATGGTAAGGGGGTACTTACCCCTACCATTTCACTAAAAAACTGTCAAAAATGTTAAAAATGACAAGAGACAGTTTTTGACAATTCCTTTATTTAAATACTTCTTCTTTCTTCTATCTTCCTTCATCTTCTTCTTCTGGTTCTTCTGGCCCTTGTTCTCATCAACATGGGGACAAGGTTTTTTGGGGGACTACCCCAAAGCACCCTCCCAATGTTGAGGGCATGTGGCCTGGTACAGTTCAGAAGGGGGGGCGCTCTCTCGTCCCCCCTCTTTTTCTCTGTCCTGCCATCCTGCCAGGTTGCGTGCTCGGATAAGGGTCTGGTATGGATTTTTTGGGGGACTCCACGCCGTTTTTTTTTTTTTTTTGGGGGCGGGGTTCCCCTCAAAATCCGTACCAGACCTGAAGGGTCTGGTATGGAATTTAGGGGGACCCCCACTTCATTTTTTTTTAAATTTTGGCTGGGGTTCCCCTTAATATCCATACCAGACCTGAAGGGCCTGGTATGGAATTTAGGGGGACCCCCACGTCATTTTTTTTTTAAATTTTGGTTCCGGGTTCCCCTGTGGGGAATTCACATGCTGTTTTTATCAATGAACTTCTATGTGTATTGTCGGACCGGCAATGCAATAGCCGCGAGTAGCTTTAAATGGGTTTTTTCCTTTGAAATGTCATTTTGCTGTCAGACTATTCTGAACATGGGAAACATGCGCCCCTTTACAGGCATACTATAGACACCCCCCAGCTACGAAATTTAAAGGGATACTACACTTTTATTGTTTGACTTTAAGCATTATTAAAATCACTGCTCCTGAAAAAACGTCCGTTTTAAAAACTTTTTTTTGCATTGTCCCCTGGGGCAGGACCCAGGTCCCCAAACACTTTTTATGACAATAACTTGCATATAAGCCTTTAAAATTAGCACTTTTGATTATTCATGTTCGTGTCCCATAGACTTTAACGGTGTTCGTGTGTTCGAACGAACTTTTTTCCTGTTCGCATGTTCTGGTGCGAACCGAACAGGGGGGTGTTCGGCTCATCCCTACTGGTGACTAGGGATGAGCCGAACACCCCCCTGTTCAGTTCACACCAGAACATGCGAACAGGCAAAAAATTATTTCGAACACGTGAACACCGTTAAAGTCTATGGGACTCGAACATGAATAATCAAAAGTGCTAATTTTAAAGGCTTATATGCAAGTTATTGTCATAAAAAGTGTTTGGGGACCTGGGTCCTGCCCCAGGGGACATGGATCAATGAAAAAAAAAGTTTTAAAAATGGCCGTTTTTTCGAGAGCAGTGATTTTAATAATGCTTAAAGTCAAACAACAAAAATGTAATATTACTTTAAATTTCGTACCTGGGGGGTGTCTATAGTATGCCTGTAAAGGGGTGCATGTTTCCTGTGTTTAGAACAGTCTGACAGCAAAATGACATTTCAAAGGTAAAAAAGTCATTTAAAACTACTCACAGCTATTAATGAATTGTCAGTCTGACAATACACATAAAAGTTCATTGATAAAAACGGCATGGGAATTATCCACAGGGAACCCCGAACTAAATTTTTTTTTAAAAATGGAGTGGGGGTCCCCCTAAATTCCATACCAGGCTCTTTAGGTCTGGTATGGATATTAAGGGGAACCCCACCAAATTTTTTTTTAAAATGGCATGGGGTCCCCCCAAAAATCCATACCGGACCCTTATTCGAGCACACAACCTGGCAAGCCACAGGAAAAGAGGGGGGAATGAGAGAGCTCCCCCCCTCCTGAACCGTACCAGGCCACATGCCCTCAACATTGGGATGGTGCTTTGGGGAAGCCCCCCAAAACACCTTGTCCCCATGTTGATGGGGACAAGGGCCTCATCCCCACAACCCTTGCCCGGTGGTTGTGGGGGTCTGCGGGCGGGGGGCTTATCGGAATCTGGAAGCCCCTTTTAACAAGGGGACCCCAAGATCCCGACCCCCCCCTGTGTGAAATGGTAAGGGGGTACAAAAAAACCCTACCATTTCACAAAAAAAGTGTCAAAAATGTTAAAAATGACAAGAGACAGTTTTTGACAATTCCTTTAGTTAAATGCTTCTTCTTTCTATCGTCTTTCTTCTATCTTCTTTCTTCTAACTTCCTTTGGTTTCTTCCTCCATCTTCTTCTTCCTCTGGTTCTTCCTTCGATCCTCTGTGTTCTCGTCCGACATCTTCCTCCGCGGCGTCTTCTTCCCTTCTTCGTTCTTGGGCTGCTCTGAATCCATGATCCCGCTGTGTGACGCTTCTCGTCTTCTGACACGTCTTAAATAACAGAGGGCGGGGCCACCCATTGACCCTGCCCCCCTCTGACGCATGGGGACTTGACGGGGACTTCCCTATGGGTTTCCCCATGACGTCAGAGGGGGGCAGGGTCACCCGGTTACGTAAACCCCAAAGCAACCTCCCAATGTTGAGGGCATGTGGCCTGGTACGGTTCAGGAGGGGGCTGCTCTCTCGTCCCCCTCTTTTCCTGCAGCCTGCCAGGTTGCATGCTCAGATAAGGGTCTGATATGGATTTTTGGGGAGACCCCACACCATTTTTTTTTTAATTTTTGGTGTGGGGTTTCCCTTAAAATCCATGTCAGACCTGAAGGGTCTGGTATGGATTTTGAGGGGGACGCCTATGCCATTTTTTTTTTAATTTTGGTGCAGGGTTCCCCTTAATATCCATACCAGACGTGAAGTGCCTGGTATGGAATTTAGGGGGACCCCACGCCATTTTTAAAAAAAAATTTGGTTTGGGGTTCCCCTGTGGGGAAATCCCATGCTGTTTTTATCAATGAACTTTTATGTGTATTGTCGGACCAACAATTCATTAATAGCCGTGAGTAGGTATAAGCCGAACACCCCCTGGTTCGGTTCACACCAGAACCTGCGAACGGACCGAAAATTCGCATGAACGTTAGAACCCCATTGACGTCTATGGGACTTGAACATTTGAAATCAAAAGTGCTAATTTTAAAAGGCTAATTTGCATGGTATTGTCCTAAAAAGGGTTTGGGGACCTGGGTCCTGCCCCAGGGGACATGTATCAATGCAAAAAAAAGTTTTAAAAACGGCCGTTTTTTCGGGAGCAGTGATTTTAATGATGCTTAAAGTAAAAAAAAAAAAAAGTGAAATATTCCTTTAAATATCGTACCTGGGGGGTGTCTATAGTATGCGGCATGTGTTTCCCGTGCCTAGAACAGTCCCTGCACAAAATTACATTTTTAAAGGAATAAAAGTCATTTAATACTGCTTGCGGCTTTAATGTAATGTCGGGTCCTGGCAATATGGATGAAAATCAGTGAGACAAACGGTATGGGTACCCCCCAGTCCATTACTAGGCCCTTTGGGGCTTGTATGGATAGTAAGGGGAACCCCGCACACGAATTAAAAAAAGGAAAGGTGTCGGGCCACCAGGCCCTATATACTCTGAACAGCAGTATACAGGCGGTGCAAACAAGACAGGGACTGTAGGTTTGTTGTTAAGTAGAATCTATTTGTAATTTTGAACTGGTACATTTTTAACATGTTTAGCTCCAGCCAAAAAATCTATTTTAAGCTTTTTGAAAAACATAGGGAAGGGTTATCACCCCTGTGACATTTGTTCAGGAGATTTCACCTCACTTTCTGTCCCAATGACAAATGTTTTTAGAAAATTTGGGGTTTTTAGTGAAACAAGGATTGGTGATAAAGCATCAGTGGAAAGGAGAAATGTTTTTCCCATATTAACTCTTATGCCCCATACACATGGTCGGACATTGATCGGACATTCCAACAACAAAATCCTAGGATTTTTTCCGACGGATGTTGGCTCAAACTTGTCTTGCATACACACGGTCACACAAAGTTGTCGGAAAATCCGATCATTCTGAGCGCGGTGACGTAAAAAACGTACGTCGGAATTATAAATGGGGCAGTAGCCAATAGCTTTCATCTCTTTATTTATTCTGAGCATGCGTGGCACTTTGTGCGTCAGATTTGTGTACACACGATCGGAATTTCCGACAACGGATTTTGTTGTCGGAAAATTTTATAGCCTGCTCTCAAACTTTGTGTGTCAGAAAATCCGATGGAAAATGTGTGATGGAGCCCACACACGGTCGGAATTTCCGACAACAAGGTCCTATCACGCATTTTCCATCGAAAAATCCGACCGTGTGTACAGGGCATTACAGGAGAGAATTTCCCTTCCTAGGGGTAGATTTCATCTCACTTCCTGTTGTCTCCTTCCGCTTGCAAGTAGGTGTCGTTTGTAAGTTGGATATTTTTAATTAGGGGCCTGCCCTATATACTCTGCAGAAATTGTGGCCTTAGGTGTTGGTGTAGCCATAACACTGTAAGCCCTCACAGGGCCCTGCTATGAAATATTAGATCAAGAATTGTAATTACATGCCCCTGTTGAACAGGGGCAGAAAAATTGGGCCTTTGGTGGTGGTGCTGGTGCCACAACACTGTAAGTCCCTACAGTTACTCTTGGTGGGCGCAGAAACGGGCGCTGCTGTGAAATATTAGATCAAGAATTGTAATTACATGTCCCTGTTAAACAACGGCTGAAAAATTGGGCTTTAGGCACTTGTGCTGGTGCCACAACACTGCAACCCCTCACAGATACTCAAGTTGGAGCGCAGGAACGAGCCCTGCTGCAAAGTATTGCATCAAAAATTGTAATTACACGCCCCTGTTAAACAGGGGCTGAAAAATTGGGCCTTAGGCACTGGTACCGGTGCCACAACACTGCAACCCCTCACAGATACTCTAGTTGGAGTTCAGGAACGAGCCCTGCTGCAAAGTATAGCATCGAAAATTGTAATGACACGCCCCTGTTAAACAGGGGCTGAAAAATTGGGCCCTAGCCACTGGTGGCGGTGCCCAGAACCAAAAATTTTCTTACAAGCTATTAGCATGATCATTGAGGAGGAAGAGGATAATCTTTCAGCATAACAGGATAGTCACTCAGCATCAGCATAGGCAGTCTTGAAGGGATCTGACATTTCAAAAAAAATTATTCGGTTACATCAGCATCAGGTGCTTGGTAGCTGGTAGTGATCCAAGACTGATTCATTTTTATGAAGGTCAGTCAAGTGACCGAGTCGGTGGACAGATGCACCCTGTGATCGGTTACAAAGCCTCCAGCTGCACTGAATGTGCGTTCCAAAGGAACGCTGGATGCAGTCCAGGCCAGTAGCTCAATTGCATACTGTGCAAGCTCTGGCCAGTATTCCATCCTCAAGACCCAGTAACCCAGAGGATTTTCGGTGGGAAAGGTGTCCAAGTCAGATCTTGCCCTAGGTATTCCTGCACCATGTAAAACAGACGCTGGCGATGGTTGCTGGAACCGATCATACCTTGGGGCTGCGGACTAAAAATTGTCTGAACGCATCGGTCAGACGGCCACCTTCTCCACCGCTCCTTCTTTGACTGACCGAAGCCTCAACAACACGTTGTCCAGGAACAGGAGTTTGTAACCTCCCAGTCTCTGGGAACGCGTTGCACAGACCTTTCTGCAAGGCCTCCCGAAGATGTTTCATCCTCTGCTACCTCTGCGACGGCAAGATAAGGTCTGCAACCTTACCCTTGTAATGTGGATCAAGGAGGGTTGCCAGCCAGTATTGATCCCTCTCCTTGATACCACGAATACGAGGATCCTTCCGCAGGTTTTGCAGGATCAGGGAGGCCATGCAGCATAGGTTTGCTGAAGCATTGGGTCCGGAGTCCTCTGGGTCACTAAGGACGACATGATCCACAACCACCTCCTCCAAACCACATACAAGTCCATGGGTTTCTTGGGACTATAAATGATCCCTTAGAGACTGCTGCTGATGCTGAGTGCCAGGCTCCACCTTCATGATGACACAATCCTCCTCCTCCTCCTCTTCCTGTGTGATCGGCGGGCATGCAGGAACACTGTCTGGATAAAGGGGGCCTTGAGAGCTAAGGAAGTCCTCCTCTTCCTTCCTCTGTTCTGCCTCAAGTGCCCTGTCCATTATTCCACGCAGCGTGTGCTCCAACAGGTGGACAAGGGGGACAGTGTCACTGATGCATGCACTGTCACTGCTCACCATCCCCGTGGCCTCCTCAAATGGTGACAGGACAGTGCATGCATCCCTGATCATGGCCCACTGGCGTGATGAAAGAAAAAACAAGCTCCCCTGACCCTGTCCTGGTGCCATAGTCGCACAGGTACTCATTAATGGTCCTCTGCTGCGTGTGCCAACGTTGAGTTCCACCTGGTGGGCATGTCACAGATTAGGCGGTTCTTGGGCAGGTTAAATTCATTTTGGAGGTCTGCCAGCCGAGCACTGGCATTATATGACCGGCGTAAATGCACACAGACTTTCCTGGCCTGCCTCAGGACATCCTGTAAGCCCAGGTACCTGCCCAAGAACTGCTGCACCACCAAGTTAAGGACGTGAGCCAAACAGGGCACATGGGTCAGTTGTCCCTGTTGGAGGGCGGAGAGGAGGTTGGTGCCATTGTCGCAAACCACCATGAATGCCTTAGGTTGGCATGGTGTCAACCACCTCTGAACCTGCCCCTGCAGAGCTGACGGAATCTCTGCCCCAGTGTGGCTCCTGTCCCCCAAGCACACCAGCTCAAGCACCACATGGCATCTTTTTTGGAAGAGGCCATGGAGGAAGAAGAAGAGGAGGGGGTAGAGGAGAGAGGTGTGTCAGAATCACCAGTAGTGGCTTTTGGAGGCGTGGTGGTGGAACAACCTCCAACACTACTGCACCTTGTCCTGCATCCTTCCCAGATGCCAGCAGAGTCACCCAATGCACTCTGAAACTTAGGTAACGTCCCTGTCCATGCCTGCTGGACCATGAGTCAGCGGTAATATGCACCTTACCGCTGACTGCCCTGTCCAGCGAGGCCAAGACATTGCCTTCCACATGCCGGTAGAGAGCCGGAATCACCAGTCATCAGTGACCTCATCATCCCCTCCCTCCTCATCATATATATATACCGATTATATTGCAGCTAGCAGAATCAACTGCCTGCCTGTAGCATTATTAGTATGATAACACCTGCACTTGTTTTCAGGTAGCTATACTGTAGGTGCAACTGTGCAGGGTACACAGTACAGTAACTGGAAATACGTCAAGAGCCTACACAAGCACCTGGCTGCAGGTAGCTATACTGTAGGTGAGACTGTGCGGGGTACACAGTACAGTAACTGGAAATAATTCAAAGAGCCTACACAAGCACATGGCTGCAGGTAGCTATACTGTAGGTGAGACTGTACAGGGTACACAGCACAGTAACTGGAAATACTTCAAAGAGCCTACACAAGCACCTGGCTGCAGGTAGTTATACTGTAGGTGAGACTGTGCAGGGTACACAGTACAGTAACTGGAAATACTGTAAAAAACACCTGCCTGCATGTTAGTATATTAGGAAGAGAAGAACAGGATCTAGCTAAACTGAATACAGTGTATATTTATATATATATATATATATATATATATATATATATATATATATATATATATATATATACACAACACCTGGGATGCATATATATATATATATGCAATACACTGTAACTGCAGCTAACTGACTCGACCTGCCTACTCTATGTTACTTAAATAAAATGACACTGTCTCTCTCTCTCTCTCTCTCTCTATCTCTGTTAAAATGCCGGAACACACTACACAGGGCCGACGTGCAGGCGGCCTTATATAGTGTGGGGCATGTACTAAAACCCCTGAGCCATAATTGGCCAATTATGGCTCTCTGTACACACAGCGCTGTAATTGGCCAAGCATGCGGTCACAGTGCATGCTTGGCCAATCATCAGCCAACAATGCACTGCAATGCCGCAGTGAATTATGGGCCGTGACGCACCACTCGAATTTGTTGCAAACTGACCATATCGTTCGTAATTCAGTGAATGACCGAACACACGATGTTCAAGTCAAACATGGGATCGACTCAAACATGAAGCTTATTCCTAGCCGCGAGTAGTTTTAAATGACTTTTTTCCTTTGAAATGTCATTTTGCTGTCAGACTGTTCTAAACATGGGAAGCATGCGCCCCTTTACAGGCATACTATAGACACTCACCAGGTACAAAATTGAAAGGAATATTACACTTTTATTGTTTCACTGTAAGCATTATTAAAATCACTGCTCACGAAAAACGTCCGTTTTTAAAACATTTCTTGCATTGATACATGTCCCCTGGGGCAGGACCCAGGTCCCCAAACACTGTTTATGACAATACCATGCATATAAGCCTTTAAAATTAGCACTTTTGATTTCTCCCATAGACTTTTAAAGGGTGTTCCGCGTCATTCGAATTTGCCACGAACACCCCAAATTGTTCGCTGTTCGGCGAACTTGTGAACAGCCAATGTTCGAGTCGAACATGAGTTCGACTCAAACTCGAAGCTCATCCCTAGCCCCTACTCACAAATTCCCACCTTAACCAAATGGGCCAAGGAACTGAGGGTCCATATTACCCCTGATAGGTGGCAACGAGCCTTTAGGTCCACCTCCACTCCCGTGACGTCAGAGGGGGGCAGGGTCACCCGTTATGTAACGGGTGACCCCCTCTGACGTCACAGGGAATGCCACAGGGAAGTCCCCGTCAAGTCCCCGTGAATCAGAGGGGGGCGGGGTCACCGGGTGGGCCTTCCCCTCTGTTATTTAAGAAGTGTCAGAAGACAAGAAGTGTCACACAGCGGGAGCCTCCCATCATGGAATGCGGAGTGGCCTGAGAACGAAGAAGTGGAGAAGACGCTGTGCAGGAAGATGCCAGACGAGAACACCGGAGCAAGAAGCAGAGGATCCAAGGAAGAACCAGAGGAAGAAGAAGATGGAGGAAGAAACCGAAGGAAGATAGAAGAAAGATGATAGAAGAAAGAAGATGGAAAGAAGAAGCATTTAAATAAAGGAATTGTCAAAAACTGTCTCTTGTCATTTTTACATTTTTGACAGTTTTTTTGTGAAATGGTAGGGGTACTTTTGTACCCCCTTACCATTTCACACAGGGGGGTGGGATCTGGGGGTCCCCTTGTTAAAGGGGGCTTCCAGATTCCGATAAGCCCCCCTCCTGCAGACCCCCCACAACCACCGGCCAAGGGTTGTGGGGATGAGGCCCTTGTCCTCATCAACATGGGGACAAGGTGCTTTGGGGGGCTACCCCAAAGCACCCTCCCAATGTTGAGGGCATGTGGCCTGGTACGGTTCAGGAGGGGGGTGCTCTCTCATCCCCCCTCTTTTCCTGTGGCCTGCCAGGTTGCATGCTCGGATAAGGGTCTGGTATGGATTTTTGGGGGGACCCCACGCCATTTTTTAAAAACATTTTGGTGTGGGGTTCCCCTTAAAATCCATACCAGACCTGGAGGGTCTGGTATGAATTATGAGGGGGACCCCTACGTAATTTTTTTTACATTTTGGCGTGGGGTTCCCCTTAATATCCATACCAGACCTGAAGGGCCTGGTATCGAATTTAGGGGGACCCCCACGCCAGTTTTTTTTTAATTTTGGTTCGGAGTTCCCCTGTGAGGAAATCCCATGCAGTTTTTATCAATGAACTTTTATGTGTATTGTCGGACCGGCAATTCATTAATAGCCGCGAGTAATTTTAAAAGACTTTTTTCCTTTGAAATGTCATTTTGCTGTCAGACTGTTCTAAACACGGGAAGCATGCGCCCCTTTACATGCATACTATAGACACTCCCCAGGTACAAAATTGAAAGGAATATTACACTTTTATTGTTTCACTTTAAGCATTATTAAAATCACTGCTCCCGAAAAAACGTCTGTTTTTAAAACATTTCTTGCATTGATAGATGTCCCCTGGGGCAGGACCCAGGTCCCCAAACACTGTTTATGACAATACCATGCATATAAGCCTTTAAAATTGGCACTTTTGATTTCTCCCATACACTTTTAAAGGGTGTTCCACGGCTTTTGAATTTGCCGCGAATACCCCAAATTGTTCGCCGTTTGGCGAACTGGCGAACAGCCGATGTTCGAGTCGAACATGAGTTCGACTCAAACTCGAAGCTCATCCCTAGCCCCTACTCACAAATTCCCACCTTAACCAAATGGGCCAAGGAACTGAGGGTCCATATTACCCCTGATAGGTGGCAACGAGCCTTTAGGTCCACCTCCACTCCCGTGACGTCAGAGGGGGGCGGGGTCACCCGTTACGTAATGGGTGACCCCCTCTGACGTCACGGGGAATGCCACAGGGAAGTCCCAGTCAAGTCCCCGTGCATCAGAGGGGGGCGGGGTCACCGGGTGGGCCTTCCCCTCTGTTATTTAAGAAGTGTCAGAAGACGAGAAGTGTCACACAGCGGGAGCCTCCCATCACGGAATGCGGAGTGGCCTGAGAACGAAGAAGGGGAGAAGACGCCGTGCAGGAAGATGCCGGACGAGAACACCGGAGCAAGAAGCAGAGGATCCAAGGAAGAACCAGAGGAAGAAGAAGATGGAGGAAGAAACCGAAGGAAGATAGAAGAAAGATGATAGAAGAAAGAAGATGGAAAGAAGAAGCATTTAAATAGAGGAATTGTCAAAACTGTCTCTTGTCATTTTTAACATTTTTGACAGTTTTTTGTGAAATGGTAGGAGTACTTTTGTACCCCCTTACCATTTCACACAGGGGGGGCGGGATCTGGGGGTCCCCTTGTTAAAGGGGGCTTCCAGATTCAGATAAGCCCCCCTCCTGCAGACCCCCCACAACCACCGGCCAAGGGTTGTGGGGATGAGGCCCTTGTCCTCATCAACATGGGGACAAGGTGCTTTGGGGGGCTACCCCAAAGCACCCTCCCAATGTTGAGGGCATGTGGCCTGGTACGGTTCAGGAAGGGGGCGCTCTCTCGTCCCCCCTCTTTTCCTGTGGCCTGCCAGGTTGCGTGCTCGGATAAGGGTCTGGTATGGATTTTTGGGGGTACCCCACGCCATTTTTTTTTTTAATTTTGGCGTGGGGTTCCCCTTAAAATCCATACCAGACCTGAAGGGTCTGGTTTGAATTATGAGGGGGACCCCTACGTCATTTTTTTTTACATTTTGGCGCAGGGTTCCCCTTAATATCCATACCAGACCTGAAGGGCCTGGTATCGAATTTAGGGGGACCCCCATGCCAGTTTTTTTTTAAATTTTGGTTCGGGGTTCCCCTGTGGGGAAATCCCATGCCATTTTTATCAATGAACTTTTATGTGTATTATTGGACCGACAATTCATTAATAGCCACGAGCAGTTTTAAATGACTTTTTTCCTTTGAAATGTCATTTTGCTGTCAGACTGTTCTAATCACGGGAAGCATGCACCCCTTTACAGGCATGCTATAGACACCCCCCAGGTACAAAATTTAAAGGAATATTATACTTTTATTGTTTCACTTTAAGCATTATTAAAATCACTGCTCCCAAAAAAACGGCCATTTTTAAAAAAAATTTTGCATTGATACATGTCCCCAGGGGCAGGACCCAGGTCCCCAAACACTTTTTATGACAATACCATGCATATAAGCCTTTAAAATTAGCACTTTTGATTTCTCCCATAGACTTTGAAAGGGTGTTCCGCGGCTATCGAATTTGCTGCGAACACCCCAAATTGTTCGCCGTTCGGCGAACTGGCGAACAGCCGATGTTCGAGTCGAACATGAGTTCGACTCAAACTCGAAGTTCATCCCTAGCCCCTACTCACAAATTCCCACCTTAACCAAATGGGCCAAGGAACTGAGGGTCCATATTACCCCTTGTATGTGGCAACGAGCCTTTAGGTCCACCTCCACTGCATCTCACTGTTCCAACCACTGGGAGACATACCAAAAAACCCTACAAAGGTGGTATCTAACACCCTACCAGCTATCGAAAATATACTCAGGAAGCCCACCATGTTGTTGGAGGTATTGAGGCAGCATAGGTTCCATAGCCCACATACTATGGTACTGTAAATCCCTTACTTCACTCTGGAGGCAAGTATTCACAATAATCTCTGCTATCTCCAGTCTGCCTTCTACTCCTACCCCTGCATTAGCGCTGCTCCATGTAGGACTAGAAAATACCCCTCAAACACTAGAACTGTCATAACACATCTCCTGCTAGCAGCTAAGCTAAATAACATTAGGCTATGGAAAACCACAGAGACACCATCCATAGCTAATACAATCGCAGATCTCAATCAACAATGTGAATTGGAAAAGATAATAGCTAGGAAAAATATGCAAATAAATACATTTTCTGTACAATGGTCCCAATGGCTGACACATCCAAAATGTAAAGTACACACGTGAAATGCTATGTAATAGACTGTTCAATAGCTCATGTTCTATGCTGATCTGAAAATTCCCCACTTGATGTGCTGGTGACCCTCCCCCCCACTTTGTATCCTCACTTTCCCTACTCCACAGTCCCCCCCCCTCATTTCGCGCAGGAGGGCCGCCCTGCCACAGTATATCTGTGTGGGGTGTTCCTTAAGTAGTTAATATAATTTTTCTTTTGAGGATATACCATGTAACAAGGACTGTACTCACGTGTCACTTTATTTATGAACACTGATATTGTAGCAAAGCAACATGGAGAAAAGGTGCTTTTGGGTGGGAGGGCATGTTGAAGCCATGTGGCCCTCGGGGGGGGCAAGCTCTGGGGCCCATACCAGACCCGCAGGACCTGGTATGGGCTGGGGGGAAACAGACCGCACACTGTTTTTTTTCTTTATTTTTTAGCCGACACTTTTTTTTAATTATTATACAGCTGTTAGCGGTGAAACCCATTGACAGCTGATGATTGATTGGTTTTTACGGATGCCATGGCCTGCTTCCCATCCCCGCTCCTTAACAACCAGCTTACACTGTGCCCTGATTGGACAAAGCTTTGCCCAATCAGGGAGCGGAATGCACTGTGCATTGCAGAGTGTTCATAGGGACAAACACCGGGCGAACACCCTGCAAATCCGGGTGTTCAGGAAATGGACAAACAGGCAAATGTTCGGCCTGAACTCATGCTCGGGCCAAACAATTCACCCATCCCTATTTTATTCTATAGGTACAAAAAATACCTGTTGATCCTGTGTGGGGACAAATCTAGTCATTACCTGTGCACTGGATCTCTCCCTCTTTTTGTTTCCAGGCTCTTGACTGGTGTATGCTGATATATGGTTTTCCAACCTATAAACCACCCCACTCTCGTATTACTTACTTTTACCTTCCCAATAAAACACACCACACCTTCTGGATTAAATGGCCATCTGGCCCCTTTATTAACAACCATAACAAAATTCCATAAATCAACTTCCATTTAAATATATATATATATAAAACAACTTTTAACATATATATATACTGACTGTTATGTCTGAGGTTCATGAAGGAAGGTATTCTATCGCATCGGCAGTATCACCACCACTTCCACATTTAGGCCCCTAGCCGTGATCCCACCAGCTCAGGGACGACTATGGCCACCTTCTTGCCCAACACAGCCCGATGAACGATAGCCCATGATTACCATAAAGGGAAGGTACCCATACCGAGATAGGCCCAACCCATTCCACACCATATACTGTATACCTTCCACCATTCCGACCTTCACGAACCAGAGACTAGGGATGAGCTTCGAGTTCGAGCCGAACCCATGTTCGCCTCGAACATCGCATGTTCGACAATTCGTCGAATTTTGAAAGTTATGGGCCGTTTACACCAAATTCGATTGGCGCGTCATGGCACATAATTCACTGCGGCATCGCAGTGCATTGCTGGCAGATGATTGGCCAAGCATGCACTATGACCCACATGCTTGGCCAATCACAGTGCCATCTGTACAGAGAGCCGTAATTGGCCAAAGCCAGGGTGGCGTTGGCCAGTTATGGCTCAGAGGGTTTAGTACACGCCCCACACTATATAAGGCTGCCTGCGTGGCTACCTGAGGACAATTGCTGTTGTTCTGATCCTATTAATACCACAGGCAGGCAGCTACAGTATTTACAGTTAGTGTACTGTGTCCTCTGCACAGTGTGCACCTAAAGCTACCTGAAGAAAATTGGTGGTGTTCATCTGATCCTATTAGTACCACAGGCAGGCAGCTGCAATATTTACAGTTAGTGCACTGCATCCTCTGCACAGTGTGCACCTAAAGCTACCTGAAGACAATTGCTCTTGTTCTGATCCTATTATTACCACAGACAGGCAGCTACAGTATTTACAGTTAGTGTATTGTGTCCTCTGCACAGTGTGCACCTAAAGCTACCTGAAGAAAATTGCTGTTGTTCTGATCCTATTAATACCACAGGCAGGCAGCTGCAGTATTTACAGTTAGTGTACTGTGTCCTCTGCACAGTGTGCACATAACGCTACCTGAAGACAATTGCTGTTGTTCTGATCCTATTAATACCACAGGCAGACAGCTGCAGTATTTATAGTTAGTGTACTGTGCCCTCTGCACAGTGTGCACCTAAAGCTACCTGAAGAAAATTGGTGGTGTTCTTCTGATCCTATTAGTACCACAGGCAGGCAGCTACAGTATTTACAGTTAGTGTACTGTGTCCTCTGCACAGTGTGCACCTAAAGCTACCTGAAGAAATTTGGTGGTGTTCTTCTGATCCTATTAGTACCACAGGCAGGCAGCTGCAGTATTTACAGTTAGTGTACTGCGTCCTCTGCACAGTGTGCACCTAAAGCTCCTGAAGACAATTGCTCTTGTTCTGATCCTAATATTACCACAGGCAGGCAGCTACAGTATTTACAGTTAGTGTATTGTGTCCTCTGCACAGTGTGCACCTAAAGCTACCTGAAGAAAATTGCTGTTGTTCTGATCCTATTAATACCACAGGCAGGCAGCTGCAGTATTTACAGTTAGTGTACTGTGTCCTCTGCACAGTGTGCACATAACACTACCTGAAGACAATTGCTGTTATTCTGATCCTATTAATACCACAGGCAGCAAACTGCAGTATTTACAGTTAGTGTACTGAGCCCTCTGCACAGTGTGCACCTAAAGCTACCTGAAGAAAATTGGTGGTGTTCTTCTGATCCTATTAGTACCACAGGCAGGCAGCTACAGTATTTACAGTTAGTGTACTGTGTCCTTTGAAACGTGGGCACCTAAAGCTACCTGAAGACAATTGCTGTTCTTCTTAACCTATTAGTACCACAGGCAGGCAGCTACAGTATTTACAGTTAGTGTACTGTGTCTTCTGCACAGTGTGCACCTAAAGCTACCTGAAGAAAATTGGTGGTGTTCTGATCCTATTAAAAAAAAAGGCAGGCAGCTGCAGTATTCACAGTTAGTGTACTGTGTCCTCTGCACAGTGTGCACCTAAAGTTAAATGAAGAAAATTGTTGGTGTTCTTCTGATCCTATTAGTACTGCAGGCACCTGCAGTATTTGCAGTTAATGTAGTGAGTCCTCTGCACAGTGTGCACCTAAAGCTACCTGAAGAAAATTGGTAATGTTCCTCTGATCCTATTAGTACCACAGGCAGGCAGCTACAGTATTTACAGTTAGTGTACTGTGTCCTCTGCACAGTGTGCACCTAAAGCTACCTGAAGAAAATTGGTGGTGTTCTTCTGATCCTATTAGTACCGCAGGCAGAAGCAGTATTTACAGTTAGTGTAGTGCGTCCTCTGCACAGTGTGCACCTAAAGCTACCTGAAGACAATTGCTGTTGTTCTGATCCTATTAGTACCACAGGCAAGCAGCTGCAGTATTTACAGTTAGTGTAATGCGTCCTCTGCACAGTGTGCACCTAAAGCTACCTGAAGAGATTTGCTGTTGTTCTGATCCTATTAGTACCATAGGCAGGCAGCTACAGTATTTACAGTTAGTGTACTGTGTCTTCTGCACAGTGTGCACCTAAAGCTACCTGAAGAAATTTGGTGGTGTTCTTCTGAACCTATTAGTACCACAGGCAGGCAGCTGCAATATTTACAGTTAGTGTACTGCATCTTCTGCATAGTGTGCACCTAAAGCTACCTGAAGACAATTGCTGTTGTTCTGATCCTATTAAAAAAAACAGACAGCCAGCTGCAGTATTCACAGTTAGTGTACTGTGTCCTCTGCACAGTGTGCACCTAAAGTTAAATAAAAAAAATTGTTGGTGTTCTTCTGATCCTATTAGTACTGCAGGCAGCTGCAGTATTTGCATTTAATGTAGTGAGTCCTCTGCACAGTGTGCACCTAAAGCTACCTGAAGAAAATTGGTAATGTTCTTCTGATCCTATTAGTACCGCAGGCAGCTGCAGTATTTACAGTTAGTGTAGTGCATCCTCTGCACAGTGTGCACCTAAAGCTCCTGAAGACAATTGCTGTTGTTCTGATCCTATTAAAAAAACAGGCAGACAGCTGTAGTATTCACAGTTAGTGTACTGTGTCCTCTGCACAGTGTGCACCTAAAGTTAAATGAAGAAAATTGTTGGTGTTCTTCTGATCCTATTAGTACTGCAGGCAGCTGCAGTATTTGCAGTTAATGTAGTGAGTCCTCTGCACAGTGTGCACCTAAAGCTACCTGAAGAAAATTGGTGGTGTTCTTCTGATCCTATTAGTACCGCAGGCAGCTGCAGTATTTACAGTTAGTGTACTGCGTCCTCTGCACAGTGTGCACCTAAAGCTCCTGAAGACAATTGCTCTTGTTCTGATCCTAATATTACCACATGTAGGCAGCTACAGTATTTACAGTTAGTGTATTGTGTCCTCTGCACAGTGTGCACCTAAATCTACCTGAAGAAAATTGCTGTTGTTCTGATCCTATTAATACCACAGGCAGGCAGCTGCAGTATTTACAGTTAGTGTACTGTGTCCTCTGCACAGTGTGCACATAACGCTACCTGAAGACAATTGCTGTTGTTCTGATCCTATTAATACCACAGGCAGCAAACTGCAGTATTTACAGTTAGTGTACTGAGCCCTCTGCACAGTGTGCACCTAAAGCTACCTGAAGAAAATTGGTGGTGTTCTTCTGATCCTATTAGTACCACAGGCAGGCAGCTACAGTATTTACAGTTAGTGTACTGTGTCCTTTGAAACATGTGCACCTAAAGCTACCTGAAGACAATTGCTGTTCTTCTTAACCTATTAGTACCACAGGCAGGCAGCTACAGTATTTACAGTTAGTGTACTGTGTCTTCTGCACAGTGTGCACCTAAAGCTACCTGAAGAAAATTGGTGGTGTTCTTCTGAACCTATTAGTACCACAGGCAGGCAGCTGCAATATTTAAAGTTAGTGTACTGCGTCCTCTGCATAGTGTGCACCTAAAGCTACCTGAAGACAATTGCTGTTGTTCTGATCCTATTAAAAAAACAGGCAGGGAGCTGCAGTATTCACAGTTAGTGTACTGTGTCCTCTGCACAGTGTGCACCTAAAGTTAAATGAAGAAAAATGTTGGTGTTCTTCTGATCCTATTAGTACTGCAGGCAGCTGCAGTATTTGCAGTTAATGTAGTGTGTCCTCTGCACAATGTGAACCTAAAGCTACCTGAAGAAAATTGGTGGTGTTCTTCTGATCCTATTAGTACCGCAGGCAGCTGCTGTATTTACAGTTAGTGTAGTGTGTCCTCTGCACAGTGTGCACCTAAAACTACCTGAAGACAATTGCTGTTGTTCTGATCCTATTATTACCACAGGCAAGCAGCTGCAGTATTTACAGTTAGTGTAGAGCGTACTCTGCACAGTGTGCACCTAAAGCTACATGAAGACAAATGCTGTTGTTCTGATCCTATTAATACCACAGGCAGGCAGCTGCAGTATTTACAGTTAGTTTACTGTGTCCTCTGCACAGTGTGCACCTACAGCTACCTGAAGAAAATTGGTGGTGTTCTACTGATCCTATTAGTTCCGCAGGCAGAAGCAGTATTTACAGTTAGTGTAGTGTGTCCTCTGCACAGTGTGCAGCTAAATCTACCTGAAGACAATTGCTGTTGTTCTGATCCTATTAGTATCACAGGCAAGCAGCTGCAGTATTTACAGTTAGTGTAATGCGTCCTCTGCACAGTGTGCACCTAAAGCTACCTGAAGACAATTGCTGTTGTTCTGATCCTATTAGTACCACAGGCATGCAGCTGCAGTATTTACAGTTAGTGTACTGTGTCCTCTGCACAGTATGCATCTAAAGCTACCTGAAGAAATTTGGTGGTGTTCTTCTGATCCTATTAGTACCACAGGCAGGCATCTGAAGTATTTACAGTTAGTGTACTGCGTTCTCTGCACAGTGTGCACCTAAAGCTACCTGAAGACAATTGGTCTTGTTCTGATCCTATTATTACCATAGGCAGGCAGCTACAGTATTTACAGTTAGTGTATTGTGTACTCTGCACAGTGTGCACCTAAATCTACCTGAAGAAAATTGCTGTTGTTCTGATCCTATTAATACCACAGGCAGGCAGCTGCAGTATTTACAGTTAGTGTACTGTGTCCTCTGCACAGTGTGCACATAACGCTACCTGAAGACAATTGCTGTTGTTCTGATCCTATTAATACCACAGGCAGACAGCTGCAGTATTTACAGTTAGTGTACTGTGCCCTCTGCACAGTGTGCACCTAAACTACCTGAAGAAAATTGGTGGTGTTCTTCTGATCCTATAAGTACCACAGGCAGGCAGCTACAGTATTTACAGTTAGTGTACTGTGCCCTCTGCACAGTGTGCACCTAAAGCTACCTGAAGAAATTTGGTGGTGTTCCTCTGATCCTATTAGAACCACAGGCAAGCAGCTGCAGTATTTACAGTTAGTGTACTGCGTCCTCTGCACAGTGTGCACATAACGCTACCTGAAGAAAATTTATGTTGTTCTTATCCTATTAATAACACAGGCAGAAAGCTGCAGTATTTACAGTTAGTGTACTGCGCCCTCTGCACAGTGTGAACCTAAACCTACCTGAAGAAAATTGGTGGTGTTCTTCTGATCCTATTAGTACCACAGGCAGGCAGCTGCAGTATTTACATTTAGTGTATTGTGTCCTCTGCACAGTGTGCACATAAAGCTACCTGAAGAAAATTTATGTTGTTCTTATCCTATTAATAACACAGGCAGAAAGCTACAGTATTTACAGTTAGTAAACTGTGTCCTCAGCACAGTGTGCACCTAAAGCTACCTGAAGAAAATTGGTGGTGTTCTTCTGATCCTATTAGTACCACAGGCAGGCAGCTGCAGTATTAACAGTTAGTGAACTGTGTCCTCTGCACAGTGTGCATCTAAAGCTACCTGAAAAAATTTGGTGGTGTTCTTCTGATCCTATTAGTACCACAGGCAGGCAGCTGCAGTATTTACAGTTAGTGTACTGCGTCCTCTGCACAGTGTGCACCTAAAGCTCCTGAAGACAATTGCTCTTGTTCTGATCCTAATATTACCACAGGCAGGCAGCTACAGTATTTACAGTTAGTGTATTGTGTCCTCTGCACAGTGTGCATTTAAAGCTACCTGAAGAAAATTGCTGTTGTTCTGATCCTATTAATACCACAGGCAGGCAGCTGCAGTATTTGCAGTTAATGTAGTGAGTCCTCTGCACAGTGTGCACCTAAAGCTACCTGAAGAAAATTGGTAATGTTCTTCTGATCCTATTAGTACCGCAGGCAGCTGCAGTATTTACAGTTAGTGTACTGTGTCCTCTGCACAGTGTGCACCTAAAGCTACCTGAAGAAAATTGGTGGTGTTCTTCTGATCCTATTAGTACCGCAGGCAGAAGCAATATTTACAGTTAGTGTAGTGCGTCCTCTGCACAGTGTGCACCTAAAGCTACCTGAAGACAATTGCTGTTGTTCTGATCCTATTAGTACCACAGGCAAGCAGCTGCAGTATTTACAGTTAGTGTAATGCGTCCTCTGCACAGTGTGCACCTAAAGCTACCTGAAGAGATTTGCTGTTGTTCTGATCCTATTAGTACCATAGGCAGGCAGCTACAGTATTTACAGTTAGTGTACTGTGTCTTCTGCACAGTGTGCACCTAAAGCTACCTGAAGAAATTTGGTGGTGTTCTTCTGAACCTATTAGTACCACAGGCAGGCAGCTGCAATATTTACAGTTAGTGTACTGCATCTTCTGCATAGTGTGCACCTAAAGCTACCTGAAGACAATTGCTGTTGTTCTGATCCTATTAAAAAAACAGACAGCCAGCTGCAGTATTCACAGTTAGTGTACTGTGTCCTCTGCACAGTGTGCACCTAAAGTTAAATAAAGAAAATTGTTGGTGTTCTTCTGATCCTATTAGTACTGCAGGCAGCTGCAGTATTTGCATTTAATGTAGTGAGTCCTCTGCACAGTGTGCACCTAAAGCTACCTGAAGAAAATTGGTAATGTTCTTCTGATCCTATTAGTACCGCAGGCAGCTGCAGTATTTACAGTTAGTGTAGTGCATCCTCTGCACAGTGTGCACCTAAAGCTCCTGAAGACAATTGCTGTTGTTCTGATCCTATTAAAAAAACAGGCAGACAGCTGCAGTATTCACAGTTAGTGTACTGTGTCCTCTGCACAGTGTGCACCTAAAGTTAAATGAAGAAAATTGTTGGTGTTCTTCTGATCCTATTAGTACTGCAGGCAGCTGCAGTATTTGCAGTTAATGTAGTGAGTCCTCTGCACAGTGTGCACCTAAAGCTACCTGAAGAAAATTGGTGGTGTTTTTCTGATCCTATTAGTACCGCAGGCAGCTGCAGTATTTACAGTTAGTGTACTGCGTCCTCTGCACAGTGTGCACCTAAAGCTCCTGAAGACAATTGCTCTTGTTCTGATCCTAATATTACCACATGTAGGCAGCTACAGTATTTACAGTTAGTGTATTGTGTCCTCTGCACAGTGTGCACCTAAATCTACCTGAAGAAAATTGCTGTTGTTCTGATCCTATTAATACCACAGGCAGGCAGCTGCAGTATTTACAGTTAGTGTACTGTGTCCTCTGCACAGTGTGCACATAACGCTACCTGAAGACAATTGCTGTTGTTCTGATCCTATTAATACCACAGGCAGCAAACTGCAGTATTTACAGTTAGTGTACTGAGCCCTCTGCACAGTGTGCACCTAAAGCTACCTGAAGAAAATTGGTGGTGTTCTTCTGATCCTATTAGTACCACAGGCAGGCAGCTACAGTATTTACAGTTAGTGTACTGTGTCCTTTGAAACATGTGCACCTAAAGCTACCTGAAGACAATTGCTGTTCTTCTTAACCTATTAGTACCACAGGCAGGCAGCTACAGTATTTACAGTTAGTGTACTGTGTCTTCTGCACAGTGTGCACCTAAAGCTACCTGAAGAAAATTGGTGGTGTTCTTCTGAACCTATTAGTACCACAGGCAGGCAGCTGCAATATTTAAAGTTAGTGTACTGCGTCCTCTGCATAGTGTGCACCTAAAGCTACCTGAAGACAATTGCTGTTGTTCTGATCCTATTAAAAAAACAGGCAGGGAGCTGCAGTATTCACAGTTAGTGTACTGTGTCCTCTGCACAGTGTGCACCTAAAGTTAAATGAAGAAAAATGTTGGTGTTCTTCTGATCCTATTAGTACTGCAGGCAGCTGCAGTATTTGCAGTTAATGTAGTGCGTCCTCTGCACAATGTGAACCTAAAGCTACCTGAAGAAAATTGGTGGTGTTCTTCTGATCCTATTAGTACCGCAGGCAGCTGCTGTATTTACAGTTAGTGTAGTGTGTCCTCTGCACAGTGTGCACCTAAAACTACCTGAAGACAATTGCTGTTGTTCTGATCCTATTATTACCACAGGCAAGCAGCTGCAGTATTTACAGTTAGTGTAGAGCGTACTCTGCACAGTGTGCACCTAAAGCTACATGAAGACAAATGCTGTTGTTCTGATCCTATTAATACCACAGGCAGGCAGCTGCAGTATTTACAGTTAGTTTACTGTGTCCTCTGCACAGTGTGCACCTACAGCTACCTGAAGAAAATTGGTGGTGTTCTACTGATCCTATTAGTTCCGCAGGCAGAAGCAGTATTTACAGTTAGTGTAGTGTGTCCTCTGCACAGTGTGCAGCTAAATCTACCTGAAGACAATTGCTGTTGTTCTGATCCTATTAGTATCACAGGCAAGCAGCTGCAGTATTTACAGTTAGTGTAATGCGTCCTCTGCACAGTGTGCACCTAAAGCTACCTGAAGACAATTGCTGTTGTTCTGATCCTATTAGTACCACAGGCATGCAGCTGCAGTATTTACAGTTAGTGTACTGTGTCCTCTGCACAGTATGCATCTAAAGCTACCTGAAGAAATTTGGTGGTGTTCTTCTGATCCTATTAGTACCACAGGCAGGCATCTGAAGTATTTACAGTTAGTGTACTGCGTTCTCTGCACAGTGTGCACCTAAAGCTACCTGAAGACAATTGGTCTTGTTCTGATCCTATTATTACCATAGGCAGGCAGCTACAGTATTTACAGTTAGTGTATTGTGTACTCTGCACAGTGTGCACCTAAATCTACCTGAAGAAAATTGCTGTTGTTCTGATCCTATTAATACCACAGGCAGGCAGCTGCAGTATTTACAGTTAGTGTACTGTGTCCTCTGCACAGTGTGCACATAACGCTACCTGAAGACAATTGCTGTTGTTCTGATCCTATTAATACCACAGGCAGACAGCTGCAGTATTTACAGTTAGTGTACTGTGCCCTCTGCACAGTGTGCACCTAAACTACCTGAAGAAAATTGGTGGTGTTCTTCTGATCCTATAAGTACCACAGGCAGGCAGCTACAGTATTTACAGTTAGTGTACTGTGCCCTCTGCACAGTGTGCACCTAAAGCTACCTGAAGAAATTTGGTGGTGTTCCTCTGATCCTATTAGAACCACAGGCAAGCAGCTGCAGTATTTACAGTTAGTGTACTGCGTCCTCTGCACAGTGTGCACCTAAAACTCCTGAAGACAATAGCTCTTGTTCTGATCCTATTATTACCAAAGGCAGGCAGGTACAGTATTTACATTTAGTGTATTGTGTCCTCTGCACAGTGTGCACATAACGCTACCTGAAGAAAATTTATGTTGTTCTTATCCTATTAATAACACAGGCAGAAAGCTGCAGTATTTACAGTTAGTGTACTGCGCCCTCTGCACAGTGTGAACCTAAACCTACCTGAAGAAAATTGGTGGTGTTCTTCTGATCCTATTAGTACCACAGGCAGGCAGCTGCAGTATTTACATTTAGTGTATTGTGTCCTCTGCACAGTGTGCACATAAAGCTACCTGAAGAAAATTTATGTTGTTCTTATCCTATTAATAACACAGGCAGAAAGCTACAGTATTTACAGTTAGTAAACTGTGTCCTCAGCACAGTGTGCACCTAAAGCTACCTGAAGAAAATTGGTGGTGTTCTTCTGATCCTATTAGTACCACAGGCAGGCAGCTGCAGTATTAACAGTTAGTGAACTGTGTCCTCTGCACAGTGTGCATCTAAAGCTACCTGAAAAAATTTGGTGGTGTTCTTCTGATCCTATTAGTACCACAGGCAGGCAGCTGCAGTATTTACAGTTAGTGTACTGCGTCCTCTGCACAGTGTGCACCTAAAGCTCCTGAAGACAATTGCTCTTGTTCTGATCCTAATATTACCACAGGCAGGCAGCTACAGTATTTACAGTTAGTGTATTGTGTCCTCTGCACAGTGTGCACTTAAAGCTACCTGAAGAAAATTGCTGTTGTTCTGATCCTATTAATACCACAGGCAGGCAGCTGCAGTATTTGCAGTTAATGTAGTGAGTCCTCTGCACAGTGTGCACCTAAAGCTACCTGAAGAAAATTGGTAATGTTCTTCTGATCCTATTAGTACCGCAGGCAGCTGCAGTATTTACAGTTAGTGTAGTGCGTCCTCTGCACAGTGTGCACCTAAAGCTACCTGAAGAAAATTGGTGGTGTTCTTCTGATCCTATTAGTACCGCAGGCAGCTGCAGTATTTACAGTTAGTGTACTGCGTCCTCTGCACAGTGTGCACCTAAAGCTACCTGAAGACAGTTGCTCTTGTTCTGATCCTATTAATACCACAGGCAGGCAGCTACAGTATTTACAGTTAGTGTACTGTGTCCTCTGCACAGTGTGCACCTAAAACTACCTGAAGAAAATTGGTGGTGTTCTTCTGATCCTATTAGTACCACAGGCAGGCAGCTACAGTATTTACAGTTAGTGTACTGTGTCCTTTGAAACGTGTGCACCTAAAGCTACCTGAAGACAATTGCTGTTCTTCTTAACCTATTAGTACCATAGGCAGGCAGCTACAGTATTTACAGTTAGTGTACTGTGTCTTCTGCACAGTGTGCACCTAAAGCTACCTGAAGAAATTTGGTGGTGTTCTTCTGAACCTATTAGTACCACAGGCAGGCAGCTGCAATATTTACAGTTAGTGTACTGCGTCTTCTGCATAGTGAGCACCTAAAGCTACCTGAAGACAATTGCTGTTGTTCTGATCCTATTAAACAAACAGGCAGGCAGCTGCAGTATTCACAGTTAGTGTACTGTGTCCTCTACACAGTGTGCACCTAAAGTTAAATAAAGAAAATTGTTGGTGTTCTTCTGATCCTATTAGTACTGCAGGCAGCTGCAGTATTTGCAGTTAATGTAGTGAGTCCTCTGCACAGTGTGCACCTAAAGCTACCTGAAGAAAATTGGTAATGTTCTTCTGATCCTATTAGTACCGCAGGCAGCTGCAGTATTTACAGTTAGTGTAGTGCATCCTCTGCACAGTGTGCACCTAAAGCTCCTGAAGACAATTGCTGTTGTTCTGATCCTATTAAAAAAACAGGCAGGCAGCTGCAGTATTCACAGTTAGTGTTCTGTGTCCTCTGCACAGTGTGCACATAACGCTACCTGAAGACAATTGCTGTTGTTCTGATCCTATTAATACCACAGGCAGACAGCTGCAGTATTTACAGTTAGTGTACTGTGCCCTCTGCACAGTGTGCACCTAAACTACCTGAAGAAAATTGGTGGTGTTCTTCTGATCCTATAAGTACCACAGGCAGGCAGCTACAGTATTTACAGTTAGTGTACTGTGCCCTCTGCACAGTGTGCACCTAAAGCTACCTGAAGAAATTTGGTGGTGTTCCTCTGATCCTATTAGAACCACAGGCAAGCAGCTGCAGTATTTACAGTTAGTGTACTGCGTCCTCTGCACAGTGTGCACCTAAAACTCCTGAAGACAATAGCTCTTGTTCTGATCCTATTATTACCAAAGGCAGGCAGGTACAGTATTTACATTTAGTGTATTGTGTCCTCTGCACAGTGTGCACATAACGCTACCTGAAGAAAATTTATGTTGTTCTTATCCTATTAATAACACAGGCAGAAAGCTGCAGTATTTACAGTTAGTGTACTGCGCCCTCTGCACAGTGTGAACCTAAACCTACCTGAAGAAAATTGGTGGTGTTCTTCTGATCCTATTAGTACCACAGGCAGGCAGCTGCAGTATTTACATTTAGTGTATTGTGTCCTCTGCACAGTGTGCACATAAAGCTACCTGAAGAAAATTTATGTTGTTCTTATCCTATTAATAACACAGGCAGAAAGCTACAGTATTTACAGTTAGTAAACTGTGTCCTCAGCACAGTGTGCACCTAAAGCTACCTGAAGAAAATTGGTGGTGTTCTTCTGATCCTATTAGTACCACAGGCAGGCAGCTGCAGTATTAACAGTTAGTGAACTGTGTCCTCTGCACAGTGTGCATCTAAAGCTACCTGAAAAAATTTGGTGGTGTTCTTCTGATCCTATTAGTACCACAGGCAGGCAGCTGCAGTATTTACAGTTAGTGTACTGCGTCCTCTGCACAGTGTGCACCTAAAGCTCCTGAAGACAATTGCTCTTGTTCTGATCCTAATATTACCACAGGCAGGCAGCTACAGTATTTACAGTTAGTGTATTGTGTCCTCTGCACAGTGTGCACTTAAAGCTACCTGAAGAAAATTGCTGTTGTTCTGATCCTATTAATACCACAGGCAGGCAGCTGCAGTATTTGCAGTTAATGTAGTGAGTCCTCTGCACAGTGTGCACCTAAAGCTACCTGAAGAAAATTGGTAATGTTCTTCTGATCCTATTAGTACCGCAGGCAGCTGCAGTATTTACAGTTAGTGTAGTGCGTCCTCTGCACAGTGTGCACCTAAAGCTACCTGAAGAAAATTGGTGGTGTTCTTCTGATCCTATTAGTACCGCAGGCAGCTGCAGTATTTACAGTTAGTGTACTGCGTCCTCTGCACAGTGTGCACCTAAAGCTACCTGAAGACAGTTGCTCTTGTTCTGATCCTATTAATACCACAGGCAGGCAGCTACAGTATTTACAGTTAGTGTACTGTGTCCTCTGCACAGTGTGCACCTAAAACTACCTGAAGAAAATTGGTGGTGTTCTTCTGATCCTATTAGTACCACAGGCAGGCAGCTACAGTATTTACAGTTAGTGTACTGTGTCCTTTGAAACGTGTGCACCTAAAGCTACCTGAAGACAATTGCTGTTCTTCTTAACCTATTAGTACCATAGGCAGGCAGCTACAGTATTTACAGTTAGTGTACTGTGTCTTCTGCACAGTGTGCACCTAAAGCTACCTGAAGAAATTTGGTGGTGTTCTTCTGAACCTATTAGTACCACAGGCAGGCAGCTGCAATATTTACAGTTAGTGTACTGCGTCTTCTGCATAGTGAGCACCTAAAGCTACCTGAAGACAATTGCTGTTGTTCTGATCCTATTAAACAAACAGGCAGGCAGCTGCAGTATTCACAGTTAGTGTACTGTGTCCTCTACACAGTGTGCACCTAAAGTTAAATAAAGAAAATTGTTGGTGTTCTTCTGATCCTATTAGTACTGCAGGCAGCTGCAGTATTTGCAGTTAATGTAGTGAGTCCTCTGCACAGTGTGCACCTAAAGCTACCTGAAGAAAATTGGTAATGTTCTTCTGATCCTATTAGTACCGCAGGCAGCTGCAGTATTTACAGTTAGTGTAGTGCATCCTCTGCACAGTGTGCACCTAAAGCTCCTGAAGACAATTGCTGTTGTTCTGATCCTATTAAAAAAACAGGCAGGCAGCTGCAGTATTCACAGTTAGTGTTCTGTGTCCTCTGCACAGTGTGCACCTAAAGTTAAATGAAGAACATTGTTGGTGTTCTTCTGATCCTATTAGTACTGCAGGCAGCTGCAGTATTTGCAGTTAATGTAGTAAGTCCTTTGCACAGTGTGCACCTAAAGCTACCTGAAGAAAATTGGTGGTGTTCTTCTGATCCTATTAGTACCACAGGCAGGCAGCTGAAGTATTTACAGTTAGTGTACTGCATCTTCTGCACAGTGTGCACCTAAAGCTCCTGAAGAAAATTGCTCTTGTTCTGATCCTAATATTACCACAGGCAGGCAGCTACAGTATTTACAGTTAGTGTATTGTGTCCTCTGCACAGTGTGCACCTAAAGCTACCTGAAGAAAATTGCTGTTGTTCTGATCCTATTAATACCACAGGCAGGCAGCTGCAATATTTACAGTTAGTGTACTGAGCCCTCTGCACAGTGTGCACCTAAAGCTACCTGAAGAAAATTGGTGGTGTTCTTCTGATCCTATTAGTACCACAGGCAGGCAGCTACAGTATTTACAGTTAGTGTACTGTGTCCTTTGAAACGTGTGCACCTAAAGCTACCTGAAGACAATTGCTGTTCTTCTTAACCTATTAGTACCACAGGCAGGCAGCTACAGTATTTACAGTTAGTGTACTGTGTCTTCTGCACAGTGTGCACCTAAAGCTACCTGAAGAAAATTGGTGGTGTTCTTCTGAACCTATTAGTACCACAGGCAGGCAGCTGCAATATTTACAGTTAGTGTACTGCGTCCTCTGCATAGTGTGCACCTAAAGCTACCTGAAGACAATTGCTGTTGTTCTGATCCTATTAAAAAAACAGACAGGCAGCTACAGTATTCACAGTTAGTGTACTGTGTCCTCTGCACAGTATGCACCTAAAGTTAAATGAAGAAAAATGTTGGTGTTCTTCTGATCCTATTAGTACTGCAGGCAGCTGCAGTATTTGCAGTTAATGCAGTGAGTCCTCTGCACAGTGTGCACCTAAAGCTACCTGAAGAAAATTGGTAATGTTCTTCTGATCCTATTAGTATCGCAGGCAGCTGCAGTATTTACAGTTAGTGTAGTGCGTCCTCTGCACAATGTGCACCTAAAGCTACCTGAAGAAAATTGGTGGTGTTCTTCTGATCCTATTAGTACCGCAGGCAGCTGCAGTATTTACAGTTAGTGTAGTGTGTCCTCTGCACAGTGTGCACCTAAAACTACCTGAAGACAATTGCTGTTGTTCTGATCCTATTATTACCACAGGCAAGCAGCTGCAGTATTTACAGTTAGTGTAGTGCGTACTCTGCACAGTGTGCACCTAAAGCTACCTGAAGACAAATGCTGTTGTTCTGACCCTATTAATACCACAGGCAGGCAGCTGCAGTATTTACAGTTAGTGTACTGTGTCCTCTGCACAGTGTGCACCTAAAGCTACCTGAAGAAAATTGGTGGTGTTCTTCTGATCCTATTAGTACTGCAGGCAGAAGCAGTATTTACAGTTAGTGTAATGCGTCCTCTGCACAGTGTGCACCTAAAGCTACCTGAAGACAATTGCTGTTGTTCTGATCCTATTAGTACCACATGCAAGCAGCTGCAGTATTTACAGTTAGTGTAATGCGTCCTCTGCACAGTGTGCACCTAAAGCTACCTGAAGACAATTGCTGTTGTTCTGATCCTATTAGTACCACATTCATGCAGCTGCAGTATTTACAGTTAGTGTACTGTGTCCTCTGCACAGTATGCATCTAAAGCTACCTGAAGAAATTTGGTGGTGTTCTTCTGATCCTATTAGTACCACAGGCAGGCAGCTGAAGTATTTACAGTTAGTGTACTGCGTCCTCTGCACAGTGTGCACCTAAAGCTACCTGAAGACAATTGGTCTTGTTCTGATCCTATTATTACCATAGGCAGGCAGCTACAGTATTTACAGTTAGTGTATTGTGTACTCTGCACAGTGTGCACCTAAATCTACCTGAAGAAAATTGCTGTTGTTCTGATCCTATTAATATCACAGGCAGGCAGCTGCAGTATTTACAGTTAGTGTACTGTGTCCTCTGCACAGTGTGCACATAACGCTACCTGAAGACAATTGCTGTTGTTCTGATCCTATTAATACCACAGGCAGGTAGCTGCAGTATTTACAGTTAGTGTACTGTGCCCTCTGCACAGTGTGCACCTAAACTACCTGAAGAAAATTGGTGGTGTTCTTCTGATCCTATTAGTACCACAGGCAGGCAGCTACAGTATTTACAGTTAGTGTACTGTGCCCTCTGCACAGTGTGCACCTAAAGCTACCTGAAGAAATTTGGTGGTGTTCTTCTGATCCTATTATTACCACAGGCAGGCAGCTGCAGTATTTACAGTTAATGTACTGCGTCCTCTGCACAGTGTGCACCTAAAGCTCCTGAAGACAATAGCTCTTGTTCTGATCCTATTATTACCACAGGCAGGCAGGTACAGTATTTGCATTTAGTGTATTGTGTCCTCTGCACAGTGTGCACCTAAAGCTACCTGAAAAAAATTGCTTTTGTTCTGATCCTATTAATACCACAGGCAGGCAGCTGCAGTATTTACAGTTAGTGTACTGTGTCCTCTGCACAGTGTGCACATAACGCTACCTGAAGACAATTTCTGTTTTTCTGATCCTATTAATAACACAGGCAGAAAGCTGCAGTATTTACAGTTAGTGTACTGCGCCCTCTGCACAGTGTGCACCTAAACCTACCTGAAGAAAATTGGTGGTGTTCTTCTGATCCAATTAGTACCACAGGCAGGCAGCTACAGTATTTACAGTTAGTATACTGTGTCCTCAGCACAGTGTGCACCTAAAGCTACCTGAAGAAAATTGGTAGTGTTCTTCTACTCCTATTAGTACCACAGGCAGGCAGCTGCAGTATTAACAGTTAGTGTACTGCGTCCTCTGCACAGTGTGCACCTAAAGCTACCTGTAGAAATTTGGTGGTGTTCTTCTGATCCTATTAGTACCACAGGCAGGCAGCTGAAGTATTTACAGTTAGTGTACTGCGTCCTCTGCACAGTGTGCACCTAAAGCTACCTGAAGACAATTGGTATTGTTCTGATCCTATTATTACCATAGGCAGGCAGCTACAGTATTTATAGTTAGTGTACTGCGTCTTCTACACAGTGTGCAAATAACGCTACCTGAAGACAATTGCTGTTGTTCTGATCCTATTAGTACCACAGGCAGGCAGCTGCAATAATTACAGTTAGTGTACTGTGTCCTCTGAAACGTGTGCACCTAAAGCTACCTGCAGACAATTGCTGTTCTTCTTTACCTATTAGTACCACAGGCAGGCAGCTACAGTATTTACAGTTAGTGTACTGTGTCCTCTGCACAGTGTGCACCTAAAGCTACCTGAAAACAATTGCTGGTGTTCTGATCCTATTAACACAACAGGCAGGCAGTTAATTCTGCTAGCTGCAGTATCAGTATATATATACATCCCAGCTTTGTGCAGCTACATCTCACTGCAGGCCATTAGTATGTCTGGAAGGCCAACAAGGAGAGGCAGATAGTCACGAGCCAATAAAAGAGGGCAAGCGGGCTCTGTGTCTAGAGGCAACAGTGCTGGTCGTGGAGACGGTGCATCCTCATCAGCACATGGCCGTGCGACACGCTTGTCCTTATTTTCAACAGCTGGCTATGTTGATCCGCAACATGCGGGCAAGACTTGGTAGAGTGGATGACCAAGCCGTCCTCATCATCCTCATCCTCTCTCACCCAGGCTCAGGGTACTTTTTCTGGCAAAGCAGCTGCCAACACGGCCTCTTCCCTCGGCTCAATGGCATCAGTCACTCCTTCCCTAGCCCCACCATGTCCTTCTGAGGAGTCCCCCGAACTGTTTGACTACAGTGTTGGGTACATGCTCCAAGAGGATGCCCAGCATTTTGCAGGCTCCGATGATGGTACCCAGCTAGAGGAAGGCAGTAACGTGAGCCCAGAGAGAGGGGGTGCCCAAGAAGGACAGCAATCTTGCAGTCATATTCCCCAGCTGCAGCTTACTGCCAGTTTTGCTCCAGTGATGAGGAGGGAAGGGATGATGAGGTCACTGACTCCATGTGGATGCCTGATAGGAGAGAGGAGGAGGCACATCTCTGCATCACACCGCAGAGCTCCGCATGTGCAGGGAGGTGCTGTCTCTGCGCATTATTCCAAAAGTTCTTTGGTGTGGGCCTTTTTTGAGATGAGTGCATCAGATCCCACCACTGCTATTTGCAACATATGTCTCAAGCGTATCTCGGGTGGCCAAAACATCACCCGCTTGGGCACCACATGCTTGACCAGACATATGTCAACCTGCCATGCAGTTCGCTGGCAAGCGTACCTAAAAGACCCACACTAAAGAACAAAGCAGACCCCTCCTTGCTCCTCATCAGCTGGGATCTCCAACCCCACTATACCTTCAGTCTTCTCTGAAACCTGCACTGGGAGGAGTGAAGGTGTAGAATTAGGTGTGTCACAGCCAAGTACTTGCGGGCAATCTGCTATCGGTACATTGACGTCAGATTGTAGATCTCCCTGCTCCAGCTGCTGCAGCTGGGGCAGGGAAATTTCCCTGCCCCAGCTGCTGCACCGCCAAAAGAAGTTTGCTCCCAGCCATCCACATGCCCAGCGGTTGAATGCTAGCTTGGCTAAATTGCTAGCACTTCAACTGCTGCCTTTTCAGTTGGTAGACTCTGCCCCTTTCTGTGAGTTTGTGGAATGTTCGGTTCCTTAGTGGCAGGTTCCCAAACGCCACTTTCTCTCATGGAAGGCGATTCCAGCTCTTTACTGGCATGTGGAAGGCAATGCCTTGGCCTCGCTGGACAGGGAGGTCAGCGGTAAGGTGCATATTACCGCTGACTCATGGTCAAGGAGGCATTGACAGGGACGTTACTTATCTTTCACCGGGCACTGGGTGACTCTTCTGGCTGCTGGGAAGGATGCAGGACAGGGTGCAGTAGTGTTTGAGGCTGTTCGGCCACCACGCCTCCAAAATTCTATTAGTGGTGATTCTGCCACAGCTCTCTCCTAAAACCCTCCTCTTCTTCTTCCTCCATGGCCTCTTCCTGTGCTGATTTGTCCTCAGAACCAGCGGTGGTCCGTAGGCGTTCAAGGGGCTATGCAAGCACGCAGGCAAAAAGATGCCATGCGGTGCTTGAGCTTGTGTGCTTGGGAGACAGGAGCCACACTGGGTCACAGATTCTGTCAGCTCTGCAGGGGCAGGTTCAGAGGTGGTTGATGCCACACCACCTTAAGCCAAGTATGGTGATTTGCGACAATGAAAAACAACTAGGAGAAAAAGGTTCCCCCAAAGAAGGCAAATTACCCAAACACAATCTGCAAAAACAATAAATGTATTGTACTACAAAACACCACAAAAGACAACAAAAATTGGGCAAAATAAGGAATATGTCATGGACCCAAGTTAAAACAGATAACGTTATCATTAAAAACAACGGAGCCGCGGCCAATTATACCCCATACACACACCAATCACCACAGCAAATTCCTACTAACTAGGCAATACTGTATAAGAAAATAAGTCCTTAGATAATCAAGATACTGGTGGTGTGACGGTTTGTGGGTAAGGGTGGATGAACAGGAAAATATTGGCTGGGGACTGATTCAACACATCATTTAAATTATGACAGTCCGGGAACTTAACCCAAATCACAGGTATAGCAGCAGAGATGACCGGCAGTAATTAACTAATGGTTAATCATATGGACACAGGACATGCAGGTGAAGCAGCTATGTATTGGAAGAAGTAGCGGGGGGAGCAATGACAGCCCAGGCTGTGCAATAAGCATAAATCGGAGTGATACTTATCTCACCAGATAGATGGCTCAGCAGCTCTGAGATCGTAAGGCTTTACCCCTGGATGATAGCTGTAGATGTCAGTCCAAGACAGCTTGCCGTCAGATAGGAGATGTCCTCACTGTGTCCAGCGCCTTCAAGTGTAATCATACAGTAGGAAGCAGTAAGCCGGCCGTCAGCTGTTTTTCCCGGTCAAACATTCATCCACTGTGAGTGCGCGGCTCCGAGGTGACGTGCTGATGTCACGTGCTGACGCGTTTCACCAGCCAATCACCGCTGGTTTCTTCAGAGCAATGGGGAGTCCGTGGACGGAGGTTAAATAGGCTGGATAATAGAGAATGTAATTACATCTAATGACCACCAGATGTCGTCCACGGTTATCACTCATCACAGACATTCAGCAAGTAGAAATGTCGCAATCGGCTATATATGATCAATTGTGATCTATTTGTGCAATACAATGTACTTCAAATGTACTAATCACCAGCTCAAAAACTATTTAGTGAAAATAGGAGGTAATTAGGAGAGAACAAAAGAGAAAGTCAATATAAAAGCAAACAAAAACAAAAAACAATAATCATTAAGCCAGCAGGGAACCATTATCCAAAGGACAGAAAAACAGAAAGGAAGGGGAGGAGGGGGGGAGAGAAATGCGACAACCAATTACTTCTCCAGAAAGGGCTGGAGGCTACATTCAGTATTTAACCCATTAGGGGCCATCGCCTCCAAATAGTACGTCCACATTTTTTCCTTCTGGAGGAGGATGGTATCGAAGTCGCCCCGTCTCGTGGGTAAATTTAACCTGTAAATCCCTTTTACCGTTAGGCCCCTTGGATCACGGTTATGGAATTTAGCAAAATGCTGAGAGATAGGGCGTTCATCATTTATCTTTTTGATACCAGAAATGTGTTCACTAATCCTTATTCTTAGAGCTCTTTTGGTTTTTCCCACATAGGTTTTGTTGCATGGACATATAAGCATATAAACTACCCGAGTCGTGGAGCAGTTTATAAACTGTTTAATCTTATAGTCAGTTCCTTCACGGGGATTTGGGAACACATTAGTCTGGTGGACATGCGACAATGGCATCAACCTCCTCTCTGCCCTCCGACAGGGACAACTGACCCATGTGCCCTGTCTCACGTCCTTAACTTGGTGGTGCATCGGTTCTTGGGCAGGTAACCGGGCTTACAGGATGTCCTGAGGCAGGCCAGGAAAGTCTATGTGCATTTCCGCAGGTCATATAATGCCAGTGCCCAGCTGGCTGACCTCCATAAGGAATTTAACCTGCCCAAGAACCACCTAATCTGTGACATGCCCACTGGAACTCAACATTGGCCATGCTGCAGCGGCTGCACACGCAGAATGAGTACCTATGCGACTATGGCACCAGGACAGGGTCGAGGGACCTTGTTTTTTTTCCCCACGCTAGTGGGCTATGATCAGGGATGCATGCACTGTCCTGTCATCATTTGAGGAGGCCACGAGGATGGTGATTAGTGACAGTGCATGCTTCAGTGACACTGTCCCTCTTGTCCACCAGTTGGAGCACACGCTGCATGGAATAATGGACAGGGCACTTGAGGCAGAACAGAGGGAGGAAGAGGAGGACTTCCTTACCTCTCAAGGTACCTCTCAAGGCCCCCTTTTTTCCAGACAGTGTTCCTGCATGCCCGCCGATCACACAGGAAGAGGACGAGGATGGGGAGGATTGTGTCAGAATGGAGGTATAGCCTGGCACAATTTTTTAGTCTGCATCCCCAAGGTCTGATCGGTTCCAGCAACCATCGCCAGTGTCTGATTCACAGACACTGCAGGATTACCTAGGGCCAAGATCAGACTTGGACACCTTTCCCACCGAAAATCCTCTGGGTTACTGGGTCTTGAGGATGGATCACTGGCCAGAGCTTGCACGGTATGCAATTGAGCTACTGGCCTGTCCTGCACCCAGCGTTCTTTTGGAACGCACATTCAGTGCTGCTGGAGGCTTTGTAACAGATCACAGGGTGTGCCTGTCCACCGAATCGGTCGATCGGCTGACCTACATAAAAATGAATCAGTCTTTGATCACCAGCTACCAAGCACCTGATGCTGATGTAACCAATTGATTTTTTTTTAATGTGAGATCCCTTCAAGACTGCTTATGCTGATGCTGAGTGACCATCCTGTTATGCTGAGTCACAATCCTCTTCCTTCTCAATTTTCATGCTGATAGCTTGTAAGAACATTTTTGGTTCTGGGCACAATTTTCGATGCAATACTTTGCAGCAGAGCTCATTCCTGCGCTCCAGCTTTAGTATCTGTGAGGGGTTGCAGTGTTGTGGCACCAGCACCAGTGCCCAAGGCCCAATTTTTCAGCCCTGCTTAACAGGGGCGTATAATTACAATTTTTGATGCAATACTTTGCAGCAGGGCTCATTCCTGCGCTCCAACTATAGTATCTGTGAGGGGTTGCAGTGTTGTGGCAACAGCACCAGTGCCCAAGGCCCAATTTTTCAGCCCCTGTTTAACAGGGGCATATAATTACAATTTTTGATGCAATACTTTGGAGCAGGGCTCATTCCTGCGCTCCAACTATAACATCTGTGAGGGGTTGCAGTGTTGTGGTAATTTTTCTGCCCCTGTTTAACAGGGGCGTGTAATTACAATTTTGTGGGGCTCTACCGGGGACACCTGATGTAAGGGGGCTCTGCTGGGGACACATGATGTTAGGGGGGGCTCTGCCGGGGACACCTGATGTGAGGGGGGCTCTGCCAGGGACACCTGATGTGAGGGGGGATCTGCCGGGGACACCTGATGTGAGGGGGGCTCCGCTGGGGACTCCTGATGTGAGGGGGACTCCACTGGGGACACCTGATGTGAGGGGGAGCTCCGCTGGGGACACCTGATGTGAGGGGGGGCTCCGCCGGGGACTCCTAATGTGAGGGGGAGCTCCGCTGGGGACACATGATGTAAGGGGGGCTCCACCGGGGACTCCTGATGTGAGGGGGAGCTCCGCTGGGGACTCCTAATGTGAGGGGGGCTCTACTGGGGACACCTGATGTAAGGGGGGGCTCCACCGGGGACTCCTGATGTGAGGGGGAGCTCCACTGGGGACACCTGATGTGAGGGGGGGCTCCGCTGTGGACACCTGATGTGAGGGGTGCTCTACCAGGGACACCTGCTGTGAGGGGGGCTCTGCCGGGGACACATGATGTTAGGGGGGGCTCTGCCGGGGACACCTGATGTGAGGGGGGCTGTGCTAGGGACACCTGATGTGAGGGGGGCTCTGCCGGGGACACCTGATGTGAGGGGGGCTCCGCTGGGGACTCCTGATGTGAGGGGGGCTCCACTGGGGACACCTGATGTGAGGGGGAGCTCCGCTGGGGACACCTGATGTGAGGGGGGGCTCCGCCGGGGACTCCTAATGTGAGGGGGAGCTCCGCTGGGGACACATGATGTAAGGGGGGCTCCACCGGGGACTCCTGATGTGAGGGGGAGCTCCGCTGGGGACTCCTAATGTGAGGGGGGCTCTACTGGGGACACCTGATGTGAGGGGGGGCTCCGCCGGGGACTCCTGATGTGAGGGAGAGCTCTGCCCGGGACACCTGATGTAAGGGGGGCTCCGGCGGGGACTCCTGATGTGAGGGGGAGCTCCGCTGGGGACAACTGATGTGAGGGGGGCTCTGCCAGGGACACCTGATGTGAGGGGGGCTCTGCCGGGGACACCTGATGTGAGGGGGGCTCTGCCGGGGACACCTGATGTGAGGGGGGCACCGCTGGGGACTCTTGATGTGAGGGGGGCTCCACTGGGGACACCTTATGTGAGGGGGAGCTCCGCTGGGGACACCTGATGTGAGGGGGGCTCCACCGGGGACTCCTGATGTGAGGGGGAGCTCCGCTGGGGACACCTGATGTAAGGGGGGCTCCACCAGGGACTCCTGATGTGAGGGAGAGCTCCACTGGGGGACACCTGATGTGAGGGGGGGCTCCGCTGTGGACACCTGATGTGAGGGGGGCTCTACCAGGGACACCTGCTGTGAGGGGGGCTCTGCCAGGGACACATGATGTTAGGGGGGGCTCTGCCGGGGACACCTGATGTGAGGGGGGCTCTGCCAGGGACACCTGATGTGAGGGGTGACACCTTACGTGTGGGAGGCCCGCCACAGCTGCAAGTCCTGTTGGGACCCAGGAACCACATATCTATGCCCACAGCTGACAAGTGAACCCCGTCTCCCCTAAATACAGGCCAAAGTCTCCTTCTAACTCACAATGTCAAACCACCAGCCCCCCCATTGCGGACTACATATTTTGCCACTGCCTTGTTGACCTTGATCCTAGCCCTATTTATCCTTTCCACCGACCCCCCCCCCCCCTGCCAGGCTGCGCTGCCAATGATGTCCAACCACAGTAAGTATCTGGAAAGGCCATACACAACCAAAGGAAATCCCACTTCATGTCTCTAATGAGGTCCCTGGATGCCCTGATACTAAGGTCATTGCCCCCAACATGCAGAAGCAGCACAATAGGAGGCCTATACATCCTAGCATACCGCTGTATCTCTGGCACTATTTGGGACCACAGCATGCCAGGTATACCAATCCAGAGGACCGTGGACCCTGGAAAAACCCAGCTGCCCTCCTAGCCCCCCAGTTAACATAGGAGTGACCCAGGATCCACATCAGGCACACCGGGCCTGAAAAACAGAAACACAAAAAAGAACATAGGCAACAGGACCCAAGACACCAAACACACATAAGCCCCACATTGCACTACCATCCCCAGACCAGAAAGGCCACACACAATCAACACCACACAACAACACCTAAAAGGACATAGACCCCCCTTTGACCCCCCAACCCCTTGAGTTGAGGGATCCACATCCCCCCTTTATCACCCGCTTCAAAGGAGATGAGGGCGTACATACTGTATAACCGACATGGGTGAGATTCCCAACGAACAATACGCTGAAGTATCTGATCGCTGACACACCAACGCACCGCCCCAGTGGCCGCTCCAATCCTGAATGAATGCGAAGAATAGTCCCTCAAAGAGAAACCACCCGCCTCCAAGTATTTTTGGAACACACTCACAAACGCCGACCTGTCCCTGTGGACCAAAAAGGGTCAAGGCCCAGCAGGCCGCAACCCCACATATTCCCTGATCACCACGGGGCACAACGCCAGACCCTCCACTGCCCCTAGTACCACCCTGGCTCCTTTACCCATCCAATCGGTTTTCTACTTACGAATAAGGAGCGTAGCAGTATCGCCCCAGACTGTAACATCTGAGACATCCAAACTCCCAGCCACCGATCTGAAAGAACTGACCAACTCATCCACCCTCAGTGCCCCAAAAAAAGCCACAACAAAAGCTGTCCTAAACAGTGGAACCTCAAAAGGGGTGAAAAATACACTGGGCAGAACCCCCGTCAACTCCACCAACATCCCCAAAGACACTGGTCGCCGGGTATCCGGCCTGCCGTGTCCTTTTCTGTAACCCCTCAGCGCCTTCCGAACTATGAAAGCCTTAGTAACATCCTCCACACCACCCAATTTAAACAAAAAAGCCAGGCCCGCCATCTTACCGTTAACCTGAGCAACAGACACCCGTCCTTGCAATTCTTACCCAGAAAGTACAACAACATGTATTGCCAGTCTTCATCACTGGAACAACCCTCTACCCTACTTACCAGCTTGTGCTATTCTTTCCACACCCGCTCATAAGCCCGCCAAGTAGCCTCCTCCACTGACTTACAAACCAACAACATCACAGTGTCAATATGAGATCCCACAAACGACCGGGGCACAGGACTCCAAGCTGCTCCGCCTCCGGGGCCAACTGCCGGGATCTATCCCACTGTAATCGAGAAAGTGCATCAGCCACCTCATTCTCAATCCCCGGACATGAACAGCACACACAAAAATATTCAACTGCAAACACAACAAGAAAATAATATAATCACACTACAATATTAATTAAATAATATAATCAATCAATAATACTGTCTGTTAGACATAAAAGTAAGTGACATGAAAGAGTTACCACAAGTGGATGTGGTAAAAAATAAAAAGCAAAAATAATCATTGAGAACAAAAATAAAAAAATTAAACAAATAAAATAATATAGTGTCCAAATATATATAATAAATCCAACACCAGTGATCAAATAAAAGCTATATGTTGGAAAAAGTCCATCAAATTGTGATGCATATGAAGTCTTCCATGGCGTGAACAATACTGTGTTAAATCCACCACCAGTGATAAAAATTAGCAGCTTACCAGAGCCCCATGACCCCCCACTACAGAGGATCCGGGGAAGCTTGTACAGAAATAGCCCTCCGGAGCTAAACAGGTAAACTCAGATCCAGGGTGCCCAGGTAGTCATTAGACATCCACAGATATCAAAATAGGGCTAATGGACCTCAGATCCAATTGTATCTCCCCAACTCATACGTAGCATATGTAGCATAAAAAATAAGAAAAGCTTCAATAGTGTAAAACCTTTGATTTATTGTATAAAAGATAAGGATATATTGCACTCACATGTAAATGGTAAGTATAACGCCTTAAAATGTCTGGCGCTCCGGCCGTGAACACACAAGACAAACCCGTCCTCCTGGAACATCTACGACAATGCGAGGTGACACAAGCATGTCGCTCCGCGTTATAGTTACCATTTACATGTGAGTGCAATATATCCTTATCTTTTATACAATAATTCGAAGGTTTTACACTATTGGAGCTTTTCTTGTTTTGTTCAAGCCATGGAAGACTTCATATGCATCACAATTTGATGAACTTTTTCAAACATATAGCTTTTATTTGATCACTGGTGTTGGATTTTTTATATATATTTGGACACTATATTATTTTATTCGTTTAATTTTTTAATTTTTGTTCTCAATGATTATTTTTGCTTTTTATTTTTTACCACATCCACTTGTGGTAACTCTTTCATGTCACTTACTTTTATGTCTCACAGACAGTATTATTGATTAATTATATTATTTAGTTAATATTGTAGCACAATTCTATTATTTTCTTTTTATTTACACTGTTTTTGTTTGTTTGTGCAGAAGAATTGCTGCTGGTATCATTTAGATTGTTCACATATTTGCATTTATTGTGTTTTTCACATATTACCTTACCATATTACCTAAATTTCGCATGAGCCCAGACCCCGACAACACCTCCGGCCACCTACCCACACACCACCGACCATTGAAATAAGCTGCATAACCCACCGACTCTGCTGCATCAGTAAAGAGATCCAGCTCTGCTGCTTGCACCACCGACCCTTGCCAAAAAGACCGGCCATTGAACTGCTCCAAGAACACGTCCCACACCCGCAAATCTCCTCGATGTTCCCGACTAATCTGGACAAAGTGATGCGGGGCCTTCACCCGCGCCGTGGCAGCCGCCAAGCATCTACAAAACACACGCCCCATGGGCATGATGCGACAAGCAAAGTTGAGCTTTCCTAACAATGATTGCAACTCCCTCAACTGCACTTTTGAATGGCGGATCACCTCGGCCACCGTGCACCGGAAATCCTCCAGCTTGTCGCTCGGGAAGCAGAACTTCATCAAATTGGTATTGATGACGATCCCCAAAAACTGCAAAACCATAGTGGGTCCCTCAGTCTTGTCTTTAGCCAACGGAACCCCAAAAACTTGAAAAATATGCTGTAAGGTGGCCAACAAGATGAGACATGACCGATCACCCGGTGGGCCTATCACCAAAAAAAAAAGTCATTGATGACCCATTTCAGAAAATAATTGAACATCTTGATATAAGAAATGGTGCAATCCATTGGTAGGCAACGGTCCACAAAATACTTCCTCTCCCAGCGACAACCCAACAAGTGAACACTGTCCGGGTGTACCGGCAACATATGAAAGGCAGACTCTATGTCCGTTTTGGCCATAAGAGCTCCCTTCCCGAACTTCTTCACCCACCGCACTGCTTGGTCAAATGAGGCGTAAGATACCGTACAAAGGAAAGGGTCGATAGCATTGTTCACCGACCCACCCTTAGGATGAGACGAGTGGTGAATGAGCCTAAATTGATTTGGTTCCCGCTTGGGTACGACCCCCAATGGTGAAACCACTAGGTCCCCCACCGGCAGCAATACATATGAGCCAGAAATCCTTCCAATGTCACTTCCTTCAGCAGCTTACTAGAAACTACATCAGGATGTTCATAAGCAGACTTAAGGTTAGTCGAAACAGGGGTACCCAGTCCAACGTACTTGGCATCGGGAAGCCCTCCTTAAAGCCCAACCACAGCGTCCCTGCAGCTACCCTGTTTGGATACCTACTTAGATACGGCACCATTTTTACCACCCTCACTGGCATCGTCCCTCTTTCCAGCGTCGGCGGATTTCTTTCCTTTTATGAAGCCTTTTGACAAGGGGTGAGCTCCTCCACAGTCTGAACACTTATGCCGGAAACAGAAGGAGCCTCCAAATTTGCAGGTGCCCTCATTAAACTGCCAACAGAACCCCTTGCGCTTTGTGGCCGATGGTGAAGAGACTTGGGCACCCCCAGCCCCCCCAAGAAAGGGAGTCGGCGTGACTCTAGCTTGTGTCATGAGTTTCATCCACAAGCCGATGTCTTTGTGATCCCACCTTAATGATGGTCTCACAGCCTTCCGCTGACGGAACTGCTCATCATAGCGCACACCCCTATAAACCCTCTGGGATTCACTGATGGAATCCATTTAACAAATCAACACCGAACAGTTCTCTGTCACCTTCTCCCCTATAACGCTAGCTGATATATTAAATGCCTGAAGGCAGTTGGGGAACATCCGTGGAATAAGTCTATAGCACCGTTTCTCTTCTTCCTCCTTTTTGCTCTCATAAGGCTTAACCTTGTCCAGGTTAAACCTCTCCAGCAGTAGCAACAAAAAAATCTCCACGTAGTCCCCTTTCCAAATCTTCTCCCTCACCTCCTCCTTTAAATGAGAACCCAAGGGGCCTTCGTAACAGACATACACTTTGCATCACGCAGCATCCGCCAGTTGTATGCCATCCAAAGACAACACCCCCGGGGCGCCCCCCGACTGTACTTACCTAGGAAGATTCTGAACTACCTGAGAGCACCGAAGCCAACCTGGGAGCCTTGGCAGGTGGTTGTGGCGCCGTCCGTACCACCAGTGGAACGATAGGCGGTGACACGGCCGGAGCTGGCCCATCCCCCCAGCCATCCAGGCCAGGACCGGTGACACCCTGGGTGCGAGGTGGACTGCAATGGCACCCCTGCCGACCATGTCTCTGAAGCCCCCCACCAGAGCCAACAACAGGGGCTGCAGCAATGCATCCCCTGTCCCCCCAACCCCAGATGCCATGAGCGGCGTCGGGACCAGCCCACCCCCTAATGGCACCTCAGGAGACCCACTGACATGGGGGAAGACACAGACAGCATGTTCACAGCGTTAGACACAGACACAGGGACAGATGAGGACTTACCAGGCTGCCCAGGGGAAACCGACCTACCAGCTGCTGTTCCAGATCCCTGAAGAGGTCCCTGCTGGACTGTCGTCACCGTGGGCCCCTCAGAATCTGTGCCCGAGACTTCTCCCTCGTGACGCTGGAGGCCTGGAGGGGGACGCAGAGCGCACCCTCCTTCCCAGGTTCCGCCTGTGCTGGGGATTCCTCCCAGCCCCAGTGGCCAGAGAAGGAGCTGGTCTCTTTGCCCTGGGCGCTGGAGGGTCCGTGATCGGGCTCCCTGAGCAATGGCTCACAATGGGGGACTCCTCCTGTCTGAAGCATGCAGGAGGCACAGACCTCGTTGCACATGGACCGGCAGGGGAAAGGGAAGAAGCAACCTGCCCAGACCCCCGCAGAAGCGCAGCCAGCTGCATATTGAGCCACTCCGGGCCGTTCGCCGTGGCAGCTGAGCGCAGCTGCCCCAGCAATCGATCAAAGTTTTCCATTGTGAGTGCAACACAGAAACAAAAATTTCTACGGTGTTGCCTCTTCTCCTGTTCATCCTCAACTGACTAATCCCCGGCCCCACTAACCTTGTTACCTATGTAAACCACACCCCATATCTCTCTCATTACACCAAACCCATTCTAAACCTTTTTAACCACCCACCTTCTAGGACACACCCTGTGCAACCAATAATAGCAACCCCCAGTCATGTGGGCCCTCCACCCAGGTTCCCTTTGCTCCAGGCCTGTTCTTGCTGCTAAAAGGTGATTGCTGCTAAAAGGTCTTAATTGACTGTTTTTAAAAATCCTTTGAAGCTTATTTGAAGGTCTGTGTGTGTTGGTTACTTTGATCTGTCTTTGCTGAATGAATGCAAAGAGGTATTAGAGCAAGGGCAGTCCATCTATTAAGGGCGCACGGGCGCCACCCCCCCCCGTCCATTACTACCTCTGCTATCCATGTGTCCAGCCTCTTTCAGGACACCGACGCATGGATTCCAATACGGAGGGGCTGTTTTTTTGAAGCACTGATTAGAGCCAGAGGCTCTAATAAGCTTCAATATAGGGTAGGCTCGGGTCGCAGAGAGTGCACTCTGAGCCCACCCAGGTGTGTTACAACAGCGAATCAATATTCACTGTAGTAACACTGATCCTCTTCCTGGCCACTCGGAAAGTGGGGTTTGACACCAGTAACCCAATTGGCCTAAAGGACAGGCGATCCTATTGTACACCTAGGAAGGAGGAGCCGCACGGTGGAAGCCACGGTTATTCAGAGAGGGCACAGGAGCCGCTGCCCACTGCCCATAGGAGCCCGCAACCCGCAACCCGCCACTCGCATGAGCGCGCAACCCGGCTGCTGGCTGCCACCTATAGGAGCCTACCCACCTGCAACCAATGGGGTAAGTGCCGGGGTAGGGGGGTGCCACCTTCTGATCAACCGGGAGGATGTTTTCCGCCCCCCCAAAAAAACACCAGCCGCCACTGTATTAGAGCTTGTACTGCGTTTACTGGGCTCTTCGCTTTTAAAGTTATACATATAAGGTACATATGCATACACATGTACTGAGAGAAGCATGTAGACTATCCTTTGCCGGGCTCTTCCTGAAAATGCTGGTAAACTGCCAGAATCAGTGATCCAGAGCAAGCAGATCACAAGTAAAGTCACGTTGATGTCACATCTCCTGATTTGAATTGTTTTTCTGGTTATGCATAATTATGCCTAGGAAAGCTTGTCCCCTGCCAGCCTGGTGCAGAGAAGGGTCAATGTTCTCTGTATGAGATCTAACATACCCACTGATAAGTCCAATTTTTAACATATAATACTGATTACCCTTGATGTTGATTGGAGAGCTATAAATCTGACACAACAGGGGGCATGTTGCACGTCTTCAGGTAGATCTCTGTTACAATGCAAAGAGCAAAAATCCTTGCAGTGGCCACTCATGACTACTCCGGTTTCTGTAGGACTTTGAACATCTTTGTTTTGACGCACATGGAAGGTATTTAGCTGATTGAGGCTGCTTTCACACTGAGGCGCTTTACAGGTGCTATAGTGCTAAAAATAGAGCCTGCATAGCGCCTGTAAAGAGCCTCTCCTTGCACTCCAGTGTGAAAGCCCGAGGGCTTTCACAATGGAGCGGTGCGCTGGCAGGACGGTAAAAAAAAGTCCTGCAAGCTGCATCTGTGCAGCGCTGTAGGAGCGGTGTATACACCACTCCTAAAGTGCCCCTGCTCATTGAAATCAATGGGCAGTGCCGCCGAACCGCTGGCAATGCGCCACTGCAGTGGTGCTTTGCGGTTGGGTTCAACTCTTTTTTGGCTGCTAGCGGGGGTTAAAAGTGCCCTGCTAGCGACCAAAAACCTCCGCAATAATGACGGTAAAACGTAGTTAAAAATAGCGGCGCTTTACTGCAGATGCCCCCAACGCCCCAGTGTGAAAGTAGTCTTAATCTAAAAGATCAATTGTATTTTTATATACTTGTACAGTTCAGTCTCTAATGATCATTTTAACGGCCAATTGATATGAATGTAATCTGCAAATATAGTCACATTATAATTTATAGTTAATCCTTCTCTTTTCAGATCAGCTATTGGGCCAGCGATTACTCATTAAGTGACAGACTCCTTTACCCGCATGTTTTCAGGACCATTCAGAATGATTATGTCCATTATTTAGCAATTACCAAACTAGTGAAATATTTTGGCTGGAACTGGGTTGGAATACTTTTTTCAGACAATGATACCGGAGAGAATGAAGCGCAAATTCTGAAAAAACATTTGGCTTCCCAGGAGATTTGTGTGGCTTTTGAAAAAAGAATGTCTGAAAATTCTGCTACAATAAATCAGTGGACAGACACACTTAGTAAAGTACGATGTAAAGTTTTAATACTTTGTGGTTCCTTTACAAGCAATGCTCTGGGATACCTTTCTGAATACACTCATAGCAATAGAAACAATATGCTTATCCTTCCCCCAGGCTGGAGTTTACATGGTATCAAGATGATGACTGTTTTCATAGGTTTTATAACAAGTTTGTCTTTAAGTGTTTTTGATCCAGTAATTCATATGGAAAATCGGTTTGGTGTCAATTTATCGTCAAGACATTCACAAATTGGGCTGCTGAAGGATGATCTGATCATTACATTTTACAATATAACATCAACTCAAAATGGAAAAAATATTTATTTCCAAAACGTTTCTAATTCTACCATCGATTCAGTAATACTCTATGTTTCCGTAATGGAGAACCAAACGATTTATGGAGAATCATTACGAGTGTATATTGCAGTAGAAGCTATGGCTGAAGCTATACACATTTTCAACAAGTTTAATCACCGTTTTAACATTAACAGATTTAATCAGGTAAAGTTAGTCTGAAATGTATTTGTTGGGTGAGCGCAAGTCAGTGGAGGGATTGGCAAAGAGGGTTGGTGGTTAATGAGCTGTTGGTAAGGTAGATGAGTCTAGTTGCAAAACTATAGATGGAATAACCTGTGTAGAGGTAGGCCAATGACATGGAGGTTGCTATAGTCAAAGTGAGGGATAACAAGGGAATTAGTATCTTGGTGGTGACATTGGAAAGATGAAGATCTTAGAGGAGTTAAGGCAGCAAAGTTTGGACAGTGATTGGATGTGGGGTCAAAAAGAGAGGTCAGAGTCCAGGACCACACCTAGCGTGCTGACATGAGGGGATAGACCAGCCTTTCTCAACCAGTGTGCCGCGGCACACTGGTGTGCCGTCAGAGGTTCTCAGGTGTGCCGCGGGATCAGGGGAGAGAAGGGCTGTCAGATGAGCCTGATCTCCGGATCCCCTGCCGAACTGTTCATCGGCACTGTGAGAAGCTCCGTCAATCTCAGCAAAGTGAAAGTAAAGTGCAGGGGAGTGTGCTGTGCTCTCTGCTTCCCCCTACAGTGCAGTACCTGGCTGAATGAGGAAACTGGAAAGGTAATGTGCTAGAAGCTAGATTCGTTTTAAAAGGGCTTTATACATGTGTCTGTGTGTGTGTGTGCATGTGAGTGTCTGACTGTCTGTGTGTGTGTGTGTGTGTGTGTGTGCATCTGTGTACATGTGTCTGTATGTGTGTTTGTACATGTGTGTGTGTGCATGTGTATGTATGTGTGTGTGCATGTGTCTGTATGTGTGTGTATGTGTGCATGTGTCTGTATGTGTGTTTGTACATGTGTGTGTGTGCATGTATGTGTGTGTGCATGTGTCTGTATGTGTGTGTATGTGTGCATGTGTCTGTATGTGTGTTTGTACATGTGTGTGTGTGCATGTATGTGTGCATGTGTCTGTATGTGTGTTTGTACATGTGCGTGTGTGCATGTGTCTGTATGTATGTGTGTGTGTGTATGTGTGCATGTGTCTGTATGTGTGTGTGCATGTGTCTGGTATGTGTGTGCATGTGTTTGTATGTGCATGAGCATGTGAGTGTCTGTCTGTATGTGTGTGTATGTCTGTATGTGTGTTTGTACATGTGTGTGTGTGCGCATGTGTCTGTATGTGTGTGTGTGCATGTGAGTGTCTGTCTGTATGTGTGTCTGTACGTCTGTATGTGTGTTTGTTCATGTGTGTGTGTGCGCATGTGTCTGTATGTGTGTGTGTGCATGTGAGTGTCTGCCTGTATGTGTGTCTGTGTGTGTGTGCATGTGTCTGTATGTGTGTGTGTGTGTGTGTGTGTGTGTGCATGTGTCTGTATGTGTGTGTGTCTGTATGTGTGTGTGTGCATGTGTCTGCATGTGCGTGTGCACGTGTCTGCATGTGCGTATCTACAAGTGTCTGTATGTATGTGTCTGTATGCGTGTGTGCACGTGTATGTGTCTGTATATGTGTATGTGTATGTTACTTTTAATCCTGACACCCCCCCCCCCATTCCTGTACCATCAGAACTGCTTTTGTAGGTCTTGCTTGTGATAGCAGCAAGGACTGCTTCTCCTCTGAAAAGCAACCTATGCACAGATCGCTTTTCAGAGGCATTTGACAGGCGGTAAAGAAGCATTATGTTGCCTCCTCACCACCTGTTTTAATGCAGCATCACTACACCACAACCGTGCAATGTACACAGTTGCAGGGTAGTTGCAGTTCAGCCCCATTCACCCTGGGTTTACCTCCAGCTCCAGCCACAACATGTGTACACCCCCAGCTGTTGTCTCTGCAGCTAAAGGGGAAGAATTTGGGGGTGGTAAAAACAGCTTAACCATGTGCTTTTACCACCCCTCCAACCGGACATGTGAACAAGCCCTTGGTTCACATCTGTGTTGCTGCATGCTGCGTGTAGTGCAGCCCATTCATTTCAATGGGCTTCCCTAATCACAAAAATTCAGGGAAGGAAATCCCCGACCTTTTTTTTTTTTTAAATTGCACTGCACCAAAAGCACCCCACATTTTCCAATGTGTAAGGTACCATTAAGAATTAATGGCACCCCTAAAGAGCAGAGCATTTGTCTGTGTGTCAGGAACGAGTGCGATTTTGCGCATGTTCCGCGACACACAGTAACGTGAACTAAGCCTTGGACTGGGGTGCCTCAAGACTGAAAATACTTTTTAAGGGTGCCCCGACTGGAAAAAGGTTGAGAAACACTGGGATAGACTAATGATTGTGTTATTCATCTCAAAGGAAAAGTTGGGGGAGGGGACATGGGGGAAGGAAATATACATTTTTTCATCTTTTGGCATTTGACCATATCTCAGGGCTGCAAAGGGAATTGGTTCTGAGACTTCTCTCTGGTGGACTTTGTGATCTCATGTCTGAACAGGAAAATTGTATAATTTATATCATATGTAACTAAGTGCAGGTCCCACTCTGACCAATGTCTGAATAATAGCTCCACTGAGCGACACCAACCAAACATATCTTTTTAGTAGAAGATAGCCAGAGCTGGAATAGACTGAAATTTGAGCTGTGGGTTGCCATGTCAGCACCACCCGGCTCAACAAACTTTGACTGAAAAATCGAAGGAGGCGAGTAGAATTTTGTAGGCCAAACAGTGACTGCATCCTGAAAGAAATAAATTCAAATAATGAACTAATGATACAGTATGCTGCTTGTGCAAATTCCTAAGTGTATTAGGCTTTAACCACTTAATGACTGCCGCCCCATAGCAGAATTACTGCTACAGAGAGGCCGTTCTGTGCAGAATCATCTAGATATAAATATATAGGTGATTCTCACCTTCCGACTAGTTGGAGCATGCACACCACTTCTACTGTGATTAGTCATAGTAAAAGCCGATTACCGGGTGCTGGCCAATGGATGTCTGCCGGCACCCACCAATCGTCGGGAAGACACACAGAGCACAACTCTGGCTATGTAAACAAGGCAGAGCTCCATTCTGACAGAGGGGAAGTGATGTTTTTTTTTTCTCCCTGCAAAGGGAATGAAAATCCATCACTTCCGCCCCATCACTTCCTGTAGTAAATGCACCTAACACAGTGCACAAAAACACTGGCTAGACACATTTCAGAGGTTGATTGCCCTAGATGTTTAACCCCTTCCAGTGCATATTTTTAGCACTGATCACTGTATTAGTGTCATTGGTTCCCACAAAGTGTCAGTGTTCGGTTGGCTGCCGAAATTTTGCAGTCCTGCTATAAGTCGCTCATTGCCACCATTACAAGTATAAAAAATAAAATAAACAAAAATTCCAGTATATATCCAACAGTTTGCAGACGCTATAACTTGCACAAACCAATCAATATACGCTTATTGGGAATTTGTTTACCAAAAATATGTAGCAGAATACATATTGACCTAAATTTATGAAAAAATTATATTTTTTTATTGGATATTTTTTTATAGCAGCAAGTAAAAAAGATTTTTTTTTTTTTTTTTTAAATTGTTGGTCTTTTTTGTTTATAGCGCAAAAGTAAATACCTCAAAGGTGATCAAAGAAAACTCTATTTATGGGATAAAAAACACACAAATTTTGTTTATGTAAAAAACAAACCATAGCCCTATGACTTTAAATGAGCTGTACCACACATGGCCACTAGGTAAAAAGTAAACATGATAAAATAATTTATTGAGGTAGATACAGTTGTCATCATAATACATCAATTACAATGCAATGCCATGACGATTAAAAGTAGCTACAATGTATGATACTTGATTGAAATTTTGAGATGTCAGTACTTGATTGAAAGGGTATCTTTAGAACTAGACACGTTTCGTGAGCTAATGCTCACTTCCTCAGAAGTGGATGCACATACTGTAAAACATGTAAATTGGCTGAGCCAGAATACCATGGCAGTGTCCCCTTTAGGTGGTGGCCAGGTATGTCTTCTTCACTACCTTTCTGGTCCATGTAAGAACATATCTCTGAATTGTCAACTCCTACACTGTCTATATAACCACTTTGGATGATACAGTGCCTTGAAAAAGTATTCACACCCCTTGACATTTTCCACAATTTGTCATGTTACAACCAAAAACGTAAATGTATTTTATTGGGATTTTATGTGATAGACCAACACAAAGTGGCACATAATTGTGAAGTGGAAGGAAAATGATAAATGTTTTTCAACATTTTTCACAAATAAATATGTGAAAAGTGTGGCGTGCATTTGTATTCAGCCCCCCTGAGTCAATGCTTTGTACAACCACCTTTCGCTGCAATTACAGCTACAGCTCTTTTAGGGGATGTCTCCACCAGCTTTGCACATCTAGAGAGGGAGATGTTGCCCATTCTTCTTTGCAAAATAGCTCAAGCTCTGTCAGATTGGATGGAGAGTGTCTGTGAACAGCAATTTTCAAGTCTTGCCACAGATTCTCAATTGGCTTTAGGTCTGGACTTTGACTGGGACATTCTAACACATGAATGTGCTTTAATCTAAACCATTCCATTGTATCTCTGGCTGTATGTTGAGGATTGTTGTCCTGCTGGAAGGGAAACCTCCACCCCAGTCTCAAGTTTTTGCAGACTCTAATGCCCCGTACACACGGTCGGACTTTGTTCGGACATTCCGACAACAAAATCCTAGGATTTTTTTCCGACGGATGTTGGCTCAAACTTGTCTTGCATACACACGGTCACACAAAGTTGTCGGAAAATCCGATCGTTCTAAACGTGGTGACGTAAAACACGTACGTCGGGACTATAAACGGGGCAGTGGCCAATAGCTTTCATCTCTTTATTTATTCTGAGCATGCGTGGCACTTTGTGCATCGGATTTGTGTACACACGATCAGAATTTCCGACAACAGATTTTGTTGTCGGAAAATTTTATATCCTGCTCTCAAACTTTGTGTGACGGAAAATCCGATGGAAAATGTGTGATGGAGCCCACACACGGTCAGAAATTCCGACAACAAGGTCCTATCACACATTTTCCATCGGAAAATCCGACCGTGTGTATGGGGCATAACAGGTTTTCATCTAAGATTGCCCTGTATTTGGCTCCATCCATCTTCCCATCAACTCTGACCAGCTTCCCTGTCCCTGCTGAAGAAAAGCATCCCCACAACATGATTCTGCCACCACCATGTTTCACGGTGGGGATGGTGTGTTCAGGGTGATGTGCAGTGTTAGTTTTACACCACACGTAGCATTTTGCTATCAGGCCAAAAAGTTCAATTTTGGTCTCATCTGACCAGAGCACCTTCTTCCACATGTTTGCTGTGTCCCCCACATAGCTTCTTGCAAACTGCAAATGGGACTTCTGATGGCTTTCGTTCAATAATGGCTTTCTTCTTGCCACTCTTCCATAAAGACCAGATTTGTGGAGAGCACGACTAATAGTTGTCCTGTGGACAGATTCTCACACCTAAGCTGTGGATCTCTGCAGCTCCTCCACAGTTACCATGGCATTGCTCTTGGATGCTTCTCTGATGAATGTTATCCTTGTCTGGCTTGTCAGTTTAGGTGGACAGCCATGTCTTGGTAGGTTTGCAGTTGTGCCATACTCTTTCCATTTTTTGAATAATGGATTGAACCGTGCTCCGTGAGATGTTCAAAGCTTGGGATATTTTTTAATAACCTAACCCTGCTTTAAAGTTCTCCACAGCTTTATCCCTGGCCTGTCTGGTGTGTTCCTTGGCCTTCATGATGCTGTTTGTTCACTAAGGTTTTCTAACAAACCACTGAGGGATTCACAGAACAGCTGTATTTATACTGAGATTAAATTACACATATGAATGAGCCAAACATCCCCCCAGAACATACCAAACAGGCCAAAAATTTGTCAGAACACAAACACCGTTAAAGTCTATGGGT